>NW_028248188.1:0-388583 GCF_964263255.1 Lissotriton vulgaris | reverse complement strand
GGCACATTAGCCTCACCAGAGACCAGTGCTCTGGAAGCTCTTGAAGTGGGTTAGTCGCAGACTGGGGATTACCCATGTTCCTATGCACACACCTTTCTAGAGAGAAACTGCATGGGTTGTGGTTGGGATTAGCAGTCCGGAAAGGGCTAACTAAGGCTTTGCTTTCAAACAGAAACGCTGTCTGTCTTCGCATAGAAGTTTTACAGTTGCACAATAAAACTATGACGTTAGAATCCCATATTCAAATATCACATATATAACATTTCTATCCAGAGGTAACATTGTAACTAAACAAGTGTTCCTCCATTTCTGGCTGAAGCTGTACCACGATTTTGCACTCAGTGAAAGGAATACACCGCTCATAAATCCACATAAACTGACCTCCAATTATATTTTAGGCTGAGGCTGAACGTCAATGTTATTTGGGGGCGAAGGTCTCACAAGTATATTGCGCCCAGCCTAAATTAGACAACTTTAAGGGAAGAAATCACTGCCAATAATTTGCTTAACATAGCAAGAATAGTAGCAGAAGTTGAATGTCACACAGAGCGCAGTATGATGGTCTCTGCTAAGAACAGGGTCGCACTGGCTGATAGGACAATCTGGTAGTACCAGAAGGGCTGCTGTTACAAGTGAGTGTTCGGGCAGTTTATTTGCTGTTTGTGCGCCAGGGTATGGTCTGGTGGGCCTGTTTCTGTTAATTTCCCTGGTTTTACCACAATCTTTGCATGCAGAAAGCACAAATACATGCAGTATCTCATACCTTGCAAAACACTTTTGCAGTGTGTCTTTACACCTCCAAAATGGCCCAAATTTGCACATTTTAGCTACCTGATTTGCTAATGGGGTCCACTTTATTTTGGTGGCCGGGTCGATTTCTTTGCCCTAGTCCAGTAATGGCTTTTAGTGGACAGTCATGTCACTTAATCAATCAATTTGGGGGTTGGTATAGTGCAGGCTACTCACCCGGAACGGGTCTCAAGGCACCAAGGGAGAGGAGGGCAGGGCGGAGTTCCGCAGATCCTACAAGTTCACTACATATCATCGAAGAGCCAGGTCTTGAGGAACTTGGGGAGCGATGTAGCCTGTTGGAGGTGGAGAGGGAGGGAGTTCCATGCCTTGGCCACGAGGAGGGAAAAGAAGCACCCCTGCTGTTCTGCTTTTCTTGATCCGAGGTACAGTTGCGAGGGAGAGCTGGACCGAGCGTAGAGAGCACAGGGGTGCGTGGAACATGAGGCAGTGGTTCAGGTTGGCGGTTGCGGTGTTGAGTAGGGCCTTGTGTGCATGACTGAGAAGCTTGAACGTCATTTTCTTCTCGACGGGGAGGTAATACAGGGTCCGTAGATATTGGCTGATGTGGCAGTGGAATATGCCTCCTTTTCCCACTTTCCCTCACCCGCATGTTGTTACAACGCAGTCATTACAACAACTGCATTGAAACAATGCAATACCAATACCCCGCAAGTTGTTACAACGACTTGCGGAGGGGGGCGCTGGATGTTGGAATAGTATAATTTACTATTCCAACTCTAGTCTGTGCAGACAGTAGAGAAGGTTTTGGATTTTAAATCCAACACCTTCTCCCTCTCCACAAGTTGTTGTAACGACTTGCGGGGTAATGGTATTGCATTGTTATAACGCGGACGTTGTAACAACCGCGTAGTGACATATGCGCGGGTGACCGATGTTTACCATGGCAACTGTGTGGTAGGTTGAGGACTAGTCTGGCGCCGGTGTTCTGGATCTTCTAGAGTTTACGGGTGAGGTTCTTGTTGATCCCGACATCGAGTGCGTTGCCATAGTCCAGTCTGCTGATGATGAGGGTGTGCGTCATCTTTTTCCTGTGTTCGGGGGGATCCACGTGAAAGTCTTGTGTAGTAGGCAGAGGGTGTGGTAGCAGGAGGAGGTGATGGCAATGACCTGGCGGTCAATTTTGAGTTTGAGTCCAGGATGGTCCTGAGTTTGCGTGCATGGTTGGTCCCCGAGGGCAGGGGGCAGTGCTTAATTTGTAAAATAGAAGTGCCGGTGCTCAAATGTTTTCATAGGAGTCCACCACCCACTTTCCTGTCTCCACCCACATCCTCCATTGACTCCGCCCACTTCCACCCCACGATGACTCGGACTGTTGGACGGTGGTGGTAGTGAGCCTGGCAGTGCGCGGGTATGCTGGGGTGTGGCAATTGGCAAAGCACTGAAAGCAGCAAATGCGCACGCATTGGAATGTGAAAAAATCGTTGCACGCTGCTTGCCTTGCACAGTGGGGGCACACATCTCCACACACCTTTTAGTGTCATCTCAGGATACACCCGCCACAGAACAAATCTGCCTGCCTGTACCTTGTGCACGTTCCATACTTCATTTGCTAGTGCACACTTGTGCACATACTAACAGTTGAACAGCTCTGCACATACTAGTGGTCCACACAGCTGTGTACACTTTGGGCACCTCTGCACTCCTGAGCACACGACATATCAAGATGCTGTTCAGCACGTAGGCCATGCACATATGGGGTCTGTGTCTTTTTTTCCCCAAAATTCCCCGTCACTTAGTAAGTGAATTTGCTTCCGACTGCACAGCTTAACATAGAGCAGGAATTGCCCGTTTTTGTTGCAGCACTGTGCTGTCTACAACTTACACATTAACTCAGATTTTCAGAGTTAATGTTTGCGCTGTAGACAAGGCAATTTAAAGAAAAACATAAAGACCACTTCTGCATCCTGCTCTGCACTGAATGGCAAGATGAAATGGTCCATGCAGGCAACCCCCTGATGGGCATACCCCCTTCACAAACACCCTCACAGTGGCATCCTTACCGCATACAGCAGGAAATGCACGTCTGCCTACATTAACTAGTGAACACACTAATGATGTCTCCACCAACACACTAGAACTACACACGGGTGCCAGTACACTCCGCAATCAATCCGTTTCAAATGAATGCATAAAACCCTCAGAATTTTTGTGTGTTTGACACGCTTGTTTGCACAGCATTATTGATTTAGTCATGACCAGAACTGAAGAACTTAGTGAAAGTGATTAAGGCTGATCCGTGTTCTGGCATTTTTTGGCTGCAACTTTATAGTTTTCCAATGGCCGTCGAGGTCAGACGTGGCTGTGCTTAACATGACTCACTCCACTTGGTCCTCTGTCACTATTAGGCTGCCGAGGCCCGCGCAGCTTCATGACATTAACTCATTAGACCCCAGCACCTGCCAGGCCCTGCCTCACCTGGTGCTGCTTAGGCTGTTGCACAGCTTTATTTTTTTAACTCATGAATCTATGATTAGGCCTACCAGGCCCTGCCTCACCTGGTGCTTAACTCTAGGTACTGTCCAGACCAGTCTACTCCACCGAGTCCAACTCAACGCGGCCAACATCGTCCAGGTCGCGCTACTTTAAACAGCGGCGGCCGTTGAACCACAATACTTGATGCGGTTAGGTGCGGCCATGCGGGTATATGCTGAGGGGCGTGGCAAAAAGGAGAGAATGTGCGTACAGCCCCACCCTTGCAGAAGACCAGGCAAAGCCCTGCCCAACTCAGTGTCCCGCCCACTGGGCCGGCAACACTGATCCGCTGCCCCTGGGCCGCCAGTGCCTGATTGAGAACTTGAACGTCGTGAAGACAGAATCGGAGTCACAAAGTGAAACAAGTTCTTCAACATCACCAGTCTTCACACAACCAGGACCTCTTAACTAGTAACCCATCACTGACAGCTGCACTTATGATACAGCAGCACAGCACACACTCTGTGCCACTAATTATAAGTCAATTACTGATGTTCACTAAATGCGTGTAGACCTGGCCCTGATAATTAAGTGCCGGTGCTATGCACCGGCAAGCACCGGCACAAATTAGGCACTGGCAGGGGGCCACCATGTGTTGTTCCAGGCGTCAGGGTGTGGGCCCATGATGAGTATCTCTGTGATGTTCGTGTTGAATTGAAGGCAGCTGTTCTTCATCCATCTAGCGACGGCTTCCATTACATCTTGAAAGTTGAGTTTAGCGGTGTTGGGTTCGTTGGATAGGGAGAGAATGAGTTGGGTGTCATCTGCATATGATGTGATGTTGAGTCCGTGTGCTCTGACGATGGCTGCAAGCATGGCCATGCGGATGTTGAACAGGGTAGGGCTAATGGAGGATCCCTGTGGGACTCCGCAGGTGGTTGAGACTGCTTTTTCCATGACTTTGGCCAGGTAAGGGAGTAGGGAGATTGGTCTGAAATTCTCGAGGTCGGTGGGGTCTGTGGAAGATTTTTTCAGGAGAGGTTTGATGTCGGCATGTTTCCAGTCATCGGGAACGAGGCAGTCTTAAAGGAGCGGTTGGAGATGCGTTGAAATTTGGAAGCGATGATGTCTGCGACTTTGTAGTAGATGATGTGGGGGTAGGGTTCCGTGGGGGCCCCGGAGTGGGTGGTCTTCATTATCCTCAGTGTGTTTTCAATGCTGAGGGCTGTCCAGCTGTTAAATGTTGGTTGCGTGCTGCTGGGAGCAGTGGGAGGGGGTTCCTCATGGGGGTTGTTGACATCGAAGTTGTCATAGATGATCTTGATTTTGCGATGGAAGAAAGTGATGAGTCTGTCGCTGAGGTCCTGGGAGGGAGTGATGACTGTGGACTCGCTGTTGGGTTGAGCAAACTCTTTGATGATGCCAAAGAGTTCCATGCTATTGTGAACGTTGGTGGTGATTCTGTTCTTAAGTGCTTCCTTCCTGGAGAGTCTGATGAGCTTGTGGTGGGCCGCAGGAGCTATTTTGAATTTGTCATGGTCAGTCATGGCTTTGGAGTTCCTCCACAGTTTTTTGGAGTCATCTGCAGGTGCGTCTAGAGTCTTTGTCGTTCAGTGCAAAAACAGCTGGTTTTCTTGGCGTGGGGCTGGATAGTTTGGGGGGCGCAATGGTGTTAGCACAGTTGGTGGTCCAGTTGTGTAGCATGTGGTCGGCGGTTATGGGGTCATCGTCTGTGGTGGTGGGAGCAGAGCTGCTGAGGGTTGCGGCGAGCTGGTCATTGGAGATCTTGTTCCTGTTCCGGCGTTGGAGCTGATGAGGGCGTTTGCGGGAGATGTTGGATTTGAAGGTGAAGTGAACACAGCGGTGGTAAGTCCATGGGAGGTCAGAGGTGTGGCTGAAGGTGATGGAGTTCCCGGCTGTGAAAATGGGATTGAGAATGTGCCCAGCTGAGTGCTTTGGTTCGGGTACGATCTGCTTGAGTCCGACGGTGTAGAGGTTGTCCAGGACAGCTGTGGAGTTGGGGTCCAAGCGGTTATTGAGGTGGAAGTTGAGGTATCCTAGTGAAGTTGTTGGAGGTGATGGCATGCGGCGTGATGATGTCTGTGATGGAGTCAGAGAAAGGAGCGCAGTGTCCATGGGATCGGTAGATGAGGGTGCCTTGGAGGGTGTAGGACTGGTTGGTTTGGATCATGAAATGGAGGTGTTCCATTAGGTCTGTGGGCCATCAGAATAGGCGCTCAGCCGCAGAATGGTCTTGTGAGTGATGGCGATGCCTCCACATGCTTTATGATTGGAAAGGCTAAATAGTAAAAAATATTTGGATCCCTTTTGTACTAAAATAGGACTGCTACACTTAAGGTTGCATAAATCTGTGATCCAATTAATGTCGGGGAAAGTATATGTATGCTGTATTGTCAGGGCCACTAGGATTATGATATTATGTGGCTGCAACATTTTTTACATATTTATATAACTGCTGCATTATCTGCCGATTGTAACACACAATCTCTTTGGAGTTAAACATCATTATCTTCACAACCTGTTTGTGTGGAAACTTGAACATTGTCTTTACACACTATTTCAGTGGGGACATGCGCACGATTATCTTTACACACTATCTCTGTGGGCACTTGAACATCTTTATAACACACAATGGGACTTGAGCATCCCTATAACCACACATTATCTCTGTTGTGAGAAGTTGTAAGTGTGATCTCCACATACGATTGGTTTAGTTTGCCAGGATTAATATCTGTTTTTTCCAGCTCGTAATATGAAGGACAGAGGCATTTCTGTTTGCAGCAAGGTTTCTTTATTTTTATTTGTATTTATACGACAGAGACAGCCGACACGTGTTTCGCCCCCTCTTGGCGATTTGCGCCGGGGCTTTCTCAAGGTTAAATGAGTTAAATCACGTCGAAAATTCCTGTTTCAAGATGTGTACATTGTCCGTAATATAAAAATATAATTCTTCAGTAATAAAACATTTCTATTCAGGCTAATGCCTACGATCTTAGAATCCTCCCGGCATGGCGATTCCTGGGTCAGGTCCTTCCTGATAGCTACTTACAGTTCCTGTCAGCTATATGTGGATGTGTTAGTAATAAAGCTTGATGTATTCCTTAGATGTGTCTATTCTCCTTTACTTTTCAGGCTATGCCTAGATTGCTAGTTATTGTGATGTTATAATTTGCTATTGTGTAATAAAGGGACCCCAGTTCTTAGTGAACCATTGTGTAACTGTTATTTGTTTGGTAAAGTTAACCTTTCTTCTAGTCAGATGCTGTTATGTGGACGGATGCGTTTCCCGTCCGGGTAAGTGGTAACTGAGCAAGGGAGCAGGGAGCACTTATATCAGAGAATAACCTTTGCATATTGTGATTTGGCCATTCTTGTGTGAGAGGATTGAACTGTCTATCTACCACATAAAATATAATATTACATTCCCAGTAGATATTAGATATATAGAGAAACTTCCCAACAGAGAGAGAGAGAGAGAGCTGAAGGTATTCATAGGACAGAGATTGCCGCTAGAGAGAGTGGCATTAGTGAGAGCATTGATTGTGATCAATGTGTATACCCACATGATTGTGGCTTGCGAGAGCACCGGGAGGATACGGTGTGTAGTGAGATTGCTGCTAGAGAGAGTGGCATTAATGAGAGCATTGATTGTGGTCAATGTGTATACGCACCGGATTGTGGCTTGTGTGAGCACTGATTGTGGTCAGTGTGTAATGATAAGTAATCAGAACTGCCCCCTTCACTATGAGTAGGAGGGTAGTATAGTCTGGGCCTAAGTTGCAGCGAGACTATAAGGTATGAGTGTGGTGTAGAATATGGAATTCCGTAGCAATTAGTGATTGTTTCTAGTAATCCCTATAGATTTAGTGGTGTTTTTGATGATATGAGCTTGTATATTGCTAATTCCCCATCCCCATGAAGGTACCTAGGTACTTTGGTAAGTAGGCTCTGGGGAGGGAGATGGTTACGTTTCGGCTGGATTGGTGGTGTCTTGGTGAGCTGGTGATATCTGGTCTGAAGTCCGGTCGTCACAGGACTTTAACATGATTACCTACACATAGCATCTGAGCAAAGGGCATGAGATTCCTACAGCCACACACCATTTAGGTAGAGACTTGAACATGCATATTATCACATACTATCTCCACCTGAACTTGAAAGTCAACATTTTCACACACACTTCATGTGGGGACTTGAACAATATATTTACACACTATTTCAGTAGGCCATGATCATAATTATCTTCACACACTCTGTGGGAACTTGAACTTCATTATCTTCACACACTATCTATGTGGAGACTTGAACACTGTCTTTTTTCACTTTTTCACTCGGGACTTGAATAAGATTATCTTCATCCACCATCTTTCTAGGGACTTGAACATCCAATAATCATACACTATTTCTATGGGGACAATAAGATCTCTATATATTCACACTCTTTCTCATTGTCATTAGCTAATGTAATCATAAGTTGAGTGTTATCAGCGTAAGATACCATCTTCACCATATGGCTCTGGATAACATCGGCCAATGGGCGCAGGTAAAGATTTAAAAGAGGCACTCCCCTCTGCAACGGGATAACTTGCAAGGTATATGGCTTCTGGATGACCTGAAACCAGCGTTTATGAAGGAAGTCTGCAATCCTATCAAAGACTCGACCCCTAATACCCTGTGTCCACAATTGATCCAGTAACACAGTATACAAGACTGTAAAGCTGCGTTGAGATTTAGCATAATGAGTGCCCCAGATTTCTCTGCGTCAGCCACCTTGAGTAGTGACTCTGTGCCAGAAGTAACCCTGGGCGTAGTTCGCAAAGTAGCGTTTTGCGTAGCTACGCGAAGTGCACTTCAGAATGCAGAATGCAGAAATGAAATACACAAAACGTTTGTTCACTCACCGGGGAGGTTTCTAACGTTGCGGTGTTCTCTAACGCCTCACGTTGACACTCACCCGGGATCCGTCCGTCTTTCCTTGCTGTCATTTGTTGAATAACAAACTGTTATCAGTAAACACTCTCTCCTTTGTTAATGCACGCCGACGACTTCAATCAGTTTAAAGTTCACTTTCAATTACGGCAAGCGGGAAAGTATTTTCACAATGTTTATGGCGTCCTGCCTTTTCATATAACAGATTGTTCGTGCTGGGCTCCCTCCCGTGCCACAATATGATTCAAGCAACTGTCCTTGCGAGAGGAGCGCTAATATGCTGGTGCCTGCGGCGAAGTAAGGACAACTTCGTAAATTAATTCCAAGCAATTTTGAAAAAAACGCACGCCGCACTCTTCTTGGATAGTTTCACTCACTTTTTAATGACCTCCACCAAATCTCCACCCACGCGTTTCAAACTGCCCTAGTTCTTGATCACGGTAGTTACATTTGTCCTTCTTTACTTTCACCAATTTATACCATAAACACCACTTTTGCAAATATGATGCATTGTGGGTTTGGTAGTGCAATGTTTACATTTTTACTCTTGTGTATTCACAAATTGCCCTGTGTCATGCTATTCTCATGGCGGATCATGTTCCACACTGGTCATATGTGTTTTTGTATTTCAGTATGTACACTCCTGGGGAGTGTTTGTTCTCCCAAAAAAAGAGTGTGTTTAGGGATCAATGCTCTTACTTCAATTTTATCTAAGTCATAAAGTTGATGTTTTTATACTTATGTATACATGTTTGTTTTTCTGCTCTAAATGTAACTACCGTGATCAAGAACTAGGGCAGTTCAAAACGCGTAGGTGTGAAGGCCTGGCCCTTCTCAGGGGGTCCCAAAAAGACCCCCAAGGGCAACAAAAAAAATTCAAAAAATCGTGGGGTACGCACACCGTACGTGTACGGTACGCGTACCGTGCGCGTACCCCGCGATTAAAAAAAATATATATTTTTTTGCACTTGGTGGTCCTTCTGGGACCCCCTGAGAAGGGCTAGGGGGTCAGGGGGGTCTCAACCCTGCCCCCTTTTCGTGTTTTCCACTCTTGTTTTGTGCTCTCTTGTGCCTCACTTCTCCTTCTCAGGTGGTCCCAGAGGATTATGACATATATAAACGTTATCCGCTAATAGAATTAGCATTTACAAAACCTTTGAAATTTATTGAAAAAAATATAGGTTTCACGCCTGATATAGTTAGGAATTAGCATTTAAAAAACCTTGCAAATTCACTGAAAAAAACATAGGTTTCAAGCATTCAACCATTCTGTCATTGGGCTATACTTGGGCTACATCTGGGTGATATTTGGGCTACATTTGGGCTCTTTTGTCTCTGGTGGCCATCTTGGGAGACTGCATGTCGGAATTTTTTAATGAAATAGAAGAGGATTTGAGAAGTCACTCAAAATGTGCCCTAATTTTTCTTTCTGCAGCACTAATCATACTTTCTATGGCAAAATATACCCCCCTCATTTTGTTCCTTTTTAAATTAAATGGTTTAAGAGTTACCACTTTATTCCAATCAAGATGGCTTCAGGTGTGCCATACCTTTGTAATAAGTAGGACTGTTAGCGCTCTAGTTGTTCTTTAGAACACTCTAGGAGGCTGCAGTAGAACACAAAGGAATCAACTGACAGTCTCTGTCCTTGTTGGATGTACATGTTTTACTGAGAATGTCAGACTTCATTCTCACATGACTGAGAAAGATAATGTGAATTTACAGTAAATATGGTTTCAGTTTAGCTTATAGATCCCCTTCCAAACCACTGTGGGAGAAGCATGAGATAATAGTTTTCTTTCAAACATGATTCATGATATCCCAGCAGAAGGCTTTTTCACATGGTAAAATCACCTTAGAATACACCACAATTCCTAAAATGAGTATGGTTTTTTGAGTGAATTTGAAAGGTTTTTTAAATGCTAATTCCTAACTATATAAGGCCTAAAACCTATGTTTTTTTCAGTGAATATATATATCCTACTGGCGGTCGCCAGTAGGTAGTTATAGTTAGGACCTAGCTACCATAGGAAATCCGTAACATTCTATTTGGAATAACTCTGGCGCCGGTTGAGGAATTTGCGTGTAATTTTCCAAACTTTTGGCCAGCTCTGCTCCGCTCCTTTCCTGAAAGTTTCAGGGGGATTTGTGAAGTGGGGGCTGAAAAAAAAGGGGGGTCCCAAAACGTGTTTTCCCCATACTACGTTCCATAGGACGGTCTGACAAGTCTACAGCCCGAACCGCTGAACGGAATTACACCAAACTTGGCAAAATTGTAGGGACTGGTACGCAGATGTGCCTTTGCTATGTTTGGTGAAAATTGCTCCAGTGGTTTTTATGAAAATTAACTTCTAAAACACATATATATCTATAGGCGGGCTCCGAGCGCTCGCTGGTACGCGTACCGGGGAGCGCACTCGGTGCACTACGGGAGTGCGCGAGCGGAAAGCTGATTGGCTGTCGGATGTCTGTCAACATTCTAAACCAGGGGTCTCCAAACCGGTCCTGGAGGGCCGGATCCATGCCAGATTGTTGGGATATCCCCATTGAGAAACATGCAGTAATTTAAAAAATCTGGCATGGATCCGGCCCTCCAGGACCGGTTTGGAGACCCCTGTTCTAAACAGTCCGGAGAGTCCGCCATCTTGTGTCTCGGTAAAATCGATACACCTGAGGTGAAAATAAAAAGGGGGAAATGATTAAAAGGGGGCAGGGTAGACACCCCCTGACCCCGTAGGTTTTCTGAAGGGGGCCTAGAAGGACCCTGAAGGGCAAAAAAACTATTTATTTTTTTTAATTTTCGCGGGGTGAGCTCTCCGGTACGCGCACCCTGAGCGCACAAAAACAGTGAAAAAAAATAGAGTAAAGAATTTGTAAAGAATACAGCTCTTTTTGGACAATTGGAGGTAGTTTTAAAAAGAACAGTTTTTACTTCTTTTTAGGTTTTCTTTGTAAACAAAAACAGGGAATGTCAAACTGCTCAACAGGAGCAAAAAAAAGTAAAAATTAGGGCTGGGGACGGCAGCAGTGGTTTTCCCTTGTATGTACTATGTTCATGATACTTTGCTCTCCGTAACAAAGCATTTCATCACAGTCTTTACATTTTATAGTGATGCCATGAAAAACAGGCTGAATGTTAGGAATCAACAGCTCAGTTCTCCCTCTCACGTTTGATGTAGTTGGTCCTCCAGTAGATGTTGAAGCACCATCCCTTTGGGGATTTCGTGCCAGGGCCCTGACACTCTCCCTGGCATAGTTCTGGGGGTGCCTCCTCTGAACATGCCGAATCATTGACGAGTTTCCAAAACTGTACTTCCTTGTAGGATCACCCCGTGAAAGCACAGTTTTGCAAATTTTGCACTCCATTTTTGGAGAATTCACCTTTTTTTCACCTGGTGGTATGGTGAAAAACATCCAAATAAAGTGCTCCTTCACCTTGGGCTCAGGAGGCACCTCCTCAATTAAATCATTGGAGTCGTCACTGCTGCTGGGTGGTCTAGCAGCCATTGTTTTCACAAAAAGGAAGAACAGAAAAGAACAGGTCTTGCTGTCTCCAAAGTGAAAGAAGAAGTGAAGGAAATGAGTGGGGTTTTCATTAGTTGTAAAAAAAACTGTTAACAACCAATGAAAAGAGTTATTTTAAGGTCACATGACTTGACGCGCTCACGCTGCGCGCACCGGGGGCGCTTACGCGGCGCGCACCGGGGGCGCTTACGCGGCGCGAACGTTGGCGCTTCCGGGGGCGCTTACGCGGCACGTACGTAGGCACTTACGGGGGCGCTTAAAGTTATAATACGGGTATTTACAATCAAAAATACTACTTTTATAAGTATGCTACTGAATGTCTTGCATTATTATTTAGTTAAATACATCCTTTTTTTTCGGCACGCGTTAATAGCGCTCTCGCTGCGCGCACCCTGAGCGCCCCAAGACAATATAATTTTTTTTAAAAACCTACATGAAAAATACATTGAAAAAATTATTTGTGTGAAAAAAAAAATTAATAGTTATAAAAAACAGGTAATTAAAACAAATTCCGTTTAAAAATCGTATGTTACAAACTCGATATACAAAGGAATTAACTTTTAAAAAACCTTTGAAATTCACTGAAAAAAACGTAGGTTTCACAATCGTTATAGTTAGGAATTAGCATTTAAAAAACCTTTGAAATTCACTGAAAAAAGCATAGGTTTCACAATCGTTATAGTTAGGAATTAGCATTTAAAAAACCTTTGAAATTCACTGAAAAAACCATAGGTTTCATACCAGTTATAGTTAGCTAAACATTTTACTCATACAAAACCATTGAAATTCCCACGTTATAGTTAGTTGGACTCACTATAACTTGCACGCCCGCAATCCACTGCTGATGATGTCACATATTACATCATTCATGACATGGTCAGTGATATCACTGATGGCTTCTCAATTGACATCACTGATCTCATCACTGATGACATCATTCACGTGATAATATGATACACATCCTCACACTCTAATATAACCTTTGATACACCCAGTGTTAAATACAGACTACCATTCTTGAAACCATGGACACACCAATACCAGTTACTACATACGCACTGATTCCTAGATCTACACACACATCCACTCTTTCACCCATACAATTACTCATACATACAGTCATTCATCAAAACAACACTATCATATGCACTCATACACCTATACAGAGACTCACACATTGCCACTCTTCCATGGAGTTACTCACACACCTAGTCAGTCATGCAAACAATCAATCACACTCCTATTTCCTCATCTATACAGTTATACACACAACACCTTACTTATTCAAACATATACTAACACATACTCTCTTATACAATCACTGATACAAGTACACATTGATCCATACAGCCACTCGCACAATCACTGGCTCTTATGTATAGTTATTTATATATGCCAACTCTCATATGCACTGTGTTTTACATATGTACTTACTTGGACATGTAGCACTGAGATATCCATTCACTCACCAACACACCCATGCACACAGTCAACTGCCCATGCAGCTGTTTTCACATGCACTCTTGAACCCATACACCAAGTGAATCAACTGCTCACACATCTATGCACAGAGTCACACACCTCCCAGCCACCCCCACACACACTCACCCTCACATACAAATACTTGGGCTACCAATCAATTATCCATATAGTCACTCATATAGCTACTGATCAACACATGCAGCAGCTTACAAAACAACAGACATAATGATGCACACATTCAGACAGTTTAGTCACTAACCCATGCATTCAGTAAGACACATTTAATCACTCACTCATACAGTCAGTCACGCATCTACTAAATCCTTCATCCACACACTCATACATACACTCATTCTTCAATATGTAAAACATATTTTAACTTTACAGAAACACACATTCACTGGATAATGTCATCAGTGATGTCATCAGTGATGTCATTTGAGATATCATCAGTGATGTCATCAGTGATGTCACTGACCATGTCATGAATGATGTAATATGTGACATCATCAGCAGTGGATTGCGGGCGCGCAAGTTATAGTGAGTCCAACTAACTATAACGTGGGAATTTCAATGGTTTTGTACGAGTAAAATGTTTAGCTAACTATAACTGGTATGAAACCTATGGTTTTTTCAGTGAATATATATATATATATACAGGGGACTTTTTGACGAAAATAAAAGATGTAGAGTGGTCTAATGATCTGTGTCTAATAACTTTAGACATAGAATCCTTGTATACAAGTATCAACCATACACAAGGACTAGAGGCGATTAAACATTTCTTAGCCACTAGACCCATTGAACTCTATGCACACAACAAAATGATTGTTGAATTGATTTACTGGTGTTTACACAATATTTTTTTCATTTTCAACAACACACTGTACAAACAACTGAGGGGAGTCGCTATGGGGGCCTGTTTCTTCCCCAGCTACGCGTGTTTACACGTGGGCTGGTGGGAGGAACAAGTCCTTAGGCACCAATACAGGTCTGTATATGACCAACAAATGGCGTTGTATCTCCGATACATCGACGATGTTTTCATCATTTGGTGCGGTGACATGGTATCCGCACAGAAATTCGTCTATAACATTAACAACAACGACCTGAATCTAACTTTTACTTCCCACATACACACTACTCAATTAGAGTTCTTGGATGTCAAACTTAAGGTTGTCAACAACAGACTACAAAGCACCTTACATAGAAAAATCACGGCTGGTAATATTACATTACACGCCAACAGCTCACATCCTAGGCACCTCATCGCCAGTATACCTTATGGTGAGGTCCTTAGACCCAAACGCATTTGTAGTGATGAGGATGATTTTCGTAAGTGTGTTGAAGACATGCGTATTAGGTTAAGATCAAGAGGCTACAGCAATAAACTCATTAATGAGGCTATCAACAAAGCCGACAAACGTCCAAGAACCAGTTTATTCAAAGAGGGGCCTATTCAATCTAAATCGGAAGATATTAATATTAATTCAGATAACCCCAGATTAATCTTGACCTATTCACGACAAGAAAGGAAAATTAGAGCTATTGTTCAAAAACACTGGCCTATTGTCCTCACAGATAATGTCCTGGGTGAACGGCTTACCACTCCCCCTGTTGTTACTCTCAGAAAAGGTAGATCCATGGGCAAGGATTTGGACTAAAATTCCCCCGAGACGATAAAACCGACACCTTGGTTACAACCTGCAAGGGGGTTTCAAAAAATGCACTGTGTGTCAGGCTTGTAAATTCGGTTGCAATAAGTCGACCTATTAAACCCCATTCGATACTTTGCCGATTTCTATCAAGGGGAGCTTCAATTGTAAAACGGATTTTGCTGTCTATATCCTGACGTGTACCTGTGGTTTAAATTATGTGGGAAGCACAAAGCTACAGGTACACGTCAGGATATTACAACACTTGAGGGCCATCCTCCATAATGATGCTGCCTACCCCGTGGCAAGGCACTTCTCTAAATGCCACAACAAAGACATCAATTGTCTTTCTTATTTTGTCATTGCCGCCGTTCCAAAATGTAAAAGAGGCGGCAACAGAAAAAGGAAACTCAGGCAGCTGGAGACTAAATTCATCTTAGAACTAGATAGCAAATGGCCAAGGGGTCTGAACAACTCGGAGGATATGTATACATACTTGTAAATAGCACTTAACAGTATTAGTTCCTGTTGGATATTTAATACATATATGTACCGTTGTGTATTATAGATATGCTGCATCTGCACTTTACCTTTTGCCCATGGATTTACAAAGTAGTTCTGCCATTTTTACTTTATTGATTCTCTTCATTGTTTTTAACACCATTTTATATTGACTATGTTAACAAGATATATCTTTCATGGCATATTTTAAACGTCTTATGGACATTTGTAATATAGGTTTTGATATGCGACTGGACAAAACCATTTTTTATACATATTATTGATCTGCTATGAATTTTGATATTGTTGAGTATGTTGATATAAGATGCACAATGGACACTTTATATTTATTATCTTTGCACCTTTGCACATTATTTTGCACTTTTTCATAACTTTGCACTATTCACAGTCAAGTAGGACTTAAGCGAGCTTCAGGTGAATGTCTTAATGAAGGGGTTTTTAAATGTATAATAGACATCATTTAAATAACAAATAGTTTTTGGCAAATTTGTTCACGGCTGAATTATAGCATATATCCTGAAAGGATATTAGTGTAAATATATCAAATGAGGATTGATCCTGTTATGTGTTATTCAGCTTATTTAATGTGTACAATTTTGCCTTTTGTTAAATCAAGCAGTTGATTTATCATAGAATTTATATATGCATTTAAGCAGTTATTTTCGTTGTAAGACTCCGGGAGATCACAAGATACACGGTAGTCTTTTGTTCCTGTTCATTCATCACGTGACTTGTAGTCCACGCAAACAAGGGGGTGTGCACATTGAGGTAAAAAATGTATAAAAAGTAACAGTGACGTAATTCATGCTGAATGTGATCAAGGGCTCTTGAAGCCCGAAACGCGTCGTGCAGGCTGCGTGGGAAACGCAAATAAACGAACATCTTGCCTGAATCGCTGTGGTGGTCTGAGTTCCTTCTTCGCCGGGAAACGGAAGTGGTGGGAATTGTTTGGAATATATATATATATTTTCCTGAGTGCTTCCTGATCGCCAGTGGTACGTGTTTGAGGCGATGCCACATTACACCTCTAACAATCGAAAAATTTCTCTTCTCACATGTAGAATGGACCAGCACTCAAATCTCTGGAATTATCCAATTTAATTCAAAGGCAGCATTCGGGAGGACATATGTTTATACAGATTTTTATCGAGAGGGAGCCTAGAAAGAGCCCCAAGAGCAGGTGTAAGGAATACTTTGAGAGAAAGAAGAGCTTTGTGAGGAGAGGACCATTTCATTCTTGAATTATGACAAACATTATATAAATGTGACAGTTCTTCTATTGTAATCATCCTAAAGTATCAGAACAAATCAGTATGGGGAGTTTATTGCAATCAGAAATAGAGTTGTATCTTCTTAATGGAGACTAGAGTTGATAAAATGGGCGTTAGAAAAGAACATGAGAACTCTGATACTTGGATTTTTAAGGAAGTGTAAACCTTCCTGGATGAATACAGTTTAAATCAGTTAATGCTGCATTTGAAGTGGGATTCTTAGATATGGGATACTTACAGTCTATCTCTAGTGGTGGCTTGAGCCCCACTATTATCACATCATCTCATCTCATGAGCATATATAAAATGCACATTCACACCTGAGAGTACTTGTTGCTGAATACCATATGTTTTTAGTTATCCAAGTAAATAATACTTATTGTATAGACCTTGGAAGGAATAAAGGCTGAGTGGTCGCACCAGGATTCAGATATGTGAGAGAGTGGTCAAACACATTTTCCTCAAGTGGATTACTTCATTTAATAAGCCATCAGACTAATACAATCTTTATGGGTTCTTCAGCACACCTATCCTTGCAAACATCATGATGGAGACTTGAATATGACTGTAATCACACATTTACACTGTGGGCACTTACACATCACTATAATCGCATAATATCTCTATGGATCCTATTATTCACACACTATCTCTGTGGGAACCTGGGCAGGTCTATAATCACACACTATCTCTGTGGGGACCTGGGCATGTCTGTAATCACACACATTCTCTTTGGCAACTGTAGTAATATTATAGTCACACACCATCTCTGTGGGGACCTCAACATCTCTATAATCACACACTATCTCTGTGGGGACCTGGGAATGTCTATAACACACTATGTCCGTGGAGACATGGGCATGTCTATAATCACACACTATCTCCGTGGGGACCTCGACATCTCCATAATCACACACTATCTCTGTGGGGACCTGGGCTTTTCTATAATTACACACTATCTTTGTGGGGACCTCAACATCTCTATAATCACACACTATTTTTGTGGGGACCTGGGATTGTCTATAATCACACACTATCTCTGTGGGGACCTGAGCATGTCTATAATCACACACTATGTCTGTGGGGATCTGGGCATGTCTATAATCACACATTCTCTTTAACAACCATGGTAATACTATAGTCACAAACCATCTCTGTGGGGACTTGAGCATTCCTGTATTTACACGCAAGCTCTGTTTTGGCTTGAGCATCATCAGCTTCGCATTCCCTCTATGGGGCTTTGTGAATACTAATAAGTAGTAAAGTTAGACTTTTGGTCTAAGTTTACATTGTTGAAAATGTAAAGTAGAAAAGTTACATTTTTTTCTAAATTTACAATTGTGAATTGGGCCCTATTTTAATGAGGACTTAAACACAATCCTCTTCATGAACTATATCTGTGGGGACTTAAACATCGCTATAATAACACACTATCTTTGTGACAGCTTGAAAAAAAACTATAATAAAACACTATCTATGTGGAAACTTGAACATCACTATAAAAACATATCATCTCTGTGGGGACGTGAGCATTCCTGTAATTAAACACAAGCTCTGTTTTGACTAGAAACACTAGGGGGTGCCGGGAGGCACAGGGTTAAGACTGATTTGCATATAGCTGGGTATGAACTGGGGTGACAAAGTGAGCTAAAGAACGATGATGGATTCAACCCAGATCTGTGACTGGGGGTGAGTGACTGAAACATTTCAGCACTCCGTCCATAGTCTCCTTGTGTTTGAATTGTTCGTCCTAAGTTGGCAGGGAAGGCCCAGATGTGGGTCTCTTGCTCACTTTGCCACTGGATTCAAGCTAGCATGGTTGATGAGGGGTGTTACCCTGAAACTGGTCACAGGATGCTTGTTTCCAGTAATGGGAAGACCTGGCTTGGCAGTTTGGGTTGGACTGTTCCCAATGAGGCACATGGTCAACACTGATTTGCATATAGCTGTGTCAGAACTGGGGTGGTGAAGTGAGCTAAAGAACAAGGATGGATTCAACCCAGATCCATGACTTGGAGTGAGTGACTAAAAAGTTTCAGCACTCCGTCCATCATCTCCTTGTGTTTGCTTCGACTTGGTCAGCTTAACATTCTCTGTATGGGGCTTTGTGAACATTGAAAAGTAGTAAAGTTAGACTCTTGGTCTAAATTTACCTTTTTGAATCGGGCCCTATTTTAATGAGGACTTAAACACAATCACCTTCATGCACTATCTCTGTGGGGACTTGAACAACACTGTAATTACACACTATCTCTGTGGGGACTTAAACATCACAATAATAACACACCATCTCTATGGGGACTTGAACATCTCTATGATAACACACCATCTTTGTGGGGACCTGATCATCACTGTAATAACACACTATCTCTGTGGGGACTTGAACATCACTATAATAACACACCATCTCTGTGGGGACTTGAACATCTCTATGATAACACACCATCTTTGTGGGGACTTGATCATCATTGTAATAACACACTATCTCTGTGGGGACTTGAACATCTCTATGATAACACACCATCTTTGTGGGGACTTGATCATCACTGTAATAACACACCATCTCTGTGGGGACTTGAACATCTCTATGATAACACACCATCTTTGTGGGGACTTGATCATCAATGTAATAACACACTATCACTGCGGGGACTTGAGCATTCCTATAATTACACACAACCTCTGTGTGGACTTGAACATCATTAGCTTCACACTATTTATAATGGAATTTAAGTGTTGAATGTACACACTATTTCTATGGAGACTTAAACACAACGATCTTCACCTACTATCTCTGTGGGGACTTGAAAATCTATTTTGGCAAAAATGTAAGCAGCTAATTAAGCCCTGGGTTCCACTTGACCATATTCCTTAATTCCATATGTTAATTTCTTTGTGTTAGTTCCCTTATCTCCTTAGATTGTATGCACTGATAAATAGGGTAAATAAAGCATTAAGACTCTTTCTTTAAGCATGATATGATATTTTTTGGCACATTAAAATACTCAGTCTTAAATGTATACACCTAGTATATATGCAGCAATTCATATATGAATAAAATATAATGTTGCTTGTGTATATTGTTGATAAAATAAACATTTAGCCATGTGCCTTTGACTGTATTCAATCACAACTAGTGTTACGGACTAGGTCCCCACAAGGATGGTAGCACATGTTCGAGTCCCCACAAGGATGGTGCTGTGCGCACGATTAAATAACAATATATTTGCAAATTTGAAGCAGGATCCTGTATCCTGAATTTTTTCTTAACATTTTTCTGTTATTAGTGTGTTTTAAAAACATTGGGAAAGGTTAGTCCCCACAAGGTTGGTATTCACACATAGTCCCCACAAGGATGGTAACGTGTGTGTGTGTGTGTGTGTGTGTGTGTGTGTGTGTGTGTGTGTGTGTGTGTGTGTGTGTGTGTGTGTGTGTGTGTGTGTGTGTGTGTGTGTGTGTGTGTGTGTGTGTGTGTGTGTGTGTGTGTGTGTGTGTGTGTGTGTGTGTGTGTGTGTGTCTGTGTGTCTGTGTGTCTGTGTCTGTCTGTCTGTCTGTCTGTCTGTCTGTCTGTCTGTCTGTCTGTGTGTCTGTCTCCATTTTCGTTTTTCACTATTGCACGGAAACCTGTTCCACATAGGCCAGAATGGGCAGTTTTATCTTATAATCCCAACTGACTCAGGAAACTAGGTAGAAATTCGAGTTTAGTATGCCTGAACTTATAATAATAAAACACATATTTTAGTAAAGTTGGTTTTAACATTGTGTTTGAAAATACCACTCTTAGAAAGTAGGTATTTTCTTGCCTAACTTACCAAGCCTGCCTCTGCTAGGTTGTGTATTCCTTGTCTGGAGTTTGAGTGACAGGGGATGGGGGATTCCAGGAAACGGGGTGAGTCACCACAGGGTTGAATAGAGCTATCTGCATGTAGATGGGTGGGAGGAGTTGCACCTAGG
The DNA here is from genome assembly GCF_964263255.1 of Lissotriton vulgaris. Lineage (NCBI taxonomy): Eukaryota > Metazoa > Chordata > Amphibia > Caudata > Salamandridae > Lissotriton > Lissotriton vulgaris. The sequence continues at coordinate 367,999 of NW_028248188.1, read as the reverse complement.
ACCTGAATAGGGCTGTGCCTTTCCTCCACAATGCTGGCTCCACCTCCTGTGGTACGTCCGATGTCCCTGTTCTACACTGTGAAAGGAAAGGAGTAATATAAACAAGTGCTGCAGGACTGACCAGAACTGGCTTGGACTAGGCAAAGGCCTCTCTGCCTTCAGAAAACAAAGAGAAAATGAGTATAAAAGAGGGGACCCAAACTACAGAACTTTAGATCACTTTTGGGAAACAAGAAGAACCTTTGCTGAGGGGAGGAACCAGAGAAACTCAGGAGGAAACTATCCCCAAACTGAGTGCTGTTTGGGGGATTGGCCTGCAGTGATTGCCTGAATGCCAAAGAAAGGAGAAAGGACTTTTTGCTACTTTCAAATCAACTTGTAAGGATCTCCAAGGGCTCGAGATAGAGCTTGCCTCCTGCTGAAGTCTCAGGGACAACAGACTTCAATCAGCTCCCCTGCCTTCCCTTGCTGGGAATTGAAGTGCCTGCTGTTGAGCTGGGCCTTCTGAGAGACTGCGTGTCGCTGGGAGCGCGACTCAAGACGAAGAAGCGTGTTGCCGTTACAGCCGTTGTCGTCGCAGCACCGGAGAAAAGTGTTGCAGTCGCAGCAGACGCCGTCGCATCACCGGAGAAGCGTGCTGCCGCTGTCGCATCACCCGGAGCGCCTCGCATCACCGGAGAAGAGAGTCACCATCGCAGCAGATGTTGTTGCATCAAGGAGAAGCGTGTCGCAGGACCTGTCACGGCTCAGAAGAATCGTTGAGTCACAGTCGGGCGTGCACGCATCGTTGTTGCATCAAGAAGACAACGCCATTTTGTTTAATTGTACCGGATCTTCATCGCATTGCCATGGAAGCGCAGTAAGAAACCGACGCATCACATCCCTACGCAGAGAAGGACCAACCCATCCCCTACGCAGCAGTAGGGACCAGACCCATCACAGTTCTTGCGTGTAAGGAACCGACGCTTCACCTTCCCTGCAACACTTTCGTCGTATAGCGTTACGCATCCAAAGGTACATTGAACTCAGTGTCTCATTTTGCATCTAAAGAGAAGTAAGCTATTTCAACCATTTTTTCAGTACAGTATTGTGGATTTTTGTCGTTTGTGGTCTTGTGTTAAGTCTATATAAAAATACTTATTTTTATACTACAACTTGTGTGGTGTCCATCTGTAGGGGTGTTACTGGGTTACTGTATGTGTTCACAAATGCTTTACTCACTCTCTCTGAGATAAGCCTGTCTGCTCGTGCCAAGCTACTAAGGGGGTGAGCAGGGGTTATTTTAGAAGTGTACCCCCTTACCCCGAATAGACGCAAGTGTCCCTATTTGGTCAAAGGTTCCTACCTCTGCCAACTAGAGATTTCCAAATCGAAGAGTAACCCATGCAGACTTTTACTGGTGACATGGGTAGGGGAAGGATTTGAAAAGGAAGAGACCAACCACCGTAGCAGCACTCATGGTAATCATCTATTTTTGGTACTGGTGACAAACCTCTTTAGTTTGCCATCCGGTCTCATATTGAGACAATTAAGCAGCAAAATGTATCATTGGCTGCCTTACTAGCGTTCCATTACTTTAAATGTATGGGTCCTTCAATTTTTCCTAGCTAGTTATGCTCCTCCCTTTCGGGATACACATCCCCACTTCACCCCAGTTTACTCTCAAGTGTTGGTGCATCACATTAATTCTGTTGAAGAAAGTGATGTATTCACCAAAGGGGCATTTAAATTAGTACCAGAGTCTGAGAAAGGAATCGGGATTTTACTCCTGGTAGTTTTTTGTCAACAATAAGGGTGTGGGTCTAAGTCAGATTCTAGATCTCAGAATCTTGGACTCCTTTCTCAAGAAGAAGTTAAAAATGAAGACACACAATCAAGTTTGGCTGTTCCTGTCTCTCAAGTACTAAATGGTATCATTGGAGCTACAAGATGCATACTTTCATGTGCTGTTCCTGCTGTCCCACAGGAAATACCTCCACTTCGTGGTGGGGTCAGACCACTTACAGTATGGTATACTGTCCCTCAAACTTACATCACCCGCGGATCTTTACAAAGGTCGTGTCGGTGGTTGCAGCCCTTCTTTACAGGTCAGGGATACACATATTCCCATCGCTCGACTGACTGCTAACTGTGGGCTTGTAATAGCTAGTCTTGGACAGAATACAGACAATGGTTTCTTTGCTATCCACCTTTGGGTTCTCCATCATTTTAACAAACAAACTTTACAGGTCTGGTGCATCCTTGAGGTGGTTTAAAGTCCCCATCCCCTAATGAAATTGCCACAAAGCAATCGGCAATGAAACATGTCGGCCATTCAGGTTGAGATGGTCTAAACAGGATACTGTTTTAAATGTGTACGGACACTATCAAAATTAAAGATAGGTGTGATATGTTTCAATAACTCAGTTTTAACCTTGTAGGAGAGTATATTCAACCTCCTTTGTATAACGGGGCTCTGGAGTTTTCTGTTTTTTAGATTGATGTCACTTAATTTTGATACACATTTTCTCAAACTACACGTAAATGGGAGTTTGGTAACGTTCCTTTTGTGTCAGTAGAATGCCAATGATATAGTGAGCCAACTGGTGATTACCTATCAGTAGCGCCTTTGGTGTTGCTTACGAAAGGCACTTCCTGACTCGCCTCACTTTTTTTGACCCACAGTTATAAAAGTGTGGGCTCCCGGCCTGTTTTGTTTTGTTTGATTTTATAGATCAGATTGACACATATGGGTTGGTTGTGACTAGATAGTAAACCCTGTCCCACCGAGAAAAAAATGATGCTACGTTCCCTTGATAATTGGATTTGTATGTGTAGTATGTAACCTGGTCTTTGTATTTTGATATTGAGTGGAGGGCGTCCCGGTTCACTATCCCTCTTCTCCCTTTTTGTAAATATGATGTTCTCCATCAATAAGCAAAATCTCATCTCCAGCAGGTGCAGAGTATTCCCTTTATTGTGGTTATTCTGTACTCCTTTGCATTGAAGACCTTCTTGCCATGAATCGAGTCTTGAACATTCAGGCTAAGATCCCGATGTTTCTAATGGATACTTCTAATTATGGATTCCTCACTTTTAGAATATTGCTTTGGTGACTGCACACCGCCTGTGAATTGATGGAGCATGGCCGCATATAAACGCCAATCTTGCTTGCTGACATAAGCTCTTTCTGTGCATTCGAGCCATATCTGGTGATCTGCACTAAACGTTTTCCGTTTTCTTATGACAGATGTCACACGCAGTGTGCCAGGAAAGACGTCACACCTGAAAACAGAATTCAAGCTGTGCTGCACTTTCGGAAAGATGTCTGTCACATCCCCTATGGAGTGTCTATTTTGCTTGGGCTCATGTCAGAACTATGTTGTGCGATTTTGGCACCCTCATGCACCCAAAAGCAATTCAGCAGCAGGGAGTGAGGCTTTCTCGCGGTGCATAAGAGGGGTTGCATTAGAGACCGGTTATGCTCCCACTGCTAGTCACGAAGTAAGCTTCAGTTACAGTCAAGAGGTCTTTTCCACACAAAGTCTGTTTCCTTTTCGTGTTCCAGTCAGCAAAAGTTGTAAATGCACCATAAGTGCAAGAAATCTACCCGGGACACGTCCCAATTCCACCACTCAGTTTGGTGAGAAGTTGCAAGGGTTTGCTTAAGGGTTGGGTGTCTTCTGGCTCAGAGCCATTATTGGCATTCCGTGCCTCTCCAGCTGCTGTTGACCCTGCAGTAAATTGCGGCCTTCAAACAGGCTGCGCTGAAAATTATGTAGCTGTTACCAGCTCACTCTGGCGCACCTTTGGGCTCCATGGAGCTAATGCTAAATTCATAAAGTATGCGAAGGACATGTCACTCTCTAAAAGGATACAGTTTAAAACTTGTAAGGATTATCACAAATTAATGTCTGTGACTAGTCCACACCAGGCATTTCTTTGGTTTCCGGGTCTTCACACGACTCCACATCTTGTGAAGACTGTTCTAGGACGAATCCGATGGCGATCCCGGAACACAAAGCCAAACTCTGTCATGAATCCTCATTGGAAAACAAGGAAAAAACTGTTCCCGATTAAACTTTAGGGCACTGTCCTATTTCCACTTTAAAGGCTTTTCCCACAACAGATCGTCTTTATACTCCATTTCTTTAGGTAAGTCCAAGTTTTAAAGGACTACTAGGACTACCACCTATAGCGACGAAACACATTGGCTGTGGCTGTTTGCTGTTTGGAAAAAATCCGAATAAAACAAGACAAGAATTTGCTTGGAAGACCGAAATTGTTGTCTTATACTTTCATGTATATCATATATGTGTGCTATTGAAAAGAAGGGAAACAGTGTTTAAGAATATACGTGTGCTTGGGAGTTAGAAATTGTGTTGTGAGAGATTTGTCTCTCGGTTTATGGAGTTTTGTGGTTCTCCATTCCTTTTAGCGCTGTTTTTATAATTTTGGAGTTATCAATCTTCTAGTGCGATTCTAGACCTTAGGCGCCCTGAACCTATGAGTACAATCACGTTACTTTTGTTTGGTTTTTAAAAAAAGAGTAAAAATTCAAAGCAGGACTCTTCCCCCGTCCTGCTATTCTCATTCTGACAAGTGATCCAGGCATCAAGGTGCCACTAAATTTGTCACAAATCCCTGCTGAATAACCAATTCCCAAGCTTAATCAATTACAATCCGAGTTTCCAGTGCTATTGGTGATGCTATATCAGGTTGAAGCCTTCAAGTAGACAATGTTGCTCATCTTCGGCACCCTACTGCTTCCCTCTGATGCGCCTTTGGGCCCCACAGATCCAAGGAGGCTTCCAGTCGGCTACTGTCAGTGGATCCCTTACTGAAGCAGCCCGTTCCTCTTGACCGAGCAGTGGAGTCTGTCCTGACTCTACGGCCAATATCCATTATGCCTCCAGAGCCATAACCTTTGCCAGTCCCGTCCGCGTTGATGCTGTCAGATGAAGAACCCATTGTGCTTTCCGACTCGGAACAGAACCTGATCCCACCTTGGCTAAAGTTGGGTCCTCAAGTTTTGCCTCAACTGACAGCCTCTTTCAGATTGAACAATACAATTGCCTCAGAAGAGGCATTCACATCACAACCTCTTGGCCTCACATTCAAATCATAACCAACATGGCGATGATGATGATAATCATGATGACCAAATCTGTGATGATAATTTCTATATGGTACTAAAGGAATCCAATGAGCTGGATACTATCCCAGACACCGGGCTGAATTCCTACTCGGCCCCTCAACTGTAGAATCTGACTCCTTTGCAGTGGTTATCAGTCATGCTGCAGGAGTGCTAGATCTCCAATTACTTTCTGGAAGTTAAAACAAAGATCCTTACTGAAGTCATGCAGCCTGGTTATACTTCCTCTGAACAACGCTTGCAATTCTGTGCAGTACTAGCTGAACCATTAGTAAGAGCTTGGGCAAACCCCTGTTCTTACCCACCGGTACATAGGCACGTGGCCAGAAGACAAAGACCTGTGCCATTCTGCTGCAACACACCACAGCAGAAGGTTTGGTGGTTTAGGCATCCACATACAGGCTTAACCCAAACATATTTCCCACTAGTCCTCTAGATAGCAAGTTCAAACATATGGGAAACTGATGTTTTCTCCGCTAACCTGGTTGTCAAAATGAGTCAATGCTGTCTCCTTGGATACTACTTGCACACATTGTGGAACCTAATTAGTGAGATAATTTCAACTGTTCCTGAAGAATCTAGATCTATCCTGGTAGAGATTATTCAGGATGGGCAGAATGCGGTGAAGTAAGTCGTCCGAACAGTACTGCACCTATAGACTCTTGGGCAGGGGCAGTTGGTGGCAGTGTGGTGCTTCAGCTCAACATCTAGCTGAAATTCATTGATTTTTCAGGTGGTGACCGCATGTCCCTGAAGGACACAACATTTGAGTACTCTTTATTGTTTGGCAACAAAGCAGACTCTGCTGGAGCACTATAAAGAAAGTTGGGCATCAGTACTCTCTCTGCCTTCCTGCACTTGTGCATCAGTATATCCCCAACAGTTCTACCCCATCAAGGCTTTAGGAAGGGTTTCCAACACTGATAATGTCAGGCGGCCCTAGAGTCTTTTTGAGGCCAGGGTCCGGGATCAAGCCAACAGAGCCTAGGCCTCCAGGGACAGTGCACAGTGCAATCGCCCAACCTCCTGCCACAGTCACAAAACTGCTTTGACTTGATTTCCCCCCCCTTGCAAGTGGCCACCCACTTGGAGGCAAGATAATTTTCTCCACTGGTGTTCACAAAAGTCACGGTGGTGGTTGCAGAACACCTTCTTAGGTTAATAATACCTGTCTCCCAATACTTTGACTGACTGCTGACAGAGGTCGGTCGCAACAGTTAGTCATCCAACACCTTCAGATGATAGGGAACCTCTGCACATGTTATGGTGTTCTCTATTTTGTCGTAGTCCCACCTGACTCCTTCCCAGAGGCTCCAGTACATCAGAGCTGGTGTGAATAGGGGGGTCTTTCGAGCCTTTCCACCAGCTCAATGAGCCTAGGAGTTCTGATAGAGACTTCTGACCACAGATTCCTCAAGTTTTCGAATAATTCCCTAGATGTCAAACTGAACCTGGAAGCTTTTTAGCAATACTTCTGCGTGCCACTAGGTAGTGCTCTGCTGCTCTGCACGGACACCGCTCCGCTCCAGAAATGACAAGCGGAGCTAATTTATTTATTTTTATTTATTTATAACGTTTTATATAGCGCGAACATGACCCACGGGGGTATCAGAGCGCTTTACAGTACATAATTATCACATGTTATACATACAATCGGGAATTGCATATAATACAAAAGAGGTAGACATTGCTGTTTGAGTAAAAGCGGTGGCAAGTAGGTATCAGAGAGTTAAAGGTTTAGGATGTTAATTTGTTCATGAGAAACATTTTCGCTTCTTTTCTGAAGACGGTAAAAAGAGATTCTGCGTACGTCTGGGGGGGGAAGGTTGGTCCAAATCTTCGATGCGATAACTGAAAAAGCTCTGCAACCAGTTCTCTTTTTGTGGAAGGATTGAGGTTTTAGTAGTAGTGAGCTTGCGCTTCGTGAAGGTCTACAACCTCCTGACTGCTCTAGCTTTTGTGCTAAATAGCTGGGGGTGTTGCTATGAAATGAAATTAAATGAAAGCGGGATTTATATAGCGCATGGCTGCCCGAGAGCGTCCCAGCGCTGAGATTGCATATACAGCTGAGGGGAGGGGGGAGGACGGGGGGGCAAAGCGGGGAGGGAAATTTTAATGTGGGAAGAGGTGAGTTTTGAGTAGCTTCCAAAATTTCAAGTAGTTGGGTTCGGCACGAAGCTTGGTTGGTAGGGCATTCCATAGATTAGCAGCTGTAACCGAGAAGCGGCGTCCTCCAGTACGGGCTTTACTTACTCTATGGACAGTGGCCAGGTTACTTTGAGAGGACCGGAGGGACCTATTGGGTTTGTAAGGGTAGAGCATGGTCTTCAACATCGGGGGCCCTAGGTTTTGCATGGCTCTATGGGTGGTGCATAGGGCCTTGAATATGACTCTTTCTCGGATCGGCAACCAGTGAAGTGTCTTTAGGGCTGGTTTGGCAGACGCTCTTCGGGGGGTTCCTGTCAGAATCCGTGCAGCAGCATTTTGTGTTCTCTGAAGAACATTAATGGTAGCTTCTGGAGCCGCCAGGAAGAGGGCGTTGCTATAATCTAACCTAGATAGTATTAGGCCCTGAATAAGCATTTTTTGTGATTGTACGGGGAGTAGTGGAAGAATCTTCCTGGCTGAACGAAGTAAACCTACACAGGTACCGGCTATTTTTTTTGCCTGTGTTTTCAGGGATCGATCCTGTTCTAACCAGAAGCCTAAACTCTTGAGTTCCGTCTTGGGCTGAGGAAGGGGACCTAGGCATGAGGGCCACATGGCGGATGGAAGAGGTGATGTTTGATGTCCTAATAGCATGAGCTCGGTTTTGGAGCCATTAAGTTTCAGCCTTGAATTGGACATCCAATCATGGATTCCCTCGAGACAGTCATGTAGATTTTTTATATTTTCGCCTTCAAGGGAAAAGGACACAACCATTTGGGTGTCGTCAGCATATGTGACGGCTTTTATCCCAAAAGGGGTGACCACATCCTCCAGGGCGGCCATGTATGTATTGAATAGTGTAGGGCTCAATGAAGAGCCCTGTGGAACCCCACACTGGAGGTGGAAAAGGTCTGATCGTGTATTCCCTTCACAGACCTGGAAGGTTCTGTCCTTCAGGAAGGATGAAAGCCAGCTGAGCGCCTTGCCCCTCACTCCCAGGTTGAGTAGTCGCTGGATCAGGATCTTGTGGTCCACCGTGTCAAATGCAGCGCTTAGATCCAAGAGGATTAGTAAAACCGATCCCCCTGAATCCAAGATGCATCTGGCTTCCTCGACTACTTTTAGGAGGGCGGTCTCGGTCCCCTGCCCTGGACGAAAACCCGTTTGCGATGGGCGTAGGAGATTGTTAGTTTCGAGGAAGGCCGATAATTGCTGATTGACCAGTTTCTCTGCGATCTTACTCATGCCTGGTAAGAGAGAGATTGGGCGCAGGTTGGAAAGGTCTAAAGGATCCTGGCCTGGCTTTTTTTGAAGAGCTTTGACTATCGCATGTTTCCAGTTAGGGGGAACTACTCCTTGGCTAAGAGAGGCATTGATAAGATTAGTTGCTAGGTGTGAGATGGTTGGTCCGATTTGTTTAAGAATACGAATAGGGGCTGGGTCAGTGGGTGAGCCGCTTTTCATGCCTGAAAGAGTATTCAAGAAGTCTTCGTTGGACAGCTGGTAAAAACTGTCTAGAGTTGGGCCGGTTGTGGAGGATACTGGTTCATAGAGGAGTTCATTGTAGGGCTTTGTGTCATGGAGGCGATCTTTAGTTGCATTCTCGACTCGTATGGTAGCCAGTTCAAAGCCTTCAGGGCCGGGATGATGCGGTTAATTATTTTTATTTCAGAGACCAGCCTGGCCGCAGCATTAAGAGATGCCCTGATCGCTGCTAGTTTGTATTTTGGAAGACCACAAAGAGTGGTGCTTCCATTGTCCAGTCTTGGTAGTACTAGGGCTTGGACTGCCATTTTTAGGTCAGTCTGTGGGTGGAATTGGGTTTAAGTTTCCATAAGATACTCAGCTGAAAGTTCAACACAAATTCCTAGAACATGGATGCTGGTGCCATTGACACTGGAGGAGACGCAACCCATTGTTCTCTCTGACTCAGTCGGCGGTGCCCTGAAATTTACTGAGGCCGCGCTCGGTGTCCATAGAGCTGCAGCTTTTGCCCGCACCACTTGATTGCGCAGGACTGGTCTCATACGGTACAGTCATTATTTTGGACATACTCTGACAATCAGAATAATGCATGAGACTAGGTCTGGCAACCTTACCATGAAGTAAACTGGTATGATGACCTCCAGGATACTAGTGACCTCAGCACCTCTCAAGACAACGGCTTAGTCTTACCTCTAGGCCCTGCCACAAGATAGTTATGCTGAATGCAGTCTTGGTTCTCGAACCTCCCGCTCCGACCTTGGTGGTCAAAAGTAATGTTCTAACAAGTTCTCCTACTGGGGGTTGACAAATACTGAACCCCTGATGCCCTTTAATGAGGCCTAAACCAATACCTTTTTAGGGTGCTGGGCCAAACCTTGCTCTAGTTCCTTAGTGAGTACCCAGATTGTGTGGCATCATCATTCTGCCCCCGGCTACTCGATTTTGTGACTTGGCACCCTTCGTCTGAGAGCTGGGTGGTGCAAGCTTCCACCGGTAGGACAGACCGAAAAGTTTTCCCAACTACTCACCCAGATGGGTAGTCTGAGAGAGTAGAGAATTTTCAGAAGAGGGTATTTTCTTCCAGAAGTGTGGCTGTCCAGTCGGTCAGTGCTACTTGTAGCCTAAGTTCTCCCAAGTGCCCCAAAGTCCTTCGTCCTGTACTGACCCAGGCCTTACCTGATGTCACGACGCTGCTAAATTTACCATTGGTACCTACGATTCCATTGGGCGAGACATTGTCTCTAGTGTTGCTATCCATCACCCCTCCTCGTTGAGATCTAGAGGTTTCTCTGGCAATGATTAATCATCCCTTATAGACCTGTTCTTTGCTGGGGCTTGCCTATTTGGGGATAAAGCACTCTGCTCTGAAGCATTTCTAAGAAAGCAGGGCCACAGATCACTCCTTGAGCTTTTCTGCTCTGCAACATTTATTGCATCAGTCTTTTTGATATTTTTGCAGCTCTGGTAGGTTATGCAATTTTGCCTGCCTCTTCAGCAGAGCTCTCAGATGTTTTGTGGCTGAGGCGTTTTACCCACCGACCTCTACGGTCATGGGCAGCACGCCAGTCCACTGACCCTCCCCTTACCCCACACCACGCCACGATCCCACCGGCCAAACCCCTTTAACATACCTTTAAAGGCGCACAGCCACCTGGTTGGATGCAGGATCTAGCAGTTTATACAGGGCTGGCAGGCCTAAACACCGAGCAGCTGGGTCCTGCAAATTGTCCAGAAGGTGTACATGCTACCCTTCTTTGCCATTCTGCCACACCTTCCACCATTCCCGTAACGAATGAAAGACTATCTGAAAGAGACACGTTAGTGATAGATTCCTTACCTTAGATTCCTTACCTTAGAATATCCCCAGGCGTCAGACTGGATCCGGAAACTTTTGCGTAGCAGTACCCTTGCGCGTCTGTAGGCGTCGTCTGCGGCTCCGTGTCCGTCGTGGGCGCCGTGATGACGTTGTCTGAGTACTTAGACGCCGCCTCCGCGTGCTGACGTCAGTTCTTTTTTCCACGCCAGCCAGCGCAGATCTGGAAAAAGCAGTAACCCAGTCAATTTTTGACTAACTTTTTTGAGATCATTTTTGATCATTTTCGAAGTCTTGCGACTCCGATCGGTGCCGTAGGGATGCCTGGTTTCAAGCATTGTGACGATTGCCACCGCACCATGTCGGTCACAGATCCTCACCGCCTGTGCCTGACGTGTCTAGGCGTCGACCAGGACGACGAGGTCTGCCCTGACTGTCGGGCCCTTTCGAGGAAAGCCAGGCGGAAGCGGTCCCGCAGGCGGCTCGAACTCCGGCAGTCGGCCCCGCGCCGCGTGAGTTCCCGGTCCCACAGGAGGTCGAGGGACAGGTCGCGGGGACGGAGCCGTCACAGCTCCGGGAGTCGGCACCACTCCTCCGGGTCCAAGTCGTCAGGTAAGAAACACAAGAAGTCGAAGAGGCATCATCGCTCTTCTGACTCCCCCCGACGTTCACGCGATGCGGCCGGGGGTTCGGTGACACCGCCCCCGCGGCTCCTCAGGAGTCGCGGGCGTCGCGTCCGGCCCCTTACCCTCCGGTCCCTAGGCTGAACGCGACGCCGGAGGAGATTGAGCGCTTCCTCATGTCCATGAGATCCCTTTCTCCTCAGACGGGCTCCTCGACGCCTTCGGGCCCAGCGGACCCGTCTGGGGGCCCTAGTGGGTCGGGGGCTTCGGCCCCGACGCCGCTGGCGCCTTCGGGCCCGGCACCGCAGGGCCCCACGATCCCGACACCGCCGGTGCCCTCGGTCCCGGCGCCGTGGGACGCCGCTGGGCCTTCCTCGGGCTCTGGATCATCACCGGTGGACCTTATGACCCCCCCGGCGTCAGTCCGTCCGGTGTCACCCCCGGCGCCGTCCTCGGGCGGCGCCGTCCCCGATGCCTCCTTTGTTTCGGTTCCGACGTCGCTGGGTGCCGCATCCAACGCTGTTTGGAGATTTCCACTTCTATGAACCGACCTCATTCAATTACGACCCTGAATCTCAGGAGATGGGTGATGAGGAGGATTGGGAGGGGTCGGAGGAGCCTCTGACCAAGGAGTGTCAGTCTCTGAGAACTGGGCAGGAGACCTTGGGGAGGCCAGTGGCCTGGACACCTCTCCAGACACTGGTTTTGTCTCTCCTCCTACCGTGGCTTTGGAGGAGAGAGCTACCTATAGTGTGGTGTTGACGAGGGCTGCCAAAGCCTTGGGCCTTGAGCTCCCCGTCGCAGCCGTGAGGACTAACCTCCTCACAGAGGTCCTTAAACCGCAGTCATGCTCAGCTGAGCCTCTGCTGCCCTTTAATGAGGCCTTGACCGACGTTCTTTTGGGCACTTGGTCCAGGCCCGCTACGGGTTCGCCCGTAGATAGGAACGTGGCCAGACGCCACCGCCCGGCTCCGGGCGACCCATGTTTCCTGTCCTCCCACCCCACCCCGAGAGTCTGGTCATCCAGGCCTCCAATTCCCAGACCGCATTCCCGTCGGCTCCGCCCGACAGGGAATCCAGGAGGTATGAGAATTATGGTAAAAAGATATTCTCCTCCCTTAGTTTGGGACTGCGGTCTTCCAACACCGCATGCCTCTTGGGCCGCTACACCCACTCTCTGTGGGAGACGGGGGTGGAGGTGCTGCCAGAGTGCCCGTTGGAGGTACGGGCCAAACTCGGCCAAGCCCTTGTGGAGGGCCGGGATGCAGCCAAATATTCGATCAGGTGTGGGCTGGATACCACCGACTCGCTAGGCAGAGCGATGGCTACGACAGTGGCGGTGAGATGCCATGCCTGGCTGAGATCCGCCAATTTTTCGGCACTCTGATGGACATGCCGTTCGATGGCCGTCGCCTCTTTGGCGACAAGGCAGACCACGCGCTTGAGCGCTTTAAGGACTCCAGGGCTACGGCCAAGTCCTTGGGCCTCTCGGCCCCGCGCCAGCAAACGGGTGCCTTTCGCTCCTTTCGTGGCCAAGGAAGGGGCGCCCCCACACGTGCCGCCAGCCACTCGCCGCAGACTGTCGTCCAGCGCGGCGGCGGCGGCCGTGGAAACCGCCGCGGAGGCACACAGGCGAGGTCAGTCCACACCTTCCCCAGCAGCATCCGCCTCTAAACCCTCCTAGTCCGTGCTTTTCGGCCCATGTGACGCCAGTGGGAGGCAGGGTTCGCCATCACCTCTCTCACTGGCGCACTGTCACGTCAGACAGGTGGGTGCTGCAGTTCGTCCGGACGGGCTACTCCCTCCCCTTCGAGGCAACTCCTCAAGCCATGCCACCGCAACACCACCGCGTATCGGGGGATCACTTGCGGCTCCTGCAGGAGGAAGTTTCGGCCCTCTTGGCCACGGGGGCCATCGAGCGCGTTCCTGGGCCAGAAGTAGGACGTGGTTGCTACTCCCACTACTTTCTGGTACCCAAGAAGGGCAAAGGGGGCCTACGCCCTATCTTGGATCTGAGGAACGTCAACGGCTTCCCCCGGAAGGAGAAGTTCAAAATGCTGACTCTGGCTCAGGTCTTAGCTGCCCTAGACCCAGGAGACTGGATGGTAGCGTTGGACTTGCCGGACGCGTATTTCCACACCCCCGTCCTGCCGGCCCACCGGCGTTACCTGCGGTTCACGGTAGGCCACGAGCACTTTCAGTTTACCGTGCTCCCCTTCGGCCTTACCAACGCCCCACGGGTGTTCACAAAGGTGATGGCGGTGGTGCAAGCTCATCTGCGCAGGTTGGGGGTCTCCGTCTTCCCCTACCTCGACGACTGGTTGTTGAAGGCGGGCTCGCCCCAGACAGTCGTCAGCCACCTCCAGACTACGGCGGATCTCCTGCACCAGCTGGGATTTTCCATCAATGTGCCGAAGTCGCACCTGTGCCCCTCTCAGAAGCTCCTTTTCATCGGAGCGGTTCTCGACTCGGGGCAGTTTCGGGTTTACCCGCCCGAACAGCGGGTTCGGGATATACAGGCTCTGATTCCAATCTTCCGGCCTTTATCCCGGGTTTCGGTCAGGTTGACGCTGCGGCTTCTGGGGCTAATGGCCTCCTGCATCCTTCTGGTGCATCACGCCAGGTGGCGGATGCGGGCTCTGCAGTGGGACCTGAAGTTTCAGTGGGCCCAGCATCAGGGCAACCTGTCCGACCATGTCTTGATCTCGGAGGGCACTGCGAGACAGCTGCAGTGGTGGCTCACGGACCGCGATTGGGTCAACGTTGGATCCCTCTCCCTTCCCCAACCGGAGCACGTAGTTGTGACGGACGCGTCCCTCCCAGGCTGGGGAGGCCACATGGGAGAGTCGGAGATCAGAGGCCTCTGGTCTCCGGCGGGGTCCCGGCTCCTATCAACCTTTTGGAGCTGCGGGCGATTCGTCTAGCACTGAAGGCATTCCTCCCGTCTGTCCGAGGGAGTGCAGTGCAGGTGTTCACGGACATTACCACCGCCACGTGGTACTGCAACAAACAAGGCGGGGTGGGGTCGTGGACCCTTTGCCAGGAGGCTCTGCGCCTCTGGCAATGGCTGGAACATCAGGGCGTGACTCTGATGGTTCAACACCTGGCAGGTTCTCTGAACGCCAGGGCGGACGAACTCAGCTGCCGGTGCATGATGGATCACGAATGGCGTCTGAACTCGGACGTGGCGCAAGGTCTCTTTCTGCAGTGAGGAAAGCATTGGTTAGATCTGTTCGCCACCTAAGAGAACGCGCAATGTCATCAGTTCTGCGCGTTGAAATTTCCAAGGCGGCACTCGCTCGGAGACGCTTTTGGTCGCGAGTGGAGTTGCGGTCTGTTGTACGCCTTTCCGCCCATTCACAACTTCTACCCAGAGTGCTGAAGAAAATCAAGCGCGACCGGGCACAAGTCATCCTTGTGGCTCCGGACTGGGCACGAAGGTACTGATATCCCGAGCTACTCAGTATGTCAGTTGATCCCCCGGTTCGTCTGCCTCTTCAGGAGGACCTTCTGTCGCAGCAGCAGGGGACGGTCCTCCACCCGAACCTGTCCAGTCTCCACCTCCATGCTTGGAGATTGAGCGGCAACAGTTGAGGCCATTTGACTTGCCTCCTGAAGTCTGTAACATCATTCTGGCAGCCAGGCGTCCCTCCACGAAGTCTGTATACGCCTGCAGGTGGAACAGATTTGTGGCATGGTGCACAGCAAAGGCTGTGGATCCCCTAATGCCCCTCTTTCTGAGGTTCTCTTCTTTCTTCTTTCTCTTGCCCAGCAGGGCTCTGCTCTGGGCACTATCAAGGGCTATCTTTCAGCTCTTTCAGCCTTTCTGAGGCTGCCTGATCAGCCTTCTTTGTTCAAGTCCCCTATCGTTCATCGAATCCTGAAGGGCATCACACATACGTTCTCTCCTGTTCCCTTCATGATGCCTCAGTGGGACTTGAACCTGGTTCTTACATTTCTGATGTGCGCTCCCTTTGAGCCACTTCACAACTGTCCTCTTCGCCTTCTCTCTTTGAAGACTGCCTTCCTGGTAGCCATCACCTCTGCCAGGAGAGTGAGTGAGCTCCAGGCTCTATCTTGTAAATCTCCTTTCCTTTCAGTCCATCCGGACAAGGTTGTGTTACGGACAAGGGCCTCCTTCCTACCCAAGGTAGTCACGGCCTTCCATATTGGGCAATCTATCACCTTGCCCACCTTCTTTTAGCCTTCGCATCCCTCGAGAGAGGAAGAGAGGCTCCACCGTCTGGACCCAAAACATGCGCTCTCATTTTTTTTGAATCGCACACAACAGTTCCGGGTGGATGGCCAACTCTTTGTTGGGTACGCGGGCGCTAAGAAAGGAAAAGCGGTGCACATGCGGACCATCTCCCGGTGGATCATCTTGTGTATCCAGACGTGTTACTCCTTGGCTAAGAAGGAACCCCCTGTTGGGCTGAGGGCTCATTCCACTCGAGCCACAGCCACTACAACTGCCTTGGGCCGAGGTGTGCCCTTGCAGGACATTTGCCAGGCGGCTACGTGGGCCTCGCTGCACACTTTTGCAAGACATTATTGCCTGGACAGTCAAGTCCGGAGGGATGGCTACTTTGGCTGTTCCGTCCTCCAGGACTTCCTGGTGTGATTATTGGTTCGCAGACCCACCACCACGGGATTGGTATTGCTGGGGTATCTATTCTAAGGTAAGGAATCTATCACTAACGTGTTTCTTTCAGATGCACAAGTTACTACTTGTAAGAGACATTAGTTAGTGATAGATTCCTTACCGACCCACCCATCCTCCCCGTTCTGCGAACCGATATCTAGGGTTAAGGTCATCCCCTTTCAGGGCCCTAGTTTCATGGCACCAGTGTTGGTTTTTAGCATGACTCTGCGCTTCTGGCGCGGAAAAGCTGTGTCTAAGAACTAACGTCAGCACGTGGAGGCGGCGTCTAAGTACTCCGACGACGTCATCACGGCGCCCACGACGTGGACGACGGGCGCGGAGCAGCAGACGACGCCTACCAACACGCAAGGGTACTGCTACGCAAAAGTTTCCGGATCCAGTCTGACGCCTGGGGATATTCTAAGGTAAGGAATCTATCACTAACTAATGTCTCTTACAGATATAACGTTAGTCAAGTAGTAACTTGTGCATCCGTCCTAATGCAGGAAGTCCAAGCTTTTTCGGCCAAAGAGGTTATTGGATGGGTCATGGTTGTTATCCTGCAACTTCCTGTTGCCAGAGAAGGACAGTGGTTTTCATCCTGTTTTAGACCTACACCCCTTCAACACCTTCCTTTGCAAGGGCAAGGGCAAGTTCAAGATAATCATTCTGGCCCACGTCTTGTCTGACCTCAACCCTGGAGACTGGTTGGAAGCATGGGACCTGCAGTACAAATATTTTCATTTCCCACTCTGAAGTCTCACATTTGGTTCAAAGTGGGCTTCAACTATTTTTCAATTCTCTCTGCTCCCCTTCGATCTCACCTGCATCCCTTGGATGTTCATGAAAGTGGTGGCATCACATCTTCGGAGGTCATGGGGTGCCAGGCTTCCATTTTCTCAATGACTGAATGCTGAAGGCGGGCTCGCCCCAGGAAGTAGTCACCCACCTCCAGACCATAGCAAACCTACTGGCATCTGTGGAGTTCACTATCAATGTGTCAGTCACATCTGATGTTTCCTCAGAAGCTCCCATTCATCTGAGCCGTTCTGGACAAGGTCCAGTTTTTTGCCTTTGTTCCCACGGAGAGGAGAGTCCAGGACATTCAAGCTATGATCCTGATGTTTCAGCCTCTGTCCTGGACTTCAGTGATTTTGAATGAGGCTGCTGGGACTCGTGGCTCCCTAGATCCTCCTCCTCGAGCACACCAGGTGGTATGTGCAGGCTTTGCAGTGGGATCTGAAGTCTTTGCGGACCGAACATCGAGGGGACCACTCCAATCATGTCCAGATCTCGGAGCAGACTGCCAAAGACCTGTAGTGGCGATTGCTCGATCATTAATGGGTCAGTTGCAGACCACTCTCCTTTCCCCACCAACAGTGACAGTGGTGACTGATACATCCATTCTGGGCTGGGGCAGCCATCTGGGAGTCATGGCAATTAGAGGCCTCTTGTCTCTGGCAGAAGCCCATCTCCATATCGACCTTCTGGAGCTGAGAACCATTTGCTTGGCATCAAGGGAAGGCTGGTGCGAGGGCTCACAGACCACACCACTGCCATGTGATTTGCGTCAAATAGGGCGGTTGGGGACCCTGTGCCAGGATGCTCTGCGTGTCTGGAAAAGGATGAACCATGAAGTAATCTTCCTGCTGGTAAGCCACCACGCGGGAGTCTTTAAACACCAGGCCAGACAAACCCAGCTGTTGACACCTTGCGGATCACGAGTAACAGATCTAGAGGTGGCCCGAGGTCTCTTCCACGTATAGGGAGTACTTTGGCTTGTTCTGTTCGCCACAGCAGAGAACATGCAATGTCAGTAGATCTGTGTGCATGAGTTCCCACAGCTTCTCTCTCTGAGACTCGCTCTGCCTACAGTGGGAATATGGGCTCCTGTATGCCTTCCCCCAGTAACTCTCCAGCCGGAGTACTGAAGATCATCAGTTCCAGCCAGCGCCAAGTCCTCCAAGTGGATCCGGATTGGGCACAGAGAGGATGGTATGAATAGCTCCTGGCCATGAGCTCCTACCCTCCCATCAGGCAACCCCTCAGGGAGGATTTGCTGTTGCAGCAGTGGGGCAGGGCTCTGCACCTGACCTCCACTATCTCCACCTTCATGCTTGAAAATTGAGTGGCGACAGCTGAACACCTTTCTCCTGACATGGCTGTCGTCATCTTGCAGCCAGCTGTCCCTGATCAAAAAAGGATATATGTCTGTCCTTGAGATAAATTTGGGTTTGATGCTGTCCTGGACAAACAGTTTGGTTGTAATCTCCAAATAGCAAGACACCATCTGTAGAGAACTGATTTTCTATCCTGCCCATCTGTGAAGGGCTGCAACCACTGCCATCAACTTTGTCAAGGCATGGGGAAGTGAGGACAAATGGAAGGACCTCAAACTGGCAGTGTTCCGAACTGACCATTGAGGTATAGCTACTTCCTGTGTGAAAGCATGATAGTGATGTGGAAGTTGGCATTTTGCAGAACGACCGACTTCATCCAGTCATCTGCTCCTAGCATAAAAAGAACCTGAGTGCGGTAAAGCATCTTAAGCTTTTCCTTTCTGAGAAACCAGTTTAGAACTGGGCAGTCTAGAACCTGATGTAGCTAGCTGTCTATTTTTGGGATCTGGAAGTACCAGGAATAGCATTCCTGACTCCGTTCCTACTCTGGATCCAACTCTGTTGTGCCGTTTAGGAGCAAGAAGTGGATTTCCTGTTGACAGACACGCAGATCATGTAGGATTTCATCTGGCTGGCAAGGAATGGGAGGAGGTGTTTGTAAATAGGATAGGGTACAGTCCTTCTTACTATTTCCAAGACCCAAAGGCGTGAAGGCATAGTCCTCCACACTTGTGTAAAGGAGCAATACCCGTCTTCCAACGGGCTGAGTGTGTTCGGGTGGAGTAGAAGGAGGCCTGCTTACCTGCGGTATCTAGCAAAGGAGGAAGAGACGTAGACCAGTACGTTCCTTTGCCTTGCGCTCTATATTATTTGCAGAGATGTTACGCCTGTTGTCGCTTTTGGTTGGCGTTCTGCTGATAGCCTCAAAATGAGAAGCCTCTGCAGATGCCTGAAACTTTCTGTAGTTCCTGTTTTGGGTCTGAAGACCAATGATCTGGCCTTGCCTTATTGTCATTGAAACTCTGATGTGGAGTCTGCTTTAGTACCTGTGACGGGGAGGAATCGGATCCGCCTGGCTTACCTGTTTCACCTCTCTTTAATCAGCATACAGGAGCATGGAGACACAGTGTAGAACCGGAAGATACGGATCCAGAGGACGCTTGAGATTCCTGTTACTTTAATTGGGCGGAGTTGGACAATGAAAACGTCACCGGTTACGCCCCCTCAGCCCAGGTAAAGGCCGCCCAGGAACTCACAGGTGTGTTATGCACTCGGAGGAGAAGGAGGAGTACGAGACGGTTGGCAAGGAGAGGACGTGAACAAGTGGAGTTCGAAGGAGCAGAGCCGGGATCAAGGAGAAGGACCATTGGAACAGGTTCGGAAGACGGAGGAACATCGGACACAGGAAGGAGAGACGAGAGCAGGAAGACGGCGAGGAACCGAAGTGACGGTCAAGGACGAGGAGAGCGAGAGGAGTACGGAGAGAGGAGAGCCGAAGGAAGAAAACGACAAGCCAGGAGGCCAACAGGAAGGCGCTTCGCCCAGCCACACTTCATCGAGGGAAGTGTGGCTACCAGAGGTACGATCACGGCTTTCAGGCTGGGCGGGATTTAAGTGGGTTAAACCACGAAAGTAATTCGACACTCACACCCTATGCACTACCCTACCCTCACTAAACAGCACTGTAGTCTATAGACGGAGAGTTGTGCACGTGTGATTCCTCGCCCCCTTCCCCGTGTTGTGGTCCAATACCAGTAAGCTAAAACGCTGTTCTCTTTCCTCCCTGCACGGCGGAGACGTCCCGACATCGTGGAGGAGAACGCCAGGACCACCAGTCCCAGAATCCACCGGGACACACGACGAACAGCCGCAGAGAAACGCCACCAGAGACTCTCAGACGAGGCAGAGACAGCACTGCTGTACTATCGGAAACCAGTACACCGAAAACGTACATTTAAGTTAATAAAACCTGCGTTACCCAGATTACCGGAGTCTGTAAGTCTATTCGAAGGGACTGTAGCCCCACCCACACCTCCGCTCAACGTACAGAGCAACCCCGAGGCGCCACAGTACCAAAGAAGTGAGACCAATCAAATGAAAGGTCCATTAGTGTGGCCTGTACGTCCTGCAAAAAGACTCAGTTTAGTACCAAAGCATAGCAAAGTAGGGCGATATGTGTTTAAATGGCTGTTGCCACTGAATCAGACAAATGTAGGTCAGACTGAATAACCTGTTTTGCAGCAGCCTGACCATCCCCACTGAGCTCTGCAAAGTGAGTCTGAAAGTCATCCGATAGTGGAAATGACTGATTTTCCTGATTCCAGTATAGCATTAATATACCTACCAAGGAGGCAAGTGACATTGATGGATTTGAGGGCGATGCACCTCGCTGCAAAAATGTTTTTGCGCACTACCCTATTTTCTTCAGTTCCCATTCAGATGGGAGAAGATCCTGGTGTCTGATTAGAGAAACAAGAAGCCTGGCTAGGCTCTAGGGAGATGGATGTGCTGGAAAAAAAATCAACATCTCCTGGAGCCAGTTTATATTGCCTATCAGTTATTCTTGAGACAGTAGCATAATTGCCAGCTTTTCCCCTATGGCCAGAATGGGTTCTGTCAGGATTTCATTAAACTAAAGTATTGGTTCCACTGTAGGGAAGATGCAATATGAGACCTCAGAGAAGATCTTTCATTTTACTTCTGTTGATGGCAACTGCAGGTTCAGCATGTCTGCTGCCTTTTATTACTGCATGGTATGAGGTCACTCCCGTTGGAGAAATACCAGTAGGGGGATAAATGCTCCCATTCTGAGCAGTATCAAGTCTGCTGACATCCTATAAGACATCAATATCTGAGTTAAATATGGTTTGCCCATTCTTGTCATCTTCAGCTCTTCGAGTATTTTGAGGATCCGAGTGCCCCAAAAAATGTCTGCCTTCCATCAACATGCTTTGTATCTGCTTTCTGGAGCAGTGGGTCATCAGGGCCATATTCTTCTGGCTCAGGCGGATGTGGTGCCAGCGGAGTCAGTGAAAAATGTCAGCTGTGGCTTAAAAGGCATTGGCTGTGGCTCCGATGGCATTGTGTGCGGCACAAGGGGGAATCGACCACAGCGCTGGAGAGATGTTTGAGTCCAGCCCCAAAGAGCTCAAAACAACCAGTGCAGGTGGTGCTGTTCCCGATGCCGATCTGGCTGGTGGTAGAGTTGGATTTGGATTCATCAACGACACCTGCTCCAGTTACAGGAATAGAGTGAAGAGCACCAATTATTAGGGCGCCTGCAGTTCTAGTGAATAGGGGATCATGGCTCTGTTATGCTGAACATCACATTCAGAAACCTTGGGTCAGCCTCAGGTGTTGGAAACTTGGGGTATGGTAGACCAGGCTGCGGTCTTGAAGCCGATGCCATGTCGAAAGGAGCCACAGGTGCCAGATCCTCTGTTGTACCTTCTGTTGGATCTTGATCCAGCGCTTCTCAAGGAGAATCAGAGGTATTGGTGAATTGCTTCTCGAGTGTCAACGAAATTCATGTCTCTTTTTTGTGCTACTTTCTTGAGAATTTCGAAGAAGTTTCTCAAAAAAATTGGTGGATGGGAGGTTATCCCCCCAAAAAAGAAAAAAGGGGATTTGGGAGCGGGGGCTCGCCAACCAAATATATATAAATTTATATATATAACTATCAAAGCTGCAGCATGGGGACAAAGATAATGCTGTAGGCCCGAGCTGGTGTAATGAGTGTGCTTTATTCCATTACATTTCACAGGACATTACAGACCCAAAGCGTTTCCCGAGCCTTGTTTACGGATGGGTGTTACCATTAAACCACTTCATTTAAAGTGATCATTTGCTAACATAGACAACATAGAAAACATACACAATATCCAATTAAGTCTTTTATCCTGCATATTTCATCATCCCTCAACACAGTAAAACTGATCTTGCCTTGGTAGGGGAATAGGCAACATATTCACTCCTCGGGGGAAGGGGGTCTAGTGGCCCACTCCTGGGATGTTTTTGGCCCAGGGACCCCATCCTTTGGGATATCCTCTGCTGTGGGTTTTTCACAGGGCAACAGTACAGAGCACGACATCATCTGTTCTTTTGTCTATACAGCAATTGGCTTCATCTTATACTTCTCATTTACATAATACAACCATAATCATGATAGCATGCTTTACTAGGAATACATTCGGTACGACACGTCCTTTTTGCAGTGATCCATGTCCTGCGCACCCCGACAATGTACATGAATAAAATCAATTCAGATTACACATTTCTTTTCGGTAGTTAGTCCTGTGAGAGGTGTGCTGGTAGTTTGAGCAGTCTCTGTATACACTCCTGCTATTTCGTCTCCATCCCCTGCTGATTGAGCATCTGTTTGTCGTTGTAGATATTCCATGAGGGGCTGCCAAAAATCCTTTGACCTTGAGGCCTGCGGCAGTTCCTCCTCATAGGTACCCAGAGTCTCTTTACAATATATCATATCTGATAACCAGTCCTTGAACCTGGGTGGGCGTCTGCTTCCCCATTTAATAGCTACACGCCTTTTGGGCAATAGAAGTGCCACTGCCAGCAGTTTACGACGTCTAATTGTCTTAAGCCTGTAGGCTCCTAGGCAGCACGTCAGTGGTGTGTTTGGAATAAATTCTGCCAGCATAAGAGACAGCGACTTCACTACCTCCCACCAATACGCATCCAACATCGGGCAGGCCCATGCCATATGAAGAAAGTCAGCCCTAGGGGCCGCACATCTTTTGCACTTGTCCGTTATAAGCCCGTACCTGTGCATTTTTTCTGGAGTGTAGTATGTTTGGTGCAAAAATCTAAAATGTATGATTCGCAGATTGCAATTTGGAGTAAGTAGGTGTAACGGTGTACAGCTGTAAGTCCAATCCTCTTCGGATATAGGGGACCCGATCGCCTCCGCCCACCGTGTCCTCGCCCTGTCTGGGCCAGTGTGCTGCTCATTTTGAGATGTCGTGTATAATTTGGTCACTAGTGCCACTCGTGTCGGCGCAGTCAGTAGAGTCTGTAATGCTTTCAGTGGTGTTGGTTCATTTGGGAATTCGTCATATAAGTCTCTCATTGCAGCTCTTAGCCTAAAGTAAGCGAACCTTTTCATCGGCGTCTGATGTGCACATAGAGATGGGTCTTGGTATGAGATAAATGTATTTAGCGAAAAAGACCTGCGGGAGCCAGATCGGAATGTTCCAGAACAGGTATAACAGGCGAGGCAATACTACCATTTTTTGGAGAGCTATGCGGTCTGCCATCGAGAGCGGTAGTTTAATCCATTTTTCTATTTTATCTTCCAGTTTGCTTATAGCCACTCCATAGTTTGCCCTAACGACCGTCTCAGGGTCGCGGTGTATCCTGACTCCTAGATATTTTACCGGTTCAGTGCACCATTTTAGGGGGTAATCCATCTGTGGTTCCAGGGTCACTGCCGTCAAGGGGATCACTACGGATTTATCCCAGTTTATGCTAAGGCCCGAGTATTGTTCATACTTTATGTACTCTCTAATTAGCGGGTTTAGGTTTGTGTCCTGGATTTCTAGTGTACAGGACAATATTGTCTGCATACAGAGATATGCTCACTGGCCGAATATTAAATTGGAGTGCAGTTTATGGGTGTTTTTGCCGGATTTTACTGGCCAGCGGTTCTAGCGGGAGTGCAAACAAAATGGGCGATAGCGGGCACCCCTGACGAGTACCCCGACTGATCTCAGATGGTTGTGAAGTGTGTCCATTAATACGTACTCTGGGTTTGTTATATAGTAACGCTATCCACTTCAGGAAAGCGGGCGGGAATCCCATCCTAGTGAGGACGGTCATCATGAAGTCCCATTCGACTGAATCGAAGGCCTTCGCCGCTTCTAATAGGGCGGCTGCCGCCGGCAATTCGGGATCTAGACTATAATACATCGTGAATATGCTTTGAATATTGTGGGTTGTGGATATTGTAGGTATTAAACTTGCCTGATCAGGGAGCACCAGGAGCTGCAGGAGCGGTTGTATTCTGTTTGCTATTATTTTGGCCAGTATTTTCGCATCTATGTTTATAAGGGATAGGGGACGATAGGAGGCACATTGTGTGGCATCTTTACCGGGTTTCGGTAGCGCTATCAACAGCGCTTCCCGCAAGGTAGGTGGGAGAGCTCCCTCGTCGTATGCCTCTTCTAACATCCGCACTAGTTGAGGAATCAACAGGTCTTTATATTCCTTATAGAATTCACCCGGCAATCCGTCAATCCCCGGAGCTTTATTGTTAGGTAAGGAATTAACCGCCTCCATAATCTCGTCCTTGGTGATATGGTGTCCCAGAAATTCCCTGTGGGCGTCTGACAGCCAGGCCAAGCTCACGTCATCAAGATAGTCATGGATGTCTGATTGCGGGTACGTCACTTGCGTGGTGTATAGTGCTGAGTAGTAGGAGCTGAACTCCTCCAGTATAGAGGGGGTGTCATGCAGAGGCTCTCCTTGTGCATTCGTAATATTTGTTATTAGCGAAGCGCCTTTCATTGGTTTGATTTTGTGCATCAGCGCTCTGCCTGGTCTTCCTCCTTCTCCATACGCCCTGGCCCTGTATTTTATTTATTTATTTATTTTATTTTATGTAGTTTGTAGAGCGCGCAGCTACCCCCGAAGGGGTGTCCCGGCGCTAAAATCCAGGGTTTACCAAGGGAGAGGGGGAGTGAAGAAAAAGGAATAGTGGAGAGACTAGAGTCCGGAGAAGAGCCAGGTTTTAAGTTTGGCTCGGAAGATGGTTTCGGAAGGACAGAACCTCAGCTCAAGTGGAAGGGAGTTCCACAGTCTGGCAGCAATGACACTGAAACCTCTGCCACCGGTTCTAGACAGTCTGAAACGGGGCGAGATCAGGAGGCGGAGGTCATTGGATCTCAGGGATCTGGTGGAGCGGGATATCGAGACCCGTTTTTTCAAATAAGTAGGACCGTAGTTGTTGACGGCTCGATAGGTAAGGGTGAGGACCTTAAACTGAATGCGGCTAGCCACAGGGAGCCAATGGAGTTCCCTCCGGTAGGCAGAAACAGATTGACGGTACGGGATATTACCGATCAGTCTGGCTGCAGCATTCTGGACAATCTGCAGCCGGCCTATCAGGTACTGGGGAGCCCCTGCATAGAGACTATTGGCATAATCCAAGTGGGACGTGATGAGGGCCTGGGTGACTGTGCGGCGGGAATCCAGGGGGAGATAGGGGAGGATCTTTCTTATCATGCGTAGTTTCATAAAGCAGGCGGAAGTAACTTTATTGATCTGGGTTTTGCATGACAGGGAGTCATCAAATTGGAAACCAAGATTCCGTGCCGAGTGAACAGGGGACGGGGCAGGATCAAGCGCCGTGGGCCACCACCAAGAAGAGGGGATAGAGGTTTTCTGATTGAAAAACAGAACCTCTGTTTTATCTGCATTCAATCTAAGGTGGTTCGCAGTCATCCAGCCACTGATGTTATTGAGGCATTGGCGAAAATTGAGGAATGCGGAGTCCGAGTGGTCCCTAAAGGAAAACACCAACTGTGTGTCGTCCGCGTAAGAGACCACCCTGACTCCATAAGACTCCACAACGTCAGCCAAGGGGGCCAGATAGACGTTGAAGAACAGGGGGCTGAGGGCGGAGCCCTGCGGCACCCCACATGACAGAGGTTTTTTCTCTGACTTAAAAGGACGTAACAGTACCCTTTGACTTCTGGATGAGAGGAAGGACTCGATCCAGCTGAGGGCAGTGCCACCGATGCCTATCTGCTTAAGTCGATCAAGGAGGATGGGGTGAGAGACCGTGTCGAATGCTGCGGACAGGTCGAGGAGAACCAACATGGCCTCCTCGCCCCTGTCCACGCATTCTCGGATGGTTTCAGATACTTCCAGCAGGGCCGTCTCAGTGCTGAATCCGGCTCTGAAACCGGATTGAGATCCATGAAGCAGAGAATGGTCTTCTAAATATTCCGTAAGTTGGAGCTGCACGGCTTTTTCCAGGACCTTGGCGGGTTTAGGAAGAAGGGAAATGGGACGGTAGTTAGTAAAGACAGCGGGGTCTGCGTCTGCCTTTTTCAAAATAGGGATCACCAATGCCTCCTTCCAGGTGGTAGGGAAGAAGCCATGGTGAAGGGAGGCATTCCAGACGGAAAGGAAAGGGCAGGCAAGTGAAGGCGCCAGTTCTCCCATGATTTTTGCGGGGAGCGGATCAGAGGGGGCACCGGATTTACAGCAAATGAGTAGTCTGATAGCCTCGTCCTGGTTGAGTTTGTTAAATGAAAGGAAGGACGGAGACTCTGGGGGACTAGTGAAAGAAGACGGGGTGACAGACTCTGTGGGGAAGGAGACACAGAGTTTGTTGATCTTTTCCAGAAAGAAATCTGAGAGTCCCTCGCAAAGAGCCTGACAAGCGGTGTTCTGGGGGGCCCTAGCCGGAGGGTTAATAAAGTCTTTAACGATGCTAAACAGCGTTTTTGATGAATTTTTAGCTTTATTAATTTGAGCGGCAAAGTGGTCTTTCATCGCGCATTTTTTAAGTTTAAGGAATTGTTTTAGGGCCGTTCTGTAAAGATGTTTGGCTTCAAGGTCGTAGTTAAGTCTCCACTTGCGTTCGAGAACCTTACATCTGCTTTTCTCCTCCCGAAGGGGGGTGGAGAACCAGGGAGCAGAGGGTCGCGACCTAGTGGAGGAGATGGTTATCTGGGGGGCAATAGAATCAATTGCTTTAAGGAGAGTGGAATTCAACCTAGAAACATTTTCATCGATGTCCGGGGAGAGGTACTCCGACTGATAGTGGAATAGTGGGTCCAGGGTAGCGCAAGTAACCTTGTGCCACTTTCTTCCCAGTTCCTTCCTAGGGGCCATTGGGGCAGATTTGCGTCCCAGGGTGAGAGAGAATGGAATGAGGTAGTGATCAGTCCAGGTAAGAGGGAGAGGCTGAAGAACAGTGATGAGCGGAAAATTGGCGAATATAAGGTCCAGAGTGTGGCCTGCCACATGGGTGGGACCTACAACCAGTTGTTTAAGATTGAGGCTCTCCATGGTATCCACCAGGTTGGTAGCCTTAGCACAGAGCGGGTTGTCTATGTGGAGGTTAAAATCGCCCAGGACAATGAAGTTTTGGTGTTTAATAGATAGATCAGCCAATAAGTGGACAAGGGCAGTGAGGGAGGGGGCGGTGACGGGGGGGGGATAATAAACTAGTGTGCCAGCCAAGATAACTGACGCCGAGTCAGAGACAGAGAAGTACATGGCTTCGATTGTACCTATATCAGCAAGTTTAGTGAAAGTCAGCTGGAAAAAGGATTTAAATATGACGGCTAGACCGCCTCCAGACTTACCTCCAGCCCGATTCAGGCATTTGATGTCATAACCTGGGGTGATAGCCAGATAGATATCCGGCGAGGAAGAGTCTGTGATCCATGACTCGGTTAGAAAGAGAATATCCCATTCATCAGACGAGATGGACATCCAGATGTCATTGGCGTGACGGGGAAGAGACCGGCAATTAATCAAACCTGCTCGCAAGGTGTACTGATTAGAGGAGGATAGCTGTGGTGGTGGGCAAGGGGAGAGACGAGGTTGGCAGGGCGGGAGTGAGAAGTTGCATTGTGAGCAGAGGTAATGAGCGGTTTCCAGGTGATTAGGGATGCAGCGAGGGCTGGTCGGGCATAGGCGCGTATTGAGTGAGTGAAGTTGGGCAGTAGTCCAGCAGATGCGGGCAGGGCTAGTGGAAAAGGCAGGGGGACTGGCCCTGGGCCCGGTCCAGGCCCGGACGGGCCCAGACGGGCTTGCCTTTGGCGCGCCCGCTGCGCCCGTCCGCTGCGCTTCCTGGCGAGACACATCTTTTATGTCCGTGTGAGAGGGAACATGGGGGTGTGGCCAGCTGAGGTGGGCGTGTCCGCCGTGGCGCCTCGCCCTCAGTGATGGCGGCAGGTAGCGTTCGTTGCAGCGCTAGGAGCGCTGTTTTAGTGCACAGGGAGGTGTTGTTAAAAAGCAGAGTATCACACAACAAAGTTTTTAAAAGAAAGAGATTCACTCCCGGCTTCCGCCTCAGGAGACTCCCGGATTAAAGTGTCGCGCTTTCCAGCTGCGCGCACTTTATAGTGTCAGGGGGGGGCGTGGCCAGCTGAGGTGGGCGTGACCGCCGTGGCGCCTCGCCCTCAGTGATGGCGACAGGTAGCGTTCGTTGCAGCGCTAGGAGCGCTGTTTTAGTGCACAGGGAGGTGTTGTTAAAAAGCAGAGTATCACACAACAAAGTTTTTAAAAGAAAGAGATTCACTCCCGGCTTCCGCCTCAGGAGACTCCCGGATTAAAGTGTCGCGCTTTCCAGCTGCGCGCACTTTATAGTGTCAGGGGGGGGCGTGGCCAGCTGAGGTGGGCGTGACCGCCGTGGCGCCTCGCCCTCAGTGATGGCGACAGGTAGCGTTCGTTGCAGCGCTAGGAGCGCTGTTTTAGTGCACAGGGAGGTGTTGTTAAAAAGCAGAGTATCACACAACAAAGTTTTTAAAAGAAAGAGATTCACTCCCGGCTTCCGCCTCAGGAGACTCCCGGATTAAAGTGTCGCGCTTTCCAGCTGCGCGCACTTTATAGTGTCAGGGGGGGGCGTGGCCAGCTGAGGTGGGCGTGACCGCCGTGGCGCCTCGCCCTCAGTGATGGCGACAGGTAGCGTTCGTTGCAGCGCTAGGAGCGCTGTTTTAGTGCACAGGGAGGTGTTGTTAAAAAGCAGAGTATCACACAACAAAGTTTTTAAAAGAAAGAGATTCACTCCCGGCTTCCGCCTCAGGAGACTCCCGGATTAAAGTGTCGCGCTTTCCAGCTGCGCGCACTTTATAGTGTCAGGGGGGGGCGTGGCCAGCTGAGGTGGGCGTGACCGCCGTGGCGCCTCGCCCTCAGTGATGGCGACAGGTAGCGTTCGTTGCAGCGCTAGGAGCGCTGTTTTAGTGCACAGGGAGGTGTTGTTAAAAAGCAGAGTATCACACAACAAAGTTTTTAAAAGAAAGAGATTCACTCCCGGCTTCCGCCTCAGGAGACTCCCGGATTAAAGTGTCGCGCTTTCCAGCTGCGCGCACTTTATAGTGTCAGGGGGGGGCGTGGCCAGCTGAGGTGGGCGTGACCGCCGTGGCGCCTCGCCCTCAGTGATGGCGACAGGTAGCGTTCGTTGCAGCGCTAGGAGCGCTGTTTTAGTGCACAGGGAGGTGTTGTTAAAAAGCAGAGTATCACACAACAAAGTTTTTAAAAGAAAGAGATTCACTCCCGGCTTCCGCCTCAGGAGACTCCCGGATTAAAGTGTCGCGCTTTCCAGCTGCGCGCACTTTATAGTGTCAGGGGGGGGCGTGGCCAGCTGAGGTGGGCGTGACCGCCGTGGCGCCTCGCCCTCAGTGATGGCGACAGGTAGCGTTCGTTGCAGCGCTAGGAGCGCTGTTTTAGTGCACAGGGAGGTGTTGTTAAAAAGCAGAGTATCACACAACAAAGTTTTTAAAAGAAAGAGATTCACTCCCGGCTTCCGCCTCAGGAGACTCCCGGATTAAAGTGTCGCGCTTTCCAGCTGCGCGCACTTTATAGTGTCAGGGGGGGGCGTGGCCAGCTGAGGTGGGCGTGACCGCCGTGGCGCCTCGCCCTCAGTGATGGCGACAGGTAGCGTTCGTTGCAGCGCTAGGAGCGCTGTTTTAGTGCACAGGGAGGTGTTGTTAAAAAGCAGAGTATCACACAACAAAGTTTTTAAAAGAAAGAGATTCACTCACGGCTTCCGCCTCAGGAGACTCCCGGATTAAAGTGTCGCGCTTTCCAGCTGCGCGCACTTTATAGTGTCAGGGGGGGGCGTGGCCAGCTGAGGTGGGCGTGACCGCCGTGGCGCCTCGCCCTCAGTGATGGCGACAGGTAGCGTTCGTTGCAGCGCTAGGAGCGCTGTTTTAGTGCACAGGGAGGTGTTGTTAAAAAGCAGAGTATCACACAACAAAGTTTTTAAAAGAAAGAGATTCACTCCCGGCTTCCGCCTCAGGAGACTCCCGGATTAAAGTGTCTCGCTTTCCAGCTGCGCGCACTTTATAGTGTCAGGGGGGGGCGTGGCCAGCTGAGGTGGGCGTGTCCGCCGTGGCGCCTCGCCCTCAGTGATGGCGACAGGTAGCGTTCGTTGCAGCGCTAGGAGCGCTGTTTTAGTGCACAGGGAGGTGTTGTTAAAAAGCAGAGTATCACACAACAAAGTTTTTAAAAGAAAGAGATTCACTCCCGGCTTCCGCCTCAGGAGACTCCCGGATTTCTGGATAAGTATTTGATTTCTGTGTCTGCATATTCGTTGTACGTATTGATCTTGCTCCGTAAATCAGCCAAGAGTGGTTCATGTAAGGTAGCAGCGTATTCTGTTTCTAGTGCCTTGATATCTCTTTCTACTTTGTGTAGTTGCTGTCTGATGTCTTTAAGGATTCCGGCGTGTGCACCTATGCAGTGTCCTCTTATAGTGACTTTGAATGCCTCCCACACCAACCCGCTGCCCTCCACTGACCCGGTGTTCCTTTGAAAAAAGTCCGTAATAGTGTGACTGAGTTCCTCTTGGAACACCTGATCTTTCAGTACATCTGGCCTAAGTCTCCATGTGAATTGTCTCGGGATGTGCGTCGGCACCTCCAGCTCTAGTCGGACTGGGGAGTGGTCCGAGAGGGTTCTAGGTAAGTGCTCCACTACTTTGGTCCACGTGCTCACCTCCTGCGTGGTTAGCCAATAGTCCAATCTCGACCAGGTATTATGTGTGAGTGACGTGCATGTGCCCTCCTTTCGCCCCGGGTGTCTCTTGCGCCATATGTCCTCCATAGCCCAGTCCTGCATACCGTCCAATATATCCAAAACACAAGAGGAAGTAGAGAGGTACTGATAGAATCACCCTCCAATTAGATATGCATAAACAAATGGATTCTATCAATGTGAAGTGACAAAAAATATAATATTAATTTGTGGGAAGATTCACTCTCTCTTAAGGTGGTAAAGATGAGAGCACAATGTGCTTGTTAAAATACCCCTCACACACTAAAAAAATCCAATAGTGTCATGCTTCATCATTGGGGTCTTCCCGTCCCTCTACGGGGCGGGGCGTGCTACGACCTGGCGAACTACGCGGGAGCACTGATAATGTGACAAGGCTATGTGATGGTGCAAGGTGAGGTGTGTCAGTGAAGTGTAGGGACCTAATAATGTGTGGGAAAAAACAAAAAGTTAAAAATCCTCTGGCTAGTGGAAAAAAACTATTTATTCACTTCCCTAGCTGGGGACGTTAAGAAGGGGGTTTTGGGGTAGAGCAAATAGCCACTACCTGGTCTACATGTTTCGTAAGCAGTCCCCTACTGCTTACTCATCAGGACCTTCTAGTGGCCCCTACTAAAAAATAGCTCAGTTGCTAAATATAGTAAGCCTGTCGTCCTAAAAACTAACAGTAAAAATAAACTGATAGTTTTATGCTTCAGGGCATGAGCTGGCCCAGGGAAGCTACGATTCTCAAAAAGAACCTAAATAGGTCTCTGTAAGGAAAAGAGGAGGAAACAAAAAGGACAAATCTTTACCAATTGTCATTCAATTCGAGACACGACGTATATGTAGCGCCACAATGCCCACGGGTCATTCAAGTTATGCCCAACTCATAAAGGTTATAATTAAAGCTTTATGGACAGAGTGATGATGCAATCTGCCATCCCCTGTGAGTCCGTTTGCTTAACGAACATATTGTTGCCCCACATAATTGAGGGCGGATTCATATTATCACACACATTCATTCATAACTCAATGCCCACATAGGCTCACACACAAGGTTAAAAAGAGGAATTCGTTTTTCAATTAGTCACCCGGCAAAATTATCTACCGTGCTGATATCATGACCCATGTTCGTTTAAAAACCATGACACACACACAAGATGTCATTACGGAAATTCATACATACTGCTGAGGCGGAATGAATGTGCCTCATGAGCTGGCAGTCGATAGGTGTTTCAATGCGGTAATCTGTAAGGAAAAAGAGCCGCGCCCATAGTGTCAGAGCACGCATCCTTACTGCAATGTTGCCGTTTTTTAAGACCAGGGTTTAACGTCGTCTGGTAGCGTCTTTTACTTACAGTAGCCGCGCAAGGTTAATACCTTACTTCTATCTGTCCTGCCGCTCTGGAGAGTGCTCGCGTTGGAAGCCCAGTGCTGCTTATGACTTCCCTGAGCGCCGGACACGTGTGGAAAAACTAGAACGCTCACCTAAGATGGCCGCCCCTGGTGGGACGCGGGGTGTGCAAATTAGGTAGTCTCTTCACTATGTCTATTCCGTTTTGTATCTGCAGTGGCATTATTAAATAATTCACAATTATTTACAATCTTAAGCCCGAAGGTCGCACTTCATGCTAAAAAAAGTACACCCATAATCTTTGGTGGAAAGAGGGTGATTGTGAGTGCGATGGTTATCAGATTCATCAGTCCTTCAGGGTGGATACAAAATGATAGTTGGTCCCATATTGGCACTGCTGTAGGACGATAAAGTGGTTATGGTAGTCTACAGCTGGGCCCACGGAATGTCATCGTTGAGCCCATATTTGTTTGACTGGACACGGAAAACCCATCTTTGTTCCTTCTCCAGTAGATATTTCTCGTGGTCGATCTGCTCAATCACTGTCCACATTATATCTTCAGGTTTATGCCCGCTTTCAAGAAAGTGGTTGGTCAGTTTCGTGCTTGACTTCTTGCACTTGATAGTGCTCTTATGTTCGCCTATTCTTATTTTCACCGCCCTGCTCGTCATGCCGATGTACTCGAGATTGCAGGGGCAGGTGATCATATAGACGACATTTGAACTGTTACAGTTACTGAAGCTTCTCTGCTCCCATGTAGTTCCATTCTTGAAAGTCAGTTTCTTACTTTTCTTGGTGAGACAGCATACCTTGCATCCACCGCAGGGGTAGTGTCCTTGTGCCAAGCTGGACTTGCCAGAGATCTTGGCCTCTTTTGGTCTAGTATGTACCAGGATGTCTCTGACACTTTGAGCCCTTTTGTGAGAGAACATGGGTTTTGGAATATCGAGGTCACCATTGTTCAGAATTTTCCAATTCTTATTGATTATTTTGGTGACTTGATCAGAATTCGTGTTGTATGTTGTGATACATATTGGTCTCTGTATGTCCGCCTTCTTTACTTTGTCCTCGAGTAGGCTCTCCCTACAATTGTTCCTGGCTCTTTTGTACGCTTGACTGATGATCCTTTGTGGATAGTTCCTTTTTTGTAACTTTATCCTTAGGTCGTCGGATTGAGATTTGAAGTTGTCAATTTCGGTGCAGTTCCTGCGGAGACGCAGGAACTGCCCATAGGGAAGATTGTCCCTCAGATGTCTTGGGTGGAAACTTTGATACATTAAGAGGCAGTTCTTTGAGGTGCTCTTAAAATGTGTGGTCGTCATGAGTCTGCCATTCTTTGGGAAAATATTCAAGTCCAGGAATACCAAGTTGGTGTTAGAGGTGACACTGGTGAATTTGAGGAACTCGTCCTGATAATTCAACCACGTGAGGAACTGCTGGGCAGTTCTCTCATCTCCATCCCAGATGATGAGGATGTCGTCAATATACCTCTTCCAAGTTAAGATCTTCGGTCGGAAGGGATTGGAGGCATTCAGGATTCTTGTCTCCTCAAGATGGTGGACATAGAGACCAGCTATACTGGGAGCAAATGTGCTCCCCATGCTGGTCCCATGCTTTTGAAGATATAGGGTGCCATTGTGTTCAAAAAAGTTGTCTTTTAGTGCTAAAGAACAACACTCCATCACCACGTTCCGTGGGGTGTGGTACTCCCAGTCATCCGTGAAGAGAACATCTTCTATGATTGCCAGCGTTTCATTGTGGGGCAAGCTGGTATATAGACTTTCTACATCACAGCTGATTAACAGTTGTGAGTTAGGATCAAAAGACACTTCCTCAAGTAGATTCAGCACATCCTTGGTATCTCTCAGGTACGTTGATGTTTTTTGTACCATGGGTCTTAGAAATGCGTCCGCAAATCTAGAGACTGGTTCAAGGACCGACCCGATCCCCGATACGATAGGTCTTCCTGGGGGATTCACCAGATCCTTGTGGATCTTCGGTAGGATATATAGATAGGGGGTTCTTGGATTCTTTTGACATAAAAACTCCCCTTCTTTGTTGGTAATCCAATTATGGGACAGTGCTTCTTCAACCATGGTTTTGATTTTAGTAGCTATTCTCTCCGTGGGATTAGTCTGTAGGATCTCGTAGTTCCTTTCATCTTGGAGTAGCCTGGCGCATTCTCTGTCATATTGTTCTTTTTTCAACAGAACAGTCGCCCCGCCCTTGTCCGCTGGTTTTATGATCACTTCTTTTTTATTACTCAGTTCACGAAGTGCTTGTCGTTCATCTTTTGAAACATTCTGAAAGATTCTTTTCTGCGTGGGGTCAAGGGATTCAAGATCCTTCATGACCGCCTTTTCGAAAGTCAGAAGTTCGATGGGAAGAGTATTGTTCATGGGAGTGAAGGTGGATCGTGGCCTTAACCCTGTGTCACCCTGTTCATAGTTGTCTTGTTTGTCTTTGAAAAAGACCTGTAATTTGATTCTTCTTATGAATTCCTGGACTTCTTTGCACAAGTGGAACTTGTCCATGTTGGCTGTAGGAACATATCCTAGACCTTTTTCTAGAACACTTTGCTGTGAGGCCGATAGTTCTGAGCCTGTCAAGTTTACAACTAAACTCATTTCCGGTTCCTCGATGCCCCTGTCATACTCCTGGTTGACACTCTCGGGGTTTCTTCCTCTTCGGTTTCCCAGTGTACGGAGTTGCCTCTCCGGTTCCTCCCTTTGTTTTGTCCTCGGCGTGACCCTAAAAAAGGAGCCGGATTTTCAAAGTACCCATAGTCTTGTTGGTATCCCCATGGTGGAAAGGGGGCATTAGGGTGTTGGAAAGGCGGTGGGCCATATTGTTGGGGAGGATACATCATTTGTTGGGGGTAGCTGTTCCATCCCTGCATGCCACGTTGATTGGGTCGTCGAAAGTTCCTTCGTGTGCCCTGGTACCTTGGGCTTTTGTTGCCACTTGAATTGGAGCTACTTGATCCTGCTTCTGAGGAATCATCATTAGAAACATTATCACCCGATGGTTTATAGTTATCTTTAATATAGGGGTAGATCTTCTCCTTACTCCACCTGCTGGTGTCTTTTTTAAGTTTCTCATATTTGCTGTTTTTGAGGTTTATTTCAAAATCATTCAATGTTTTATTCAGCTCTTCCAGATATTTTTTTAGATTTGCTGGGGATTCGTAGCTTTTGAGACGTACTTCGATGGCCTGTATTTCCACTTTCAGATCAGTCGCTAGTCTACTTGCCGTTTTGATAATCAAGACGATCCAGTCTCGTGTGCATCTCCACGAGATCTGGGACCAGTCGATTTTGAAAGTCTTATCTTCTAGAAATATGAATGGTTCATTACGAACCACGAGGCCGGCTGGAGCAGTGTTAACCTTTAGGTACTCGGACATGAGTAACCCATGAATGGCAGGTTTTTTTTTTTTTTTTTTTTTTTTTTTTTTTTTTGGTAGACCTTTATTGCACATCATGAATAAACACAGCGGAGCGCCTACAACCCACTGTCAGGGCCGGCCGCTATCAGTGCACCATACAGTCACAGTTGAACTCCATAATATAGTTCAGTGTTACAATCACAGCCCCAGTTCGAGTTCCTGTAGGCACCAAATATGGTCCAAATGCAGCGTTCAAAGCACACATTGACGTCAGCCGTTAGCCCTCATGTGATCTCGGTCTCATTTTCCGATTATGTAGAACAGAGTCAATAAACTAACAACCTCAACTCCCCCCCACCCCCCCACTCCTGGTCTTAGTGAGCCACACTATGTGGACAGCTACAGCTCTCAAGGTTTAGCTGGTGCAGACCGCGGCCCAGAGGGCGAGGCCAACATAGAGATCGCAGTGCAGATCTCCCACCCTAGACTCAGAGCACAGCCGGGCGGCAGAGGCGGCCCGACCCATTCCATCCACCTTATCAAATGGCCAACACATCCAGAGCTCTATAGCGCAATCACCCTGCATAACGCAGTCATCCCCAACATTTACAAACAACGTTCAATCCGATACATGTTCATGGTCCGGCAATCCAACAATCGCACTCCTTTCGCTATCGGAGTCATCCAGAGATAAGACATACAGTGTGAATGGAGCCCATATGTCCCGCGGGCGAGACCTCTCCGGCAATCCCTCATAATAACAGTTCAGTTGGTCTCTGCAGTAAGCCATATCCTTCAGCCATAGTTGCAAGTCTGGTGCCCTCCTTCCCCCCCACCCCATAGCAACCCTCCTCTTGGCCAACTGGAGCGCCAGTACAACTAGTCGGCGTGATTGCGCTGCTACCGCAGAGGCTATACCCAACAGACAGAGCCGCACATCAAGTTTAATCTCAACGGAAGTCATGACCGTGAGGCACTCAGTCACCGCCTTCCAAAAATCATACACTCTCGGGCATCCCCAGGCAAGATGTATAAAGTCAGCATCCTCCGCGCCGCATCTCACGCAACGTGCCACAGTGCGAAGCCCATATCTCACTAATTGCATCGGTGTGTAGTACCATTGATGCAGGAATTTATAATGCAAGAGACGGAAGTTGCCATTTATCACATACCCTCCCGTCATCGTACAACTTTCAAGCCATTCGTCATCAGTGAGAGGGTCAGGAAGACTTCTATCCCATCGTGCTCTAGCCTGGTCCGCCCCCCCTCCTTCATCCTCCTGCGCAGCCTTGTATAATTTAGAGATCAATTTAGCCCTGTCCTTAGCTGCGTAGATCAATTGCAATGCCCCGAGCGCCGGAGGCTCCTCCGGGTATGTCGGATATAAATCCTTTATCGCCGCCCGCAGACGGGCATAGATAAAGGTAGGCATACACGTGTTAGTCAACCCAGCTGTCATATCCTGCAAGGAGAGAAACGACGCCCCAGGGAAGAGGTCCCCCATGGTTTGTAATCCAGCTTCCCTCAAGACATGCAACCCTCCGATCTCCCCAGTGACCGAGATATCTGAATGGTACAGTAATGGCATAGACGGAGCATACAGTGGCAGGCGGGCCGCCCTCCGACCAAGGTGTTCCCAAGCCGTCGCCGTAACCCTCACTGTGTCTATCTCTCCCTTCTCGAAAACCGAGTGTTTGTTAACAACCATGGCCCTCAGCGGATACGGCAGAACCGCACTCGCCTCAAGTGCCACGTGCGGGGTGTATGGTGGGGCATTCAACCAATAACTCATAAAATGCGCCTGTGCGCAGAGATAGTACAGCCTCATGTCCGGTAGGGCGAACCCTCCCAGCGCATACGGCTTGGTCAGTACCTCCCAAGTCACTCTCGGTTTCTTGCCAGCCCACGTGAGAGTTATCAGGAGCGATCTTATCCTTGCAAAGAAATGCGATTTTAGTAGAATAGGAATATTTATGAAAAGGTAGAGGAATTTTGGTAACACCACCATTTTTATTAAGGATATGCGGTCAGCTAGAGTTAACGGGAGTCGAGTCCAGCGCGCTACCTGATCCTCCAGTTTGGACACAGCAACACCGTAGTTGGCCCGAACCACCTCCTGACTGTCCCTGTGCACCCAGACCCCCAGATACCGAACGGACTCAGTTGCCCACTCCAGGGGGAATTCCAGCTGAGTCTGGCAGGTTGCCTCCGTGAGCGGCAGTATCACTGATTTGTCCCAATTTATAGTGAGACCAGAATGTCTACCAAACTTAATGAATTCGCGTAGGATGTTATTCAAGTGAAGAGCCGGCTCCCTGACATACAGGACCATGTCATCCGCGTACATTGACACCGCCAGTGCTCGTAGTGGGAATTTCAATGCAGCTTCAGCATACCGTTGGCGCAAGATACAGGCCAGTGGTTCCATCATGATGGCAAACAGTAATGGAGACAGAGGGCACCCCTGTCTCGTCCCCCTCCGTACCGGGAACGAGGAAGATACATGGCCATTGACCCTGACCCTTGCCATGGGCGCAGTATATAAGAGGGCGATGAGCGACGTGAAAAAGAAGGGTACCCCCATACGGTGCAGGATAGCCATCATGTACTTCCAGGCCACCGAATCGAAGGCCTTAGCCGCGTCCAGCATGACCGCAGCTGCAGGCAGTTCAGGTTTAAGCAGGTGCAGTACGGCGAAGAGCGTCCTTAAATTATGTGTAGTGGATCTGAGTGGAATGAAGCCCGATTGGTCCGGTAAGACCATTACAGGCAACAGCAACCGCAACCGCGTGGCCAGTATTTTCGCAATAATCTTCACATCGGTGTTCATAAGTGAAAGGGGGCGATATGAATCACACTGATTTGGCGGTTTACCCGGTTTAGGCAGGGCCACCAGCAGTGCCTCCCTCATGGTTGCCGGCAATTGTCCGCAGTCAAATGCTTCCTCCAACACCTGTGCTAGCTGCGGATCAGTAAATCTGCATACGTTTTATAAAATTCGGAGGGCAAACCATCCGTACCAGCCGCTTTACCACTAGGTAGGGCCGCTATTGCATCTCTGAATTCTGCCTCAGTGACATGGTGCATAAGGAACTCTTGCTGCCCCCTAGAGAGCCACACCAAGGCTACATCCTCCAAATAGCGATTCACCTCTTCCTCATCTGCTGTGTCCCTTAGTGCATAGAGCTGCTCATAATGTTTGGCGAAGCAGGACAATACACCCTCCGTGCTAGTAACCACAGTCCCCTGATCCACAATCTCCTGCACCGTGCAGTGTCGTGCCCACGGTTCCCTGATCCGGTCTGCCAGGCCCTTGCCCGGTCTGCCCCCTTCGCCATAATACCTGGCCGTGGCTGTCTTAGAGAGGAATTTTACCTCCTGGTCCGCCAGATCGTTATATTCATTCACCTTCGTACGAATGTCAGCGAGGACCGTGCCCCCTGTCCCTTCCTCCAATCGCCTTTCCAGAACACGTAACTCTCTCTCTAATCGACTCATGGAGTCCCTAATGGACGTGAGCACCCCCGACCTCAACCCAATGCACGCTCCCCTCACCGTCACCTTGAAGGCCTCCCAAACAGTACCCATGCTGTCCACTGACCCCACATTATTAGTAAAAAACTCCTCTATGATCTGCCTCAGTCGCTCAGACAACACCTGATCCGTCAGCACCCCGGATGAAAGCCGCCAAGTGAAAGGAGCGGGAACCTGACACGGGAGCTGTAGCACTAACGTAACGGGCGCATGATCAGAGAGAGTGCGAGGCAGATGGTCAGCACTCACCACCCAACCACTGACATCTCGTGTCGTGAGCCAGTAGTCCAGCCGCGACCACGTATCGTGTGCTGAGGTGTAGCATGTGCCCTCCCGCCTACTCGGGTTTCGCAGTCTCCACACATCCAGCAGCCGCAACCCATCCATACCATCGCACACCGCATCCACCGCCTTCTTACGCACAGCAGTTCTATCCTGTTTCCTATCTAGCTCTGCATCCAGAGTAACGTTCCAATCCCCCCCACAAATGATAGCTGAAGGTGCAAGTGAATACAGCTTGTTCCAGAGAGTAACGTAAAACTCAGGGTCATCAACATTTGGTCCATAAACATTGAGCAGAGTTACCAGTGTGCCATATAATTTACCCTGCATTATGACGTATCTACCGTGCGGGTCAATGTCTTCATGCAACAGTACAAATTGAACATTTCTCTTTACCAGGATCATCACCCCTCTTGCATAGGAAGAATAGTTCGTGGCCAGCTTCACCCCCGCCCACTGTCTGCCCACCGTATCTGCCGCTTTCCCCTGAAGGTGCGTTTCCTGTAGGAATGCCACCTGCACCCCATGTCTATTCAGAAAGGCAAGCACCTGTCTGGTCTTTTGCGGCCTATTAAGTCCCCGCACATTCCACGTTATGCATTTAATCCTACCCCCCCTCTCCATTACACCAACCCCGCAATCCACCCTCAACATAATAGGCCCTCCCCGGCGACCATGCCCGAGTCCCACCCAGAGACATCAACAGCACAGAAAGGGAGTAAGACCGTTCGCTACAGCGATCCCTCCAGCACCAGCACACCCAAGCATAATCCAACATCAACGAAGAGCACACTTCCCTGACCAGGAATAAGAACAATCCCCCAACAGTCCCCGGAACCCCAACCCCCATCCCTCCACCCACTTCAGCGTGCCCCAAATGCCAAAGCAATCCCATTGTCCCCCCTACCCCAAACCCCAGTAACATCAACAACTGCGTGTGGGGATCTCCCGTCCTGGGGGGCGCAGTGGCACTCCACTCACGCCAGAGACGGACGAAAGCGTAGACCTGTTATCCAGAGCTACATCCCCGTACCTGCAAACCAATTCCGTTAACAGTACAGTATCAGACAATTGAATATCCCCCGGCACAATGTCAAAAGTGTTCCAGCCCAGGCCCTCAGTAACAAGTTCAGGACTCGCAGGCAAATGGGGGCACCACATGCGCATCGCAGCTCATGCACTCCACGCACCACCCCAGCGGGCCGCAGCCCGGCCTAGTCATGCTCACAGAGGAGAAGTGACCCACGACGGGCTAGTGCAGCGTAAACCACAGAGTCCCCATCAGGTAGCATGCTCCCCCATCCAGAATGTACGCAGTCACTGAGTAGATCAATGCAGGACCCGGGGGATCCAAAGACTCAGCAATTATAACCGCCCAAACGACAGTGGAGGCAGTATATCTCAGCGCCTCGCAGCATGGCCCCCTCCACAGGCAACTGCACAGTTTCAGATCAGGCGGCCTCCTCCTGCCCGCCATCTTCTCCGTCCCGAGGTTCCCTCGGCCCTTTAGCTCTCCTTTTCAGTTGCTTGGCATAGTCCATGGCCGCCTTCGGGGAGGAAAATATCTTGTTGTCCGCAGGGGGTCCGATCCGCAGGCGCGCCGGATAAAGCATGGCATACGCTATGTCCTCAGTTCGCAGCATCTGTTTCACCGCGGTAAATTCCTTGCGAGCCGTCTGCACCGCCATGGTGAAGTCGGGGTAGAACTCGAGCTTGTTGCCCTGGTATTCGATTGTCCCCCTGTCCCTTGCAAGCCGAAGGATGGTATCACGGTCTCTGTAGTTGAGAATCCTGGCTACTATCGGGCGCGGTGGTGCTCCAGGTGGAGGCCGCTTGGCTAGAGAGCGATGGGCTCGCTCCACTATAAAGACTTTGGACAGGTGATCAGCCCCGAAAATATCAATAAGCATACGTTCCATGAAGTCTTCCATGCGCCCCACATTTGTGGATTCCGGCAGGCCCGTGACCCTTACATTGTTCCTTCTGGACCTCCCTTCCAACTCCTCGTTCTTGGCCTGTATGACCGCCAAGACCCTCTCCATGCTGAACACTTTGGAAGAGACTGTGGCCAGACCATCTTCTGTGGCAGATACTCTCTGTTCTACCTCCCCCATGCGTTCATTTTGGCGGTCGAATTGCGCCGCCATGTGATCCAGGCGGTGGTTGACAGATTCCATGGTCCCTTCAATTGACTGCAAGGTCTTTTGCATGGCCATCAGGGTGGATTCCAGGTTAGGGGTGCCTCCCACAGCCCCCCCCTGATCATGGTCAGCAGGCGCTTGCGAGGATGTGTGCGCAGACTTTTTATTCGTGTCAAATGTTATTTTCGGCTGGTTTCTGTCCGGCCTGCCCATGGTGGCAGTTAGGTCAGCTCAAAAAGTGACGTCAGCAGAGACACAGCTATGTCCGGCTATGTGCAAAGGGCAGGTCCAGAGCACTAGCCAGCGCCACTTCCAGCCTCGCCCCGTGTACCCCAGGGAAGCGCAGGCAGTCCAAACGCCCGCCGTGGAGGGAACTAGAGGCACACTCCGACGCACTTTCAGGCACTCCGCGGCTTAACTGTCTGCGCCCAGCAGAGTCTCAAACGAAGTACAGCAGAGCCTCACCACCACTTGTGCTCGCTTTTCAGTTCTTTGCGTTGTTGTAGAAAGCCCCCCTGGGAGCCAAAGTCAGCCGACCAGGATCGCCTCTGCACTTAATGGCGGACGCACCGCAGGTCGCCGGTGTCTCGAGGTAGCCCAGGGTCCCAACTGCCCCGATATCACATGGGCCTCTCCGCCGCCACCGCCCGTGGCATCAAGCTCACACCCAGGGCCGCCTGCACGACAGCACCGCTCACCAGAGCACCTCCGCCCCTCCCCCGCCAGCCCTAGTTCGCGCGGCGCGGCCTAGTCATGCCCGGCGCCACCTCCGCAGCCCCGGGCTTGCGTACAGCCCCGCCCCACTCACCAGTGCCGACAGGCCGGGTCCGGTCCGCTCCGCAGCAGCTCCGGTGGGTCTCCGCCGCTCCGCTCCTTCACCGTCTCACCCCTGCAGGCTGCCGACTCCGCACCCCTGGGACAGCACGAGCAGCGGTATTCTCCAGCCGGGCAGCAGCGGGAGGCTCCCCCACGAGGTCGCTAGACCGCACCAGCGCGATCGCGGTGCAGGGCGACCCGGCTCACAGAGGCTTACACAGCCACAGCAGGCACCGGGAAAAGACGTCGCCGCCGACCCCCGATGTCAGTGGGGTGCTCTCGGCGTTTTTACAGGCTGCAGGCACGGGAATTTGAGGATAAATGAGCGAATTTTTTCAGGTCTGGACAGAGCCTCACGCAAGTGCGGCCATCTT
The DNA here is from genome assembly GCF_964263255.1 of Lissotriton vulgaris. NCBI lineage: Eukaryota > Metazoa > Chordata > Amphibia > Caudata > Salamandridae > Lissotriton > Lissotriton vulgaris. The sequence goes on along the minus strand of NW_028248188.1, from coordinate 325,412 downwards.
GTCCGGCGCCCTCTAGCGCCCCCCATGAATGGCAGTTTTTATTTGGGTTCTCCTCAGTTCTTCCAGTTCATCCCAGTCGCTATTCTTAACGGTGGGGCACCCGGAATTTAACCCTTCAAAAGTTCCTAGGGTGGCCATTAGATTGGAAATCTCATCTTCGGTAAATCCAAGGCCTAGATCGGCCATTGTGATTTCAGTAGAGCGGTAACTCCTCTATTCACCTCGTGTGAAAAACCTCAGGGAGCAGAATCACAAAGTTGGTGTGAATACTTGAATCCTTGTCAACTTCCGCAGCTGCACGCTGCCAGTAATTCCAAAACACAAGAGGAAGTAGAGAGGTACTGATAGAATCACCCTCCAATTAGATATGCATAAACAAATGGATTCTATCAATGCGTCTTTTACTTACAGTAGCCGCGCAAGGTTAATACCTTACTTCTATCCGTCCTGCCGCTCTGGAGAGTGCTCGCGTTAGAAGCCCAGTGCTGCTTATGACTTCCCTGAGCGCCGGACACGTGTGGAAAAACTAGAACGCTCACCTAAGATGGCCGCCCCTGGTGGGACGCGGGGTGTGCAAATTAGGTAGTCTCTTCACCCCAATGATTAAGCATGACACTATTGGATTTTTTTAGTGTGTGAGGGGTATTTTAACAAGCACATTGTGCTCTCATCTTTACCACCTTAAGAGAGAGTGAATCTTCCCACAATTCACAGAAATTAATATTATATTTTTTGTCACTTCACATTGATAGAATCCATTTGTTTATGCATATCTAATTGGAGGGTGATTCTATCAGTACCTCTCTACTTCCTCTTGTGTTTTGGAATTACTGGCAGCGTGCAGCTGCGGAAGTTGACAAGGATTCAAGTATTCACACCAACTTTGTGATTCTGCTCCCTGAGGTTTTTCACACGAGGTGAATAGAGGAGTTACCGCTCTACTGAAATCACAATGGCCGATCTAGGCCTTGGATTTACCGAAGATGAGATTTCCAATCTAATGGCCACCCTAGGAACTTTTGAAGGGTTAAATTCCGGGTGCCCCACCGTTAAGAATAGCGACTGGGATGAACTGGAAGAACTGAGGAGAACCCAAATAAAAACTGCCATTCATGGGTTACTCATGTCCGAGTACCTAAAGGTTAACACTGCTCCAGCCGGCCTCGTGGTTCGTAATGAACCATTCATATTTCTAGAAGATAAGACTTTCAAAATCGACTGGTCCCAGATCTCGTGGAGATGCACACGAGACTGGATCGTCTTGATTATCAAAACGGCAAGTAGACTAGCGACTGATCTGAAAGTGGAAATACAGGCCATCGAAGTACGTCTCAAAAGCTACGAATCCCCAGCAAATCTAAAAAAATATCTGGAAGAGCTGAATAAAACATTGAATGATTTTGAAATAAACCTCAAAGACAGCAAATATGAGAAACTTAAAAAAGACACCAGCAGGTGGAGTAAGGAGAAGATCTACCCCTATATTAAAGATAACTATAAACCATCGGGTGATAATGTTTCTAATGATGATTCCTCAGAAGCAGGATCAAGTAGCTCCAATTCAAGTGGCAACAAAAGCCCAAGGTACCAGGGCACACGAAGGAACTTTCGACGACCCAATCAACGTGGCATGCGGGGATGGAACAGCTACCCCCAACAAATGATGTATCCTCCCCAACAATATGGCCCACCGCCTTTCCAACACCCTAATGCCCCCTTTCCACCATGGGGATACCAACAAGACTATGGGTACTTTGAAAATCCGGCTCCTTTTTTAGGGTCACGCCGAGGACAAAACAAAGGGAGGAACCGGAGAGGCAACTCCGTACACTGGGAAACCGAAGAGGAAGAAACCCCAAGAGTGTCAACCAGGAGTATGACAGGGGCATCGAGGAACCGGAAATGAGTTTAGTTGTAAACTTGACAGGCTCAGAACTATCGGCCTCACAGCAAAGTGTTCTAGAAAAAGGTCTAGGATATGTTCCTACAGCCAACATGGACAAGTTCCACTTGTGCAAAGAAGTCCAGGAATTCATAAGAAGAATCAAATTACAGGTCTTTTTCAAAGACAAACAAGACAACTATGAACAGGGTGACACAGGGTTAAGGCCACGATCCACCTTCACTCCCATGAACAATACTCTTCCCATCGAACTTCTGACTTTCGAAAAGGCGGTCATGAAGGATCTTGAATCCCTTGACCCCACGCAGAAAAGAATCTTTCAGAATGTTTCAAAAGATGAACGACAAGCACTTCGTGAACTGAGTAATAAAAAAGAAGTGATCATAAAACCAGCGGACAAGGGCGGGGCGACTGTTCTGTTGAAAAAAGAACAATATGACAGAGAATGCGCCAGGCTACTCCAAGATGAAAGGAACTACGAGATCCTACAAACTAATCCCACGGAGAGAATAGCTACTAAAATCAAAACCATGGTTGAAGAAGCACTGTCCCATAATTGGATTACCAACAAAGAAGGGGAGTTTTTATGTCAAAAGAATCCAAGAACCCCCTATCTATATATCCTACCGAAGATCCACAAGGATCTGGTGAATCCCCCAGGAAGACCTATCGTATCGGGGATCGGGTCGGTCCTTGAACCAGTCTCTAGATTTGCGGACGCATTTCTAAGACCCATGGTACAAAAAACATCAACGTACCTGAGAGATACCAAGGATGTGCTGAATCTACTTGAGGAAGTGTCTTTTGATCCTAACTCACAACTGTTAATCAGCTGTGATGTAGAAAGTCTATATACCAGCTTGCCCCACAATGAAACGCTGGCAATCATAGAAGATGTTCTCTTCACGGATGACTGGGAGTACCACACCCCACGGAACGTGGTGATGGAGTGTTGTTCTTTAGCACTAAAAGACAACTTTTTTGAACACAATGGCACCCTATATCTTCAAAAGCATGGGACCAGCATGGGGAGCACATTTGCTCCCAGTATAGCTGGTCTCTATGTCCACCATCTTGAGGAGACAAGAATCCTGAATGCCTCCAATCCCTTCCGACCGAAGATCTTAACTTGGAAGAGGTATATTGACGACATCCTCATCATCTGGGATGGAGATGAGAGAACTGCCCAGCAGTTCCTCACGTGGTTGAATTATCAGGACGAGTTCCTCAAATTCACCAGTGTCACCTCTAACACCAACTTGGTATTCCTGGACTTGAATATTTTCCCAAAGAATGGCAGACTCATGACGACCACACATTTTAAGAGCACCTCAAAGAACTGCCTCTTAATGTATCAAAGTTTCCACCCAAGACATCTGAGGGACAATCTTCCCTATGGGCAGTTCCTGCGTCTCCGCAGGAACTGCACCGAAATTGACAACTTCAAATCTCAATCCGACGACCTAATGATAAAGTTACAAAAAAGGAACTATCCACAAAGGATCATCAGTCAAGCGTACAAAAGAGCCAGGAACAATTGTAGGGAGAGCCTACTCGAGGACAAAGTAAAGAAGGCGGACATACAGAGACCAATATGTATCACAACATACAACACGAATTCTGATCAAGTCACCAAAATAATCAATAAGAATTGGAAAATTCTGAACAGTGGTGACCTCGATATTCCAAAACCCATGTTCTCTCACAAAAGGGCTCAAAGTGTCAGAGACATCCTGGTACATACTAGACCAAAAGAGGCCAAGATCTCTGGCAAGTCCAGCTTGGCACAAGGACACTACCCCTGCGGTGGATGCAAGGTATGCTGTCTCACCAAGAAAAGTAAGAAACTGACTTTCAAGAATGGAACTACATGAGAGCAGAGAAGCTTCAGTAACTGTAACAGTTCAAATGTCGTCTATATGATCACCTGCCCCTGCAATCTCGAGTACATCGGCATGACGAGCAGGGCGGTGAAAATAAGAATAGGCGAACATAAGAGCACTATCAAGTGCAAGAAGTCAAGCACGAAACTGACCAACCACTTTCTTGAAAGCGGGCATAAACCTGAAGATATAATGTGGACAGTGATTGAGCAGATCGACCACGAGAAATATCTACTGGAGAAGGAACAAAGATGGGTTTTCCGTGTCCAGTCAAACAAATATGGGCTCAACGATGACATTCCGTGGGCCCAGCTGTAGACTACCATAACCACTTTATCGTCCTACAGCAGTGCCAATATGGGACCAACTATCATTTTGTATCCACCCTGAAGGACTGATGAATCTGATAACCATCGCACTCACAATCACCCTCTTTCCACCAAAGATTATGGGTGTACTTTTTTTAACATGAAGTGCGACCTTCGGGTTTAAGATTGTAAATAATTGTGAATTATTTAATAATGCCACTGCAGATACAAAACGGAATAGACATAGTGAAGAGACTACCTAATTTGCACACCCCGCGTCCCACCAGGGGCGGCCATCTTAGGTGAGCGTTCTAGTTTTTCCACACGTGTCCGGCGCTCAGGGAAGTCATAAGCAGCACTGGGCTTCTAACGCGAGCACTCTCCAGAGCGGCAGGACGGATAGAAGTAAGGTATTAACCTTGCGCGGCTACTGTAAGTAAAAGACGCTACCAGACGTCGTTAAACCCTGGTCTTAAAAAACGGCAACATTGCAGTAAGGATGCGTGCTCTGACACTATGGGCGCGGCTCTTTTTCCTTACAGATTACCGCATTGAAACACCTATCGACTGCCAGCTCATGAGGCACATTCATTCCGCCTCAGCAGTATGTATGAATTTCCGTAATGACATCTTGTGTGTGTGTCATGGTTTTTAAACGAACATGGGTCATGATATCAGCACGGTAGATAATTTTGCCGGGTGACTAATTGAAAAACGAATTCCTCTTTTTAACCTTGTGTGTGAGCCTATGTGGGCATTGAGTTATGAATGAATGTGTGTGATAATATGAATCCGCCCTCAATTATGTGGGGCAACAATATGTTCGTTAAGCAAACGGACTCACAGGGGATGGCAGATTGCATCATCACTCTGTCCATAAAGCTTTAATTATAACCTTTATGAGTTGGGCATAACTTGAATGACCCGTGGGCATTGTGGCGCTACATATACGTCGTGTCTCGAATTGAATGACAATTGGTAAAGATTTGTCCTTTTTGTTTCCTCCTCTTTTCCTTACAGAGACCTATTTAGGTTCTTTTTGAGAATCGTAGCTTCCCTGGGCCAGCTCATGCCCTGAAGCATAAAACTATCAGTTTATTTTTACTGTTAGTTTTTAGGACGACAGGCTTACTATATTTAGCAACTGAGCTATTTTTTAGTAGGGGCCACTAGAAGGTCCTGATGAGTAAGCAGTAGGGGACTGCTTACGAAACATGTAGACCAGGTAGTGGCTATTTGCTCTACCCCAAAACCCCCTTCTTAACGTCCCCAGCTAGGGAAGTGAATACATTGTTTTTTTCCACTAGCCAGAGGATTTTTAACTTTTTGTTTTTTCCCACACATTATTAGGTCCCTACACTTCACTGACACACCTCACCTTGCACCATCACATAGCCTTGTCACATTATCAGTGCTCCCGCGTAGTTCGCCAGGTCGTAGCACGCCCCGCCCCGTAGAGGGACGGGAAGACCCCAATGATGAAGCATGACACTATTGGATTTTTTTAGTGTGTGAGGGGTATTTTAACAAGCACATTGTGCTCTCATCTTTACCACCTTAAGAGAGAGTGAATCTTCCCACAATTCACAGAAATTAATATTATATTTTTTGTCACTTCACATTGATAGAATCCATTTGTTTATGCATACCGTCCAATATAACCTGGGCTGCACGTCTCCCATGTTTATCTGTGCCAGTAGGTCTATCCAATAATGGATCTAGACATGTATTAAAGTCTCCGCCCATACTGTCGCAGTTGGGTGAATCTCTTATTTTCGCCGATATGGCTTCATACAATTGTGGATCGTCTGTATTAGGCCCGTATGTCGTTATGATGGTAAGATTTGTGCCTGCAAAATCTCCCCTGAGTATTACAAATCTGCCCTGGTCATCTGTGTACGTAGTATGCAGCGTGAATGGGGTGTTGAGTTTAATCAGTACTAGGACTCCTCTAGCATAATTAGAATAGGATGATACTGCTCAAATCTGCGCCCAGAGATATCCAACTCTACACTCTCTCTGAGGCGCTATGTGGGTTTCCTGAAGGCATGCAATATCTTCATTGTACCTGTCTAGGTATGCAAGGACTTTCCTTATTTTTTTCAGGTCTTGTAGTCCTCTCACATTCCAAGACATGAGAGTTAACTTCCTAGTCAGCTGTGTCATTTCCGTTCCTTTGTATTTTGCCATAGCGCTGTCGTGGAGCAAGGCTCCCCAGACTTAGCAAACCTGTGTCTCGTAAATGAGTTGTGTCATCCAACCCCGGTGCCCTGTGAGTTTTTCTGGTACACCCCCGCCCCCACTCACTCCGTCTCAATCCCCGTGACGAAGACATCTCCCATTATAACAGCAGCATGCTCCCCTCCTTACTCCTCGCATGCTTAACTCGCAACCTCCCCCCCTTACAACTGTTGTGATGTGCACTATGGGGCGGAATTAGCCCAGGCCTATCCTCCTCTGACATTTTACCCAGAGGGTAGGCCATTTAGTAACATATAAGTGCACTGCTAACCAAGGTCCCACAATTTATACTAGACAACCTAACTGTATGTCAGTGGCATAGTCTATAAATACATACAGAAATTTTCAGTCAGTTCTTTGTGGTTTAAACAGTGTGTAATTCTATTGTTCCATGGTATCACTTATCTGTTCCGGCATCACTCGTCGTGCAGCCCGGGACATACAGGATCGTGCTGTCATCAGTCTTAGTTTAGCCTTACGCCACAGTCCAGTCTCATCATGATGCAGCTCTTTCGTTTCATTGTTAGCGCCATGTGGTGGTAATCCCATTTGTCCGCATGTGGAGTGTGAGGCACTCCGTAGGTCCCGTCTATATAAAACTCTATTCCACATCTAATAGGTGCTCTTGCTCTTGTTGTCTATCCCTCGGCGATCATCTGCGTTCCCCCTTCGGTTTTCGATGCTGTAGGTACTTCTGGATATCTTTTGGGTCGTTGAATATCTTTACCGAGCCCTCATCTGTGATCTTCAACCTGGCCGGGTATAGCATAGCATATGGAATTTGCAGGTCGCGCAATTTTTGTTTAGCTTGCGTGTACTTTTTTTGAGCCTCCTGGACGGATGGAGTGAAATCAGGGTAGATAGCAAGTTCCATTCCCTCTTGTCGCAAGGCGCCTATTTCTCAGAGCCTTCCTCAATGCCGCGTCGCGGTCTCGATAATTCATTACTTCCGCTATGATCGGTGTCGGTCTGGAACCCACTGGCGGCTTCGGGGCAAGGGTTCTGTGGGCCCTCTCTATTAAGAAGACTTCTGAAAACGTGTCTCTGCCCAGCAATGTAATCAGGAGGTATTCCACATATTTCTCCATTGGGCCTGTGTTCGTGGTTTCTGCTACGCCCATAATTCTTATGTTGCTGCGCCTAGACCTGGCCTCTAAAACTTCCGCCTTCGCAGTTAGTGCCACCAGTTTTGTCCACACTAGTTTGTTTAGACGTTAGCTGGTTGTTCGCATCTTCCACATCCGACGCTCTGCCATATCTAGTCTTTCGGTATGTCTGTCCAGCCTTTCAGACATTCGATCCACTCGATATGTGAGATCATCTATCTTACCATCAATGTTCGTTAGTTCCGTCTAGATCGTTATGTACATGGTTTGTATGTTGTCCGACACCTGATTCCCTGCCACGTGCACCTTCTGCGTTTCTGATGGAGGTGCGTCGCCATTTTGGTCTTGTACCTTCTTCGACTGGTCAAAGTTGAGTTTCGACTGGTTTGCCTGTCGCGCCTCACTTGTGCCACCCTGCTTCGCTCAAGCACTAGCTGCGCTTTTGTTTTCCCCTGTTGGTTTAGGTGCACTCCGTGGTATCGGCCACCGCTAGAGCAGCCCCTGTCTCTGTCCGATCTTTCCAGCCTCGGACGGTTCGTTCGTTACGCGCTCCTCCACCCGATATTCCGTCCTCTAAGACTCGGAGCACCTCGCTCCGCAGAGGTGCCGTTACGGTGGACCTCCCCGCCCAAGTGCGCCCAATTCTCCAGCAAGGTCTTACTCGTGGTTTGTGCAGTGGTGGTGGGCGGGGCTTCTCCAGTCCGCTCTACGTGCTCTGCGTCTCTGTATGGCTCCCCACCCCAGGCCGGTGCTTCTAGAAAGGTGGTGCCTTGTAGGCCGCAGTGGGCTTCTCCAGCTTCGAGCGGCAACGAGAGCTTTTAAAGCAGTGGTGATGCCTCGTTGGGTATTCAGAGCGTCTCAGGCTACACAGGTGATGCAATTGTCAGCGTGGTGTCCCCGTTTACAGTATAGGATAAGGATGTTGTTTACGGGCCCCGGAGGAGCTCGTTCACAGTGCGGACATTTCGTTCCGTGGCTAGCAATCGGTTTAGTAGTTGCAGAGTTATTAAAGGAAAAACAAATTTGTATATCTAGGCACGCGGATCCCTGTGGTGGATTGGCAATGTCACACGCCACCAGCAACTCCGTGATTGGCTTGCCACAACCTGACCGCGAGGTTGCAGCCTCCATATAAAGTCTGGGGGAATGGTCCCAGGTCTTAACATTTTCGTGGAAAATGATTGAAGGATTCAGGGCAGATGTACTCTGACCCCAAGCGTGTGTCAGATGAACCTGTGTTGAGTATGGAATTGAGTTATACCAGGGTTACTTTTCCACTGCGGGATTCCGTGGAGAACCCCCCACGAAGCTCAGCCCCTCACGTGTAAATCTGTGTTGAAGCCATGAATCTTGATGCACTTAAAAAAAAACTATTTGCAGACCACCCGCACAGGTACTCTGAGGCCCATTTACAGACCAGCACAGGCAGCTACGCACCCTCTCACAGACCTTCTCAGGCATTCACACACCCACTCACAGATCCACTCAAACACACGTGCCCGCTCACAGACCCACATAAACACACACACACGCTCACAAACCCACACAGACACCCACTCAGATGCACTCACACACCCATTCAACATATAAACATAGCAAGTACACCACAACTTCTGTAAACCACAAATGATCCTAACTTATTAGTCTTGGCAAAGCAAGTGTGTTTTAAAGGTACTGCAACTTAAAAAAAAATCTGTAATCCTTGAAGCAGGTGAATGCATCATACATCTATCAGAGCACAGTATTTTCTGTTATCACTTTGCCCTCTGGGATATTACTACTTCTCTCCTGGTGACATTAGAGAATATGGTCTTTATTAAAATGACTATAGGTAAACAAAAGCACAAATCAACTTGCAAGCTCCATTCACACACCCACTGCAACACTCATAAGATCACTCACACACCCACTCACGAAGCAATGCTGCGATGCAAACACTCACAAAACCACATGTAAACCCACTCATACACATGCAGTCACTAACCCATTTACACTCCTCAAAAGAGCCACTCACACACCCACAGAACCAATACTTCCCCCCACTCATAGACCTATACAGCCAATTGCACACAAACGTGCACGCATATAGGTACTTACACCCACTCTACGACACATACAGCCACTTACCCACTCTGACACATATAGCCACTCACACACCCATGCTCTAAGATTACAGCTAACAAAAATAAAAGAAAACTTTAAAAATTCACTGAAGAAAAACTGGTTATAGGGACGTTATAGTTAGGAAATAGAACTTTCAGTGTATATATATGTATGTATATATGTATGTATATATATATATATATATATATATATATATATATATATATATATATATATATATAAACCTACTGGCGGTCGCCAGTAGGTATATATAGTTAGGATTTTTTCCCTATGGGATTTTTGAAAATTCTATGTCTAATAACTTTGGTGTTTGTGGACGGAATTGGCTGAAATTTTCAGGAAAATGGCACATTTTGTTTCTGAGCAGCCCCTGAAAATTTGGGGGGTGTTCGTCAAGGGGGGGCCGAGAAAAAAGGGGGGTCCCAAAACGCGTTTTTCCCATGTTAATTTCCATAGGGCGGTTGGCCTCACTTTTAGCTCGAACGGCTGAATGGATTTGCATGAAACTTGGCAAAATTGTAGGGACTGTTAGCCCGATGTGCCTTTGCTAGGTCTCAATATATGTGCTCCAGTGGATTTTGAGAAATTAACGTTCAAAAAAATATATATATCTGTGACAGCGCTCCGGGTAGCGCTCCGGTTCGCGTACTTTTCGCGTAACGGAGCTTTGCGAAGCGAAGCTGATTGGCTCTCCGGTGTCTGTCAACATTCTAAACAGTCCGGAGCGGCCGCCATCTTGTCTCTCGGTAGGATCGAGAGACAAGAGGAGGCCAAAACGAAGGGGGAAATGACCATAAGGGGGCATAGTAGATCCTCCCTGACCCCCTAGGTTTGAAGAAGAGGTTTTAAAAGGGCCCCGCGGAGCAAAAAAAAAAATAAATTTTTTTATTTTTTTGCGTGGGAAGCTCCCGGTTCGCGCACCGGAAAGCGGTCCGGGGAGCGTACTATGAGGAAAAAAGAATGATTGACTTTTAACTTATTGTATGTTTATTGATTGTTCGTTTTGTTTTGTTTTTTTTTAAATTTATTTATTTTGGTTGTACTTCATGAATTAGATATAACAATGAATAATGTCTCAAACAATTTTTAATTATTAAATAAAAATGTATTGGTCAGAATTTTCATAGTTCAATAAAACTTCCAGCATTACTTCATCTGGAATCTCCTCAAACATGCATGTTTCTATGTCTTGTAAGCATTCAATAAATTGTTCATCAAAAGACTGATCCATAAAATCTTCATCTAAAAATTCTTCATTTAAAATCTCTTCAGATGTAATGTCGAAGTAAACATTGATATTTTCGTGCTCCCCTTCCATTTTTTTGCTGTGAATTGCATAAAAAAATAATTATATTAGAAGAGTTAGGGCACTGTTGGGTTTAAGTTCAGACAGGTAGTTCTGTTTTTTTAACAGTGAAGTTAAAGTAAGTAAATTCATAATTATAGCAGAGAAGTGTAAGTCAATCAATAAATATAACAGAGGAGCCTATCTGTAGCTCTAACTATAGCAGGGGGACAGTAAATAATTAACAAAAAACGTTTTTACAAATTAATTTAAAGTGCCCCTTACAAATTATCAATTTACTTTACAGGGAGGTGAAAATGTTCTTGAAATGTAGTTCAGGAAGTAGTAGTGAAAATGGCTGTGTTTTCCCTCTCTTTCTTTATATATATTCAGGTACATAACCAATCAAATGTCAGGTAAAAAAAATTGAAAATGAAAGTAACATTTTCATTGGTTGTCAATTCCAACACTTCAGATGTGTTTTGTGAAGTAATTTACCTCAGGGTATTTAGAGAGGTCTACAGGCTAAATGGCTAAATGTAATTCCAAACAAATTTATGAAAATGGTAGGGATTGGTATGTAGTATGAGCTAATCTATATTTGGTGAAAGTGTTTCCAGTCGTTTTTCTGTAAATTACTTTCCCACCTTTTTTAATGGAGCGCTTCCCGGGGAGCGTCCCCGTTCGCGAACCAGCAGCGTTACGGGAGTCCACCATTTTGTGTTTCAGTCGAATTAAGATACAAGATGGAGGGCAAATAATGTTCAGAATGGGTAGAAGGGGGCACGGTAGACGTATCTTGACCCCCTAGGTTTTCTGAGGGTGGCTGAGGAGGCCCAAATTTCGAGCGGTTAGCTTCTGGTTCGCGTACCGGGTAGCGCTCCGGGGAGCGTACTTTGTTGAAAATTAGTGAAAAAAGTTAGAGTAAAATAATAATTGTGAGTGATCAGATGTAGGGTAGCTCTGAGAAGAGCTTTTGGGTTTATGGTACATTTAGGTACTTATAAGTAGGTACCAATGCACAGTCTTAAATTCAAAATGAAAATTCTGTTGCCCTCATCTGAGAAGTGAACTCCATCTCCTCTGTAGATATCTTGCATGCAGTAACGCAAGTTATTGTTGTACATGGAGCCCATTCCATGGTCTCTCATGTAAGCTGAAACAGATTTGTTTACATGCTTCCTCGACTTCTCAATTTGTGGACAAAATTGGTTCGACCACCTCCATTTCTGTCTTTGGCATATATTTGAATATACCAAGGCAGTTTGAGGAAAAAGTGCCATTAATTGCTCAAAGGTGTCCTTTAAAAGCATTTCCAGACCTACCCCAGTCAAAGTGCCCAAATGATTACCTCCACAGTGCACAATTAACAGGTCAGCTTTTGGCAAATGCATAAAGGTTTTCACCAATGGTATCAATTGGTGACATTTTAATACTCTGTGGCCAAACCACTTAATTTCCACATCTTGTAAATTGAGGTTAGGTAAATTTCTGTTCTCAGCATACCTTTGAGCCCAGTAGATGTAACTATGTCCAACAATCCAGACAGTAAACATGGTGAGAGAAGTTTCTGCTGCAGTCAGATGAAGTGTGGTAATGAAATGGCAGATGAAACAGTAGGAGTTTGTAAAGAAAAAAAAACTGTGGAGTTTCAGTGCTAATGATTCACTAGCAGTGATTGGTGGATTTCCATTTCTGAAAACAGAAAGTTAGGGTGCATGGATGTGTTCTTTGAAAGATGTAATTTGAATGGTCAAGGAAAAAACATTTAATGAAAGATTGCACTGGATACGCAGGTGCACTGAGAGTTCAATTGAAACATTGTTGTGTGAACTTGCAAACATCAGAGGTCTTTCAGGAGGTGGTTGCTATGCAAAAAAGGCAGAGAGGGCAGAGGGGGGAAGGGTTTTGATTTGAAAAAAGTGAGGGAAGAGTTGATTGGCTAACATGAGAGATATGTGTAATGAATATCTGCATTTCTGTGCTGAAGACAATTTGGTGTATTTCTGAGACTGTTTTGAAACTCATAAAGAATTTGCTAAGGTGAGAAAAGATTTATTTAATTTAGGTAGACTTTAGTATGCTTTAAGGACAAAATTATGAAGAAAGGTGTGTTTTTAAAATGTGGCTTTGTCTAAAGTGTTTTACAAATAGATTTTGTTTCTTTGAGAAATTGTAATTGAAAATAATGTGAAGTATTAGCACTGTCAGGGTGTTTTTGTACATAGGAGCTGTGCAGTGTTTTCAAATTATTACTTGAAAATCGTTTTTGAGGAAAAGGAATGCTTTTAAAATTTATCACAAGGAAAAAATGGTGTCTGCTTCTTTATAAGGCATTTGAGTGTCTCTGATGTTATTTTTCCCATTTTAGTTGAAGAGCTTTCTCCGTGGGGCAAGTTCCTTGTAAATATGCTCCCACCTGTGCTTGGCAAATTTAGATTTTGATTATTTGACTTACATAGCCATGTTAAAAGTGATCCAAAAATGGTGCAAAGGCTTTAAAAAAACACTTTCATGTGTCTTAGGGCATTTTAAGTCACTGAGGAAACAAAGGTGATGTGATAGTGCAATGAGGAAAAGAAACTGCACATTTTTCAATTACATCACCTGTGTTTCCTAAGTTTATGAATAACATTGTGCAGATGAAGTTTAGGTCTGTCCACGGACACAAAAGAGGTCTGGCCTTTGTTCAAGAGTCAAGTGGACATGATTTACTTCATTGGTAGGCCTTCACATGTATTATCTCCTCTGTACTCTGGAGCGGCGGTGCAAAAGATTTGCTATGTGACGACATATTTACAACTTGATGCATCTAGACAGATGTGTCATGCTGTCGTTTTTGAGGAAAAGGAATGCTTTTAAAATTTATCACAAGGAAAAAATGGTGTCTGTTTCTTTATAAGGCATTTGAGTATCTCTGATGTTATTTTTCCCATTTTAAATTAAGAGCTTACGCCGTGTGGCTTGTTCCTTGTAAATATGCTCCCACCTGTGCTTGGCAAATTTAGATTTTGATTCTCTGAGTTACATAGCCATGTTAAAAGTGTCCCAAAAAATGGTGCAAGGGCAATCAAAAACCCCTTTCATGTGTCTTAGGGACATTTTAAGTCATTTCCTCTTGAATGTAGGTATACAATTGATTTATATGTTGTGTTTAAAAACGTTTTTTTTAAATCAATTACATTTCTGGATATGTACTGCTAGAGCTTCATAGGTTGTTTGGGGCATATTTATAAGGCATTTAAGTGTCTCTGATGTTATTTTTCCTATTTTAATTTAAGACCTTTCCCCGTGGTGCACGTTCCTTGTAAATATGCTTCCATCTGTGCTTGGCAAATTTAGATTTTGATTATTTGACTTACATAGCCATGTTAAAAGTGATCCAAAAATGGTGCAAAGGCTTTAAAAAAACACTTTCATGTGTCTTAGGGCATTTTAAGTCACTTAGGAAACACAGGTGATGTGATTGTGCAATGAGGAAAAGAAACTCCACATTTTTCAATTACATCACCTGTGTTTCCTAAATTTATGAATAACATTGTGCAGATGAAGTTTAGGTCTGTCCACGGACACAAAAGAGGTCTGGCCTTTGTTCAAGAGTGAAGTGGACATGACTTACTTCATTGGTAGGCCTTCACATGTATTATCTCCTCTGTACTCTGGAGCGGCGGTGCAAAAGATTTGCTATGTGGCGACATATTTACAACTTGATGCATCTAGACAGATGTGTCATGCTGTAAAGTCCTGTGCCACATGAAACCTGCGTCAGGTTTCATATAGGTGTTTTGATGCAGGGTGGGCATTCATTTGCATGAAAGCCCTGTAAAAGTAACAGTGAAATTTAGAAGATTTCACTGAGTCAGCTTTATAGCATTCCTGAATCAAATCCTTATGGCTGTTTGAAACAGGCATAAGGAGTGAAGCACCATGCAATGTGTGGCTTCCTCCTGTGCATTGCAGTAGACATGTCGTGTTTACGACGTGACTTGTGCAATGTGTTGCTTTTGCAGCACTGATGCGTGACGCATCTGTGCTGTTTTTATTCAATGGTGTTCCACAATGTAAATGTGCCACACCATGAGTAGCAGAGCAGTGGTGCACGTTAACTGGTGCATCCCTGGGGATGTGCCAGTTAACATAAATCTGTCCCTATACATTTAAGTTTGTGCAGGGGACACAGAGTCGGTGAGGCTTATCCTAGGTTAAGAAGAGATGAGTCCTGTTTACTGAAGACTTAGACATAGGCCTCACCTCTTCAGCATCGCTGGACATGGCTAAATAATAGCTGCAAAATGATACTCTTGTTAAACAATTTTACTATTCTAGTCTCTGAGATTTGTGTCTTAGTCTCCAACATCTCATTGTTGTTCTCTTTTTTTAAAGATAACGACAACATCAAGCATGAGTGATAATGAGCAATCAGTTGATCTCGATCTTATCGTTGAACTTGTCATTGAAACGTCAGTGGAAGTAGATCCCTTAGATCATTTAAATCCTGAGGATGATGAAGAATATGATGAGAATGCTGATTTGTCAGAATTGTATGATATAGGGTGGGAAGCTGATCTGCTTGAGCCTATGTAGTAAAAATGTAAACCATTTCATTTAAAATTAAACAAAAGTTCAAAAATAGTTTGTGTGTAGTGTCTTTAATAAAATAATCAAATATGCTCGTAAAATTAGTTCAGATTCACATATAAAACACAGGTATAATGTAGAAGCATTTAATTTCTTTGCTACTATTTGTGATTTCTAAATTTGCCAATGCACTAAAAATTATTCTATGTTAAAATAACAAGCAGGGTGTTAAGTTTTTGATGACTGCTATTGATTTACTGTTTGGTAATAGTGATTAATAACATTTTTAATTATATTTTAGCACAGATTCAACTGAAGATTATTTCAAAATTTGAAAATGCCAACTAAGAATCGAATTAGAAAGGCTACAAGACGTCAAAGACAGCAGGTCCATCAATTACTGCAGCAGTCCTCTACAAAAAAAACTTGTCAAGTCACCAAGAAAGCACCGGGTAAGACCACAAAATCATTCATAAGAAAAATTTGTAGTGAAAAAAGTATTTCTACAGAAAATGTTTCAGTCCAGAAAAAGAGAAGCAATTTAAAGGGAAAGGAAGGGCCAATCAAAAATGTTACTGCTAGAGCAAGAGATAACTCTGTGCATGATAGCAGAAGGAAAGAACAGTTTAGGGGCATTCGTAAACGAATGTTCCGCAACAGGATAATTGGCAATTTGTTAAAAAATATTAACAAAGGTCAACAGAAAGTGGTTTTTTATAAGAGAAAAAAAAAAGTTGAGAAAGTTATTGATCAGGCATTTGAAATTAAACGAAAGTTATTTATTTTGATAATCAACAGAATTAAGAAGGTAAACAAGGTAATTTATGATTTCAAAACAAATAGTAGATGGAAGAGAATAATTAATCGTAGTAATTTTTGTGATGTTTTCTCAGGAGACTGGATGCATAGTTCAAGTTCTGAGGCATTTTTTAATGCGGAGAGTTATTTCCAGGATAATGATTTGGTGCATGCAGTTGACACCAGTGGTCGAGCTTATGAAGTGAAAGATGGATGTCCAGTTGAGAAAGAAAAACTTGTGACAACAGAGACAGAAGAGGTGTTAGGTAATGAGGTTTTAGGAAGACGTCCTAAGGGTCCTGTGTACACCTGGAACTGTAGTAGTATTTGCAGTGTGCGACAGGATTCAATCAATTTGCTTTGTGATTTTGTACGGACATTTAATAAGAAAAGTTTGAAGCAGAAAATGAAGTTGTTGCAAGAATTAGATCCTTGCAGAATGAGAGAAGTGACAGGTTTGCATGGTCATTCACTGGCTTGTCTTTCCAGGAGAGTATGCCAGAGTGCTTTTCATCATTTTAGGATGCTAGCAGTGCATCATAATAAAGTGAGGAAATTAGTTAGAATGTTGTATTATGCTAAGAGTCCAGCAATTATGCTTAAACAATTATGTGCTGCTCTTTTCCATGGTTCTGAAATAGATGTGAAGAATATTTGTGAAGAAATTGAGTTTTGTTACTTTGGAAGTAAAGAGGAGAATGTTCAAATTGACCCAGAAGAAGAGGGTAATGTTGAAGATAATGTACAGGTTTCCAGTACAGATAATTTTCAGAAAGAAATTGCCACGTTTCAGGTGAAATCAAGTGAGAGGCCTAATTTCACTTGTGTGTGTTGTTGACGCACTTATTATAAGAATCAGACTAAGTTAGTGGATTTATATGCAAAAAGTGAAAGGGAAAATAATAGTGAATGGAAGGATTTCGCAACATACTTGATGGTAGAAAATTGTTTTGATTTGGGATCGGATCAACGTGTGTGTACTTATTGTTGTAACAATTTAAACCAAAACCAGATGCCAGCTAGGGCGGTTCATAATAATCTGGAATTGGTAGAGATTCCTTCTGAATTGAAGGATTTAAATACTTATAAATCTATTTTGATTCAAAGTATCCATCCCTTTCAGGCTATTGTAAGAATGGAGCCAAAGACAGGGAAGTTGCCTCCATCAGATTTACAGAGAGGATTAAAGGGAAGAGTTGTTTATTTGCCTCTAGATTTGAACAAAAACATTAACACAATTGGAGTAGAGAAAGTGGAAGAAGAACCTCTAGTTATCATAGTTAATGGTGTTCCGACAAAGAGTAAGAAAATATGGCAAGATTTAGTGGATGTTAGGAAAGTCAAAAAGGCAACATTGTATTTAAAAAAAAATAATAAGTACTATAAGAATGTATATGTTGCAGAAGAGGAAGTAAGTGAGGAAGAGGATAGCGATTTGTGTCCTGGTCAAATTGAAAAAGTAGAAGCCTCTAAAAAGGAAGAAATTTATGAACATTATAGTGTTCATCCTTTGCATTCCAAGGAAGCTATGGGGAATGCTATTGAGTTGTTTCAAATGAAACAAGCCAAAGGGAGTCCCATTAGTGTTTGGGAGGAAAGTTTGGAAGCTCGGTGTTTCCCACAGCTATTTCCCACAGGTCGAGGAGGACGATATGATGAGCGACCTGTTCAAATTCCTGCTTCAGAATACCGGACTTTACGATTGTATGCAGAAGATGCTAGGTTTCGACAATGCATTCCCTATTTGTTTCATCTCCTGTTTGAAAGCGATCTATCAGGACTGTCATATGCAGTGAACCACATCTTGAAAAGTGGTATACAGATGTGAAACATCTCGGCAAGGGACTTTATGGATAAAGTCAATGTCCAAGATAGTATTTTGGATTCTCACCTAATTAATCTCATGGCGTGTCAGCGTGGTACTAATGAGTACTGGTACCGTCGTCATGGTGATTTAAAATGTATGCTGAGGAACTCAGGAACTCCGACATGGTTCCTCACTCTGAGCTGTGCTGAGTATAGCTGGGAAGACTTACTTGAATTTCTACGAGAGACAAATGGAAACATTGAAAATATTGAATTCAAGACACCCGGAGAACTGTGCTCTTTGGATCCAGTCAATGTATGCAGGTACTTCAATCATAGATTTGAAGCTATGATGTCTTTCATCATGAATAAGAAGAATCCACCTCTTGGAGAGGTGTTGGATTTCTTCTGGAGAAAGGAGTACCAAGCAAGAGGTGCTCCTCATATACATATGCTGCTGTGGATCAAGGATGCACCTAAATTTGAAACAGATCCGGATGACTTAGTGATAAGTTTCATAGAACAGTATTCTACGTGTGCTGTTCCAAACGCAAAGGAGAAGAAAAGCCTAAGAGAACAAGTTCTACGTTTCCAAAGCCATCGTTGTGGAAAGTACTGTCGTCGTAAATTCAGAAACAAGGACAAGTTCTACACCAAATGTCGATTCAACTTTCCACGACCGGTGATTTCTAAAGGAAGAGTAAACAGTTTGATGTCTTCGCTGCGACATAATGTGACGAGGAAATCACCCAAAAACACATACAATTTGAAAAGAAACGAAGAGTCCAAATACATCAACGACTACAACCCTGTGATTTTGTCCATGTGGAATACTAACATGGATATACAGTTTGTGGCTGACAACTGTATGGCTGTGGCTCGGTATGTGACATCTTACATCACCAAAAAAGAAAAGACAGAATTGAAGGATATGTGGGAGGATATTTCCCATGAAAAGAGCCTCAGCAAGAAGTTGTACAGTTTCAGTTTGAAGATGTTGTCGCATCGAGAAATCGGAGCTTACGAATGTTCTGACCGGTTGTCTTCAGCAAGTCTCTATGCCAAATCCAGGAGTATCGTTTGGGCGAGTCTTGGTCTTGCTGCAACGCGAAATCGAGTTCTAAAACCTGTCCGGGAAATTGAGTATTTGGCGGAAAAGGAGCCAAACAGTACCGACATTTTGAAGACCAACATGTTGGATACATATTATCCAAATCGAAGCAGTCACCTCGAGAATGTTTGTCTATATGAGGTTCTACAAAATTACATATTCAAGAGGAACATCAAAGAAGATATTGAGAAAGGAGTGTATGCTGTAATTGGAAGTGAGGGATGTCTGGTCAAGCAAAGAAAATGCCACTTGGTAAACCATTGAAAATTGAGTGGCGAATCTCCAGAAAAAAAGGAGTTTTTCTATTTAGTACTCTTGCAACTTTTCAAGCCTTGGCGTGCAGAAGAAGAACTGCTTGGAGATTTTCTTTGTTACGAAGACTCTTTCAATGCCGCCAAGGAAACCATAGAATGTTCTGCTTTTCCCAAATATCTAGAAATGTTGACTTTGGAAATCGAGCAGGAAGCAACGATTGCAGCCGAGATTGCTAGAGACAGTTCTCAGGACAGTCAGAGTACTGTTTCATTGAGTCAGGATCCACTAGGAGGACCTGTTATCGAAAATGAAGCCGCCACTGCCATGAATGAAGTAGAAAGAGCCATGGCACATGCTCAGGAGGATGCGGTTAACTTAGAAGACTTGGAAAGACAACTCAACGTTGAGCAGAGGAAAATATATGACGAAGTTACCAAGCAAATTGAGCATGGATTAAATCATGAGAAGAAAGAGTGCTCATGTACGTCGTTGAAGCCTGTCCGATTGTACGTGAGTGGAGAAGCGGGAACTGGAAAAAGTTTCCTCATTAAAGCAATTTCTTGTTATTTGCAGGAAAGGACTGAGTCATCGCTGTCTTGTGTTGTCACCGCTCCAACTGGACTGGCAGCACATAACATTAAAGGTATTACTTTGCATCGTCTACTGATGTTGCCAGTGGAGCATGACAACAAATTACAATACCACAAGTTATCTGGAGATGCTTGTTGTGAAGTTTCAAGAGTCTTGAGGAAAATGAAACTTCTTATTGACGAAGTAAGCATGGTTTCAAATCTCATGCTTGCCTTTGTGCATTTGAGAATGCAAGAAGTTCTTAAAACAGAGTATGATGTGTTATTTGGTGGCAAACACATCATTGTTTTCGGAGATCTTCTGCAGCTAACACCAGTGAAAGGACAACCTGTGTTCAAAATACTCACGCATGAAGATACCAGGAAGTGCCTAGGGAGCATTGGCAATGTCAATATATGGTTAAACTTCAATTATGCTGAACTGCATGAAAATATGCGTCAGGCGAAGGATGAAGATTACAAGAATATTTTACAAGATGTTAGAATTGGAAAAGTGACCGAGTATGCGAAAGAAGCTTTACATGCACGATTACTGTCAAATTTATATCCAGAACAAGACATTGTGCCTGAGAATATTTTTAAGAAAATTACTGAGAAGAAATCTGGAATATGTTTGATGCCAACTCTTGCAGAATGTGCCATCTTCAACAACAAAATGTTGAATTTAGAAAAACAAGAGATTGTGAAACTTGAAGCTATTGACAAAATAGAGCATATGGGAGCAACAATTATTTTGTCTGAGAATTTGAAATCTAAATTGGATTCATTAGAGAAGACCATATCTAAAACTGCGGGTTTTGAAAAGACTTTGAATGTGTGCTTAAATTGCCGAATCATTTTGAGAAGGAATTTACATGTTGAAAGAGGTCTGGTAAATGGATCAATGGGTAATGTTGTTGATTTTGAAAAATACAGAAATAGAGATGGTATTGAATTTTTAAAAATTAAATTTGATGGCATTGAGGAAGTATAGCTAATTGGTCGTTCTTCTGCTAGATTTTTGCTTGTAAAAGACTTATATGTGCGCCGTAAGCAGTTTCCTGTTTGCTTGGCATATGCGGTGACAATCCATAAATCGCAAGGTTTAAGTGTAGATAGTGCTTTAGTGAATATTGGCAGTTCTGTGTTCAAGGAGGGTATGGCTTATGTGGCATTGTCACGAGTTAGAACTTTATCGGGATTGTACTTGATTGACTGTGATGTCACAAACATTTGTGCAGATCTAGATTGTGTTAAGGAATACAATAGGTTAAGAAGAGAGTATGCGCCACATTTGCCTCAATATCCTTTGTTTGAGAAACGTGTGGTAGGCCGGAAACGAAGAAATGTGACCAATAGTAGGGAGGTTATAGCAAAAAGACGAAAAGTTGATGAACCTGAAATTATAAGCAGAAAGAAAATGGATTCTGTTGAAGATGTTGTTGGTTTTAAATTTGAAAATAGTTCTGGTGTCAACTGCTATGCTAATGTAGTGGTTAATGTTCTCTTTTCACTAGAGACTTTCAAAGAACAGATTGTGATCAATTCGGAACAAAGTTTATGCTGTTTGTTGAATTCTGTGTTAGAGAAATGTAGTGCTGATAAAACGAGAGTAGAAAGTGTGTCTGAAATTCGTTTTCTGTTAGACGAATGTTCAGGTCAAACAGAATTCTCTGAAAATATTCAGCAGGATTGTCAGGAGTTTTTAATGTATATGCTTGATGTATTGCAAGATGAGGGTGTAGATGTAGATTATCTATTTGGCCTTTCTTATCAATGGCAGCATGACTGCGAGAATTGTAGGCTATCAAGTACTACTAGTGTAGATTCTGAAAGATTTATATATTTAACTTTGCCAGACAGTAAATCAGTGTCCTTTCATAAGCTAGTAAAAGCAGCTGATCACAACATGGAGTGTAGCCAATGTAAATCTGAAATTATGTCAACATTATTTTTACGAAGATATGGCCTGTATGTCATTTTAATGTTCCAACGATGTAGGACTGATGGAACAAAATTGACAACTTTAATAAAAAAAAATTTTGCTTCGCAGTTGTCAATATCAGGAAGGACTTTTGTAACTGCAGCAATTATATTTCATGACGGTCCTACAACAACATCAGGACATTACACAACTTATTTAAAGTCCAGAAACGGCTGGTCATTCTGCAACGATTCTGCTTTAACTTTCAAAAAGAAATTGCCTTTTGACCTTAAAAATTCTTACCTGGTGTTTTTAAAACCAAAATTTTAGGGACAGAATCTCGGGATTTGTTCTGAGCAATTTCTAGAGGTTCATGGAGTAGAGGGAATGTAAGTCTGCAATGCTGTCTAGATTATTTATCCAAACTTTGGATCATAATGTCATTTTAAAAATTCAAAAATATAAACCTGATGCAAGTAACTCTGCTTCATAGTAAGCAGTATCAGTGTCATAGGAAATGTAGAACATGAGTGAGCAACAAGGGTAAGATATTAATAGTCCAGGATTGTGAAAGTAATTTTAAACGTTTTCTTTCTGAAAGTTGCGAAAATAGAAAATGACGGGATTTGCTTACAAGAATTCCAAGAGTTGTAAATCGCTCTAACATGATTTGGCCTTGTGGAAACATGTGGTAGAATGTGAGAAGTCTTTTATCGTATGTAACATATTTTTCAAAACGATAGAGGTTTTCTTTCAGAAAGTGGCGGGCTGAAAATATTAACAGCACAACAGAGTGTAAGCTGTTCATAGGACATCCTTCGACATCATGGAAAGTAAGTTAATTTTAAGGAGTTTTGAATTCTGATTTCTTATGTTGTATGGGTTTTTTAAACACAATCATTTTGATTGTGTTTTTTTTCCCCGCTGTTACATGATGAATACCTTCAAGTCACTGATTTTAGTGAAATTTGATACATTCTGAGAACAGCAAAAATAAACCATTTAACATGTATAATAAATTCTCTACTTTTTGTACTTATGATATACATTTAGAAATGTGAGGTAGACATGGAGAAACTGAGGCTTCTGTAAGTGTCAAAGTTAATGCATACAGTGCTGCACTTCTGGGTACTGTTTTATTTTGAAACCTGTGAGTAGGCCTCACCTCAAACAAACCTCTGGAAAGGACACATCTTATTTGCATCCTGAAACAATCATTTAAAATGTTAGGGACAATTTTATGATGGCTTTACATCTCTTTTGCGCTGCCATTGCATCACTGTTGTGAGACATCAGCAGTGCAAAAGATGCACCATGTTCCAAAATAGGCCTCACTTCATCAGCATCAAGATACTGTTAGTTTAAAATATATATTTTTAGGACTGTGTAGGGGGCCTAGAGAAGCAGAGGCTTCTGTAAATGTCAAAGTTGTTGAAAAACTGTTTGTCCTTCAACCTTTTCCCTTGTCTTTTCTAATTTTTAAATTCATGTTTTAATATTTTTCAAATGTTTGTTCTCTCTTTCACAGATTGAAAGTATGAAAAAAAAAGTGAATAAGTTAACAACAATTATAAGGTAAATGTTTTCTACTCTTTTCGTTACATTTCTATCACATTCACCTACTATAGGGCTTCAGACTATAGAGCTTTAAACAAAGTTTAACTAAATGTGGAAATTTGGAGCTGTGCCCGTGGCTTTTAGGTCAATGCGCAAGTGCATTGACCTAAAATGCGTGTGCACATTACCAAATCGCCGTCTTTTCCCTCAGCCGCACTCCTCCCACACCTTTGAAGTGAAGATTTGCTTCACTTCAAAGGCCCCGGCTGCTTTACACCCTCATTCTGCTCTCCCCGCTCCGTCCCCTCCCCTGTCCGCCGTGTGCATTTCTCGTCCCCCCCCCCTCCCCACACTAACGCCACTCACACACGCAACGCCACTCACACACGCAACGCCACTCACACACGCAACGCCACTCACACACGCAACGCCACTCACACACGCAACGCCACTCACACACGCAACGCCACTCACACACGCAACGCCACTCACACACGCAACGCCACTCACACACGCAACGCCACTCACACACGCAACGCCACTCACACACGCAACGCCACTCACACACGCAACGCCACTCACACACGCAACGCCACTCACACACGCAACGCCACTCACACACGCAACGCCACTCACACACGCCACTCATCCACGCAACGCCACTCATCCACGCAACGCCACTCATCCACGCAACGCCACTCATCCACGCAACGCCACTCATCCACGCAACGCCACTCATCCACGCAACGCCAATCATCCACGCAACGCCAATCATCCACGCAACGCCAATCATCCACGCAACGCCACTCATCCACGCAACGCCACTCATCCACGCAGTGCCACTCATCCACGCAATGCCACTCATCCACGCAACGCCACTCATCCATTTGCAAAACCAAAAGGACAAACTCTTCTATTGTGTGACCTATTGCATTTTCAATGCTTGATTCTTTCACTTCCTTATCTATTTTGTTTTCCACAATTATATCCTCTTCCATCTTTTCTTCGGTAAATAAATCTATTAAACAGCATCTCTGGTTTAGTCCCTATAGCTGTCTTTCTTTTAACATTACTCTCTGTTTACTTCCCTTGTACTTACTCCTTTATTTTTTTTAAAAAAAATTTGGGGTTAGCTCCCGGTTTGCGTACCGGCGAGCGAACCGGAAAGCGAACTAAAAAAAAAACAGCTTGCCAGAGTGTTACACTTTCTAGCAATTTTTGTATAAAGGGGAGGTAGTTCTGAAAAGAACTTTTTTTTAATGTTTTTGTTGTTTTATATTTTTTTTTCTTTTTTGAACATTATTTGTTTTTTTTGTATTTTTTGAACAATTTTATGTTTTTTTTGGTTTTTTTGAAAGGGAAAGAACAAAAAAACAGGTATTGAAAAGGTCTCAACAAGAGCAAAAAAAAAAATTATTTCTTGTGGCGTTTAGGGCATTGGTGTTTTTCAAATGCTAAATTAACTAACTTAACACTCCTATTCGCACATGAAAATAAGGCGCCACAATATAAACAAACAATTTTCAAATGCACAAAATTTTTCTGGATGTTTGGCACTGTATCTCGTTCTTCTGCAACCGACAGAGATATTTCTGCTGATGTCCTGGCCACAGAAGTTGGAGGGTTATCTTGCAGGTCACGCATCTCTGCCCGGCTATAATTTAAAGGATGCCACCTCTGCATGTGACGATGCATAGTGTGGTTCCCATAACTATACTTCTTTTCAGTGCCTCTAGATAACTCATCCTTGCAAATTAGCCACGTCACATAGCGTGCATTAACTTTTTTCTTTCCTGCTGGAATTGAAAAAAACTGCCAAATAAAACTAGGTTTTTTTTTAGATACCCGGGGCAACTCTTTTAAAAATTGTGGTGCCTGTTCTTCCTCTTCTTCTTCTTCTTCATCCTCTTCCTCCTCTGGGTTTGCCAGGAACTGTGGAGGTGGTCCTCTCTTCTTTTCAGGAGGTGGTGGTGGTGGTGGTGGGGATCCAGCAGCTGAAGCAACTAGTGAAGCCATTTTCCAAAATAGGTCTTCCTTTCTCAAAGTTGAAAGTCAGAGTGAGAAAAAAGGTGGGGGCTTTCATCATTTGGGAAAAAAAATAGTTCTAAACCAATGAAAAGTCTTATTTTTAGGTCACATGACCTAGTCTTACATCATTAGGAAACCAAAAGTGAAATGAACCAATGAAAAGTTTTATTAACAAGTCACATGACCTGTTCCGCTTACGTTACGCGCTGCGCGCCGCGCTCCGGTTTGCTTCCGGAAAGCTGCGTTTCGCGCCTCGTTCGCGGTCCGGAGCACTTCCGGGTGCGCTAACGCGGCGCGTCATAAGACGCATTATGCGGCAACGTGATATGTTGCGCTTCCGCGACGCGTCACGATGTTGATTTCTAACGCGGCAGTTACGCAAACGGAACGTTTACCGTTTAGCGGACCGGGTCGCGGCATCAAATTGAGCTAACGGAAAGCTTCCCGGTTCGCGAACCGGGAGCGAAAAAAAAAATATTTAAAAAAAATGAATCATAAACATATAAAATATATTTTTGGATTTAAAGAAAAATACATTTTACAGCTACAGATATTAGCTTTTAAAAAACCAATGAAATTCACTGAAAAAACCATAGGTTATAGACCATATATAGTTAGGAATTAGCATTTGCAAAACCATATTTTACTCACCCAAAACCATTGAAATTCGCATATATAGTTAGATGCACTAACTATATATCGCGCACCCGCAATCTACTGCTGATCATCTCACATCTTACATCATTCATGACATGGTCAGTGACATCACTGATGACATCACTGATGACATCACTGATGACATCACTGATGACATCACTGATGACATCACTGATGACATCTCAAATGACATCACTGATGACATCTCAAATGACATCACTGATCACATCACTGATGACATCTCAAATGACATCACTGATCACATCACTGATGACATCATTCATGTGATAATACGATGAACCTCTTCAGACTCTAATAAAACCTTAGATACACTCAGTGTAACCAGACAGTCACAGACTGTCACTCATCCATGGAGTTACTCACACACCTAGTCAGTCATGCAAAGAATCAATCACACCTCCATTTCCTCATCTAAACAGTTATACACACCTTACTTATTCAAACATATACTAACACATATTTACTCTCTTATACAATCCCTGATACAAGTTTACAATGATCCATACAGCCACTCACACAATCACTGGCTCTTATGCACAGTTATTTATATATGTCAACTCTCACATGTACTGTGTTTTACATATGTACTTACTTGGACATGTAGCACTGAGATATCCATTCACTCACCAATACACTCATGCACACAGTCAACTGCCCATACAGATGTTTCCACATGCACTTTTAAACCCATACATCTAGTGAATCCACCGCTCACACATCTATGCACAGAGTCACACACCTCACAGCCACCCACACACACACTCACTCTCTCAAACAAATACTTGGGCAACCTTTCATTAACCAATATACATAATCATAAAGCAAATGATCAACATAAGCAGCAGTTTACAGAACAACAGACATAATGATGCACAAATTAAGACAGTTTAGTCACTAACCCATGCACTCAGTGAGACATATTTAATCATTCTCTCATACAGTCAGTCATGCACCTACTAAATCCTTCATCCAGAGACTTATACATCCACTCATTCTTCAATATGTAAGACATATTTTGACTTTTCATAAACATGCAGTCACTGGATGTTGTCATCAGTGATGTCATCAGTGATGTCATTTGAGATGTCATCAGTGATGTCATCAGTGATGTCACTGACCATGTCATGAATGATGTAATATGTGACATGATCAGCAGTAGATTGCGGGTGCGCGATATATAGTTAGTGCATCTAACTATATATGCGAATTTCAATGGTTTTGTGTGAGTAAAATATGGTTTTGCAAATGCTAATTCCTAACTATATATGGTCTATAACCTATGGTTTTTTCAGTGAATATATATATATATATATATTGGCGATGGCCAATTTATAGTTGGAACCCACTTTTCCCATAGGTGGAGCGTTTTTTGTTTTGCTAATAACTTTGGTGCCATATGCGCAAATCTTCATGAAATTTTCAAAACTAGTGTCGCAGTTACTGTAGCTGCTGTTTGCAAAGTTTCAGGGTGGTTGGAAAAGTGGGAGCTGAGAAAAAGAGGGGGTCCCAAAACACCCTTTTTCCATGCAATGTCATTAGGGATTTTTCATATTTTGAACACAACTGCATGGATGCATGCAGGGTGGTTGGCTGCAGGGCCTAACCACCGGCCAGTTCCTGGGGCCAACCATCGCCATGCATGACCTACGTACGGTAATTATATTTTACTTTGTTAAACAACAAATAGAAATTCACTGAAAAAAACAAAGATTACAGGGACATTGTACTTAGGTTGACATTTTACCCACATATAACAATAGAATACTTGTGCTTTTAAGTAACTTTAGGCCACAACTTCTAGTGTCTTAACATAAGTTTAACTATAAGTATACCTATTACTGCTGAATTTGTATGTTTTTCTGTGTGGGTAAAACGTCCACCTAACTATAACGTCCATGTAACCTCTGTTTTTTTTTTTTCCAGTGAATGTGTGTGTGTTTAATATCAGAATGCACAACATGCAATGTGGGGTAAAGGCATGCATCCTCAAGCCCTGTGTGGTATTACAGCACATTGTAACAGTCAACAGGTTCTAATGCGCATGGGGTATATGGATGCTGGCTAACGACCCACAGTTCAACATATAACATTCCCTACACATGTCTTCCTTTGTTGCTGGGTATTGGGGACCAGCACTGTTCATACTGGTGGGTCCATATTGATCTTGGACTGTCTAGTAATTCAGACTTCTGTCTCCGAGCATGGCAAGGTGCTGCATCCAACTTACACTTTCATGTGTGGGGATTGAATAAAACCAACAAAGTCTTTGATCTAGCAGCTGAGGTGGCTGGTGTCATTTTGACTGCTCCAGTTTATAGAGACCTTGTGGATGGTTGTTGCTTTATGCTAAGAGACACAGGGTGACCCTTTATAGGTTAGATGGTGTGATATACTTTTGCTTGTTTTATCTTTGAACTAGACCTCAATTTGGTTCTAATGTGCTCAATGTGTACTAATTTCTAGCCTATTTAAAGTTGTACTCTGAAACTCTTGGCTCAGAAGACATTACTTCTCATTTCCACAACATGTGAATATTGTATTAGCTGGCCAACGGTCTTGGCAGTTGACTTCATGCACCACAGTTTTTCCTGACAAACTGTTGCTTAGGAGACGTGCATCCTTACTCCCAAAAGTGGTTCACCTCTCTGCATTGGCAGTTGATTATGCTTGCTAAATATTTTTATCTGCCACACCCATTTAAAAAGGAGAGGGAGCGGCATTGGTTGCAATCAGTGTGCCCTCAGTTCCAATATTGATGGGACTATGTCATATTATGTGGATGGTCAGCTGTTTATTGTGTATAATGGTACAAAGAAAAGGTTTGCCAGAAACAAACCTTGAAAAACTTATTTTTACTTGCTTCATACGGTTAAAGGTTGGCGAGAAAGGATCGCACTGAGGGCGTGGCTTATTCCACCATGATGAAAGCCATTACTGTTGTAGCGTGTTGGTCCTGTTCTGCAATTTTTTCAGGCAGCTATGTGGACATCTGCCCATAATTTCAGCAGACAATGGTACTTTGAGTCAAGGCCACAGAGAATGTTTTTTTGCCCGCTCAGCCTGCAGGACTTTGTGGTGCAAAATTCACTCCCAGGATCCACATTCTTGGAGGTACATTTGCTTCGGTATCGATTCACAAGATGAGGAATCTAAGTGTAGAAGAGTGCCCATCAGAACACGTTTTGCAGCATGTGCTGCTGTAGATCACATGCTTTGCACACTCCTGGTGTTTAATGTCGGATGTGGACCTTGCAAACTCTTTTTTTATTAGACTTGAGATGACTCCATCTCCGAAATCCACAATTGACCAGGATGTAGACTCCATCTTAGATTGTTTTCTTTTGACATTGAGTTCAGGTGCACTTTTGGAGTCTTTTGCAAATCTTTCTGCAGCAGGCTCTAGGATTATTTCCCACAGGAGATGAAGACACCATGTTATAGAGAAAACACCCTTTCTGTTCTATCGTAAATGTAATAAAAGGTTCCTGTGGTCAGAACAGCATTGGGTCTGCAGCCTCTTATCTGCCAAGGAATCAAAGAATTATACCTTCCACACCTTTTAGAATAAAAAGACCATTTGCTTTTTAGAAGGAACCCTTGTTGGCACACTACAGAATGGAGTGTGTGTGGAGTCTCCTGTGCCATCAGCCGCATTCAGCTGCAAACATCGAGGGAGCTTATTCATATGGGAAAAATATGGATCCCTCCAGTATCTTATGGGGCCAAATAGAGAGACTGCCGGAATTATTTTTTTCTCGTATGACACCGACTCTGAAGATACCACATTACACACCTTCTGAGGATCTTCCTTCCAGAGTTCAATCTTGAGTGGAGCCTTGGCTCCAGGGAATATTTTGATTCTGAGACAGCCTTGCATCCAGCCGTGTGCTGCTGCTGCAAAGGCCTCCACAGTCTGCACCAACCACTGTTTCAGAGCTATCTTAGCCTGACAGCCCAACTTTCTTCCAAAGAAGTCTCAACCCTATGCCTTCTCGCCTTGACGGCGAGAGGCAGCATCTCATCACTGAGCTGCTGACCTGTCTTTATCAGCACTGAAGTTAACTTTAAAGTGACTTTGAAACAGACCTTGTCACTGAGTGCAGCCTGATGTTAGGCAGTGAAGATTATATATCGGCCCAGTGAAGGCATATTTTGGCATGCCACCCACAGCTGCTCCGCATGGGCATCGCATGCTAACAAGAAAAGACTTGTGTTTGAGGAAGCCACACTGGAAGAGCTAAGGACCTTTCTTATTCCAAAAAAGACAGGCCAGTCCGAGGAGAGTAGCTCACCATCTCATTCATTAGCTCACTCTCAATGGCCATCATATTCTGCACACAGACTCTGAGCCAGATACTACCATGAGTCCTCCATATTCTTAGAAGCAGCCCAACCCAATGGATGATGGAGACAGTGCCTGGCATAACTAATACTTACTAACCACCAAAACGTTAAAGTTCACATGGTGGACTAGGAAGGCAACTTGCTGGTAGAGACACTCTTCAAAACCGAGTTCAAGGTGTAATTCTTGCCGGTACTTAAGAGCATGCTTAAGTGCTTGGCAGAGAACTTCAAGCACCCAGATAATACCAGTATGGTCATACCAAGGGTTGATGAATAAAAATAAGGCGCTCCAGAAGATCCTCTATACATTGGGAAAGTGTACCCTCTATCCCGGTAGTCCATACAGCCAGGAAAAGTGCTTTTGTCCAGGGCCCTCTGGATCCCACTGCTGATGAGGAAAGTAAGAGAATTGACACCACTGCCGGTAGGAGAGAAGCCTTGGGGATGTCATTCAGTGGTGCATTGCTAATTCAGTAGGGCTGCTGTGCTATCAAGATATGACCGGTACCAATGGGAGAAAACTGAGTAGCTGATAAAACACATGCCAGAAACTTATTGCAAAAGGGAGGAGGAGCTAGTCCAGGAAGGAAAATATACCTCTAATGCCAATATCAGATGCATCCTTTCTTGGGATCCAAACTCAATACAGTAACAGGCAGAGATTACCCAAGCAATGAAAGGCTGATGGCATTTCAAAGGCTCTTCCTCTACACGACATTGCGTCCTCTGACAGTGGGAACCACCATGAAACTCCTGGGAATGATTGGGTCTTATATCAAAATGCTTCCACATTATTGCTTGCACATGTATCCTCCACAGGAGTGTCTGGATAGGCAATGTTTACAAGCAACTTACGGGTAAGCGCATCTTGTGCTGGTGGAGCCTAGAATTCGGCACAAATTATAATTCTGCAACAACAAAAACTTATTGGGCAGTTCATTCCTCAACCTCCAAGCCGCATGTGATCATTACCACAGACAATTCCTTTACAAGAGTTGGCAGCATATTTGGGTCCCTCACAATTCGGGGCCAGTTATTTCAGTAATAAAGACTGCACATCAGTCTTCTGTAATTAATGACAGTATGGTTAGTGCCACAAACGTTTAACATAGCGATTCATAACAAGAAAGTGCTCATTCGTACACATAACATGTCCATTACATTTTACACCCCAAGAGCATGCATGTATTCCAGATGCCCAACTTAAGACAATATGTCAATGGGTCTTTCCTCCTGACAGAGCATCTCCTGTGCGTGGTCTACTTGTGTGTGGACCTGCAAACACTCCTCAACAGAAAGACTAATTGGAGATGAATGGCCAAGTACTTAAACAGTACTTCGCTGGGGTACCCCAATAGTGGATCTCTATGCTACTCAAAAGAACGCAAAATGCCAAAGCTTTCACTCTAGATGCCCACTCCCGCAGTCCTTGGGCAGTGTTCTACTGATGAACTGGTCAAGGATATTTGCTTATATTTTTCCTCCACTACCGCCAAACCCATATATAGTGAGGAAAGTAGGCACTCCTCCTTTTAACACTCACTTCGGCATAGCAACCATGGTACTCAACTCTACTAGGATATCAGTACATCCTTATAAAAACTACATCTACGCAGAGGCCTACTCTCGCAGTATCAGATCAACTACAAACCCCAACTCCTAGGACACTAAATCTTGCAGTTTGACACCTGAAGTTTTAGTTTTCCCAGGCACCAAACTTGATTTGTAAGATTTAAATAGCATTGCTCCCAGGTGGCGTTGTCTAGCTAAGCGTTTACTCGTTCCTCCTTGCAAGTGACGATGTTGCAGCATACAAGCACCAGTCCAGAATGTCAACATTTCCTTTTTTATGCACTTTTTTAATGCAAATCGAGAGCTCCATCTTTTTCCTTGTCAATTGAAAAGATTTTTCTAGTGAGCAAGGATACTATTTTCTCTTCTAAAACTATGGTCTTTAAACCTCATAGGGACTTTGATAAACAAATGTTGATAAGCCACCATGTGGTGTGCCTCTGGTGATTCGGTATGGGACACTAATCTTGCAATGAGTGTGCCTTTATGAACCAAGGTGATTCGGGAATGTGAAGTGAAGCTGTGCATTGCAGATCCCAGAAAGTAGTCACAGAAGTCCTGCTTGAAGTGGAGGGTGCTGACTCATTCCCGCTCTCAAGGCCGTCACCACAACAGGTCCTTTTTGCAATCCAAAATTCTGGTAATTTAAAGCAGAAGCTCAAGAAGGTCAAAAAGTATTTGTCCCCGTCTCACCACTGTCAGAAAAGTCGTAAAAACATCAGGTTGCCGCTTGATCTTGCTCAGTCTGTCACTGAGTCAATTCCTCAACTGATCCTAGTGCATCCTGAGTTTCCAGGGCCGCCATCAGTAGCATTGCAACTGACTGAGGCCCTGACCAAGGTTGTGTTCCTAGAGGCGCACAGGAGCACTGCAACAAAAATCTCTGGGTCCAGACTGATGTCTGGGGAATATTTCAAGGTAGAGGAATCTGCAGTTAGAGTATCCACCAGAAAGCGCATTCCTGAAGGTATGTAACTGGTTTGTCCCTCTCATGAAGCCCCCATGTTTTTCTTACCTGTCAGTTTGAGCCCTTACGCTTTTGCCTTTCCCAGTTTTTCTGGCATTTGTCATTTCGGTCACTTTTTTAGGTACGTTTAGTGAGTTATATTTCGAAGTGTTAAAGAATCTGTCATTCAGAGATCGGGTCTACCTTAAAACAAACACTAGTTTCTGCCTAAAGTAGCACAAACCCTTGAGTTGCCAGTTTTCTTTCTGCATCCATAATCAGTTGCAGACAGGGCCTTACGACGTTTTTTGTTGTTGTTTTTTTAAACTTTATTTTGATTATACAATGTGTATAGAAACATTCCCCCTGCAATTGGCATCAATAAAAAAGACGTGCATACAGTTCGATGATCTCATTATGGGACTGGTGGGTACAGGCGTCACAGGTCAGGCTGAGTCTATGAGGAATGATAGAATCATGATATAAACAGGAGATGAACATGAGGAAGCAGCCGAGCACTACACAATAAACAGACCTAGCAGTCCCTCTCACTCTCCATCAGACCCCGACCTCTCAGGCGAGAACAATTCATCACTTGTCCCATCCGAATCACTCCGAGACAACCCCGTAGTACACATGACTCGCCAGGCGAGTAAATCATCCTGCAGTTTCGCGTCCCTGCGTGTACGCTGCATATGTGTCTCCTCGGCCAGGGACCACTCCTTGACATCTCTAAGCCAGACAGGCACCTCAGGAGCTCCGCTCCATTCAGGTAATCGCTACCCTACGTCTCTCCAGTACCAACATTAGTTGCAGTAGTTTGTAGGAAATGTTCCTTTTCTCAGGCTTAGGGACCAAAGCTAGCAGGCAGTGAAGCGGGTTCAGGTCTATCCGAAGGCCGGTGGCGATGGTTATACGTTCCACCACCTCCATCCAGAAGCTCCTGACTAATGTGCAGTCCCAGGCCAAATGTAGGAACCCCGCCCCCTCCATACCACATCTGGGGCAGTTGTCCCACCTATTCCCTGAAATACGTTTTAAGGAAATTGGAGTCAGATAGGTGCGGTGCATAAAATTGAAGTGTGTTAGTTTGAACCGCGCCTTGCATGATACCTTACGTGTGAGGCTCCCTATACGCTTGCGCTGCCCCTGGTCCAGGGCGGCACCAAGGTCTGCCTCCCAAGCCCCCCAGGAAGGCGGGGCCGGCGGGGCTGAATCTTGTCGCATGGCTGAATACAGTAAAGAAATCAATCTACGCCTTCTACCAAAGAAAAGAAGGATGTTCAGGGTATGGGACATCGGGGGCGCTTCTGGGAATTGGGGCCAGGCTGCTTTCACCACCTCTTGGAGGTCCCGGTAGTGTAAATATTGTCAAGAAAGAAATCCCTTTTGGGTACACTTTTAAATCACAAAGCTAATAGCTCTCACATCACATTCACCCCGGAGCAATAAAGGAAAAATTAATTAAAACAAAGACAATTTATTCAATACAGTACAATTCATTAAAAGAGACTATTCATTTTCATATAACAGTCACAAATAAAAATCACATTAAAATTGTCATTACATGAATTATTAGCATCTTACAAGTGGGAAGCAAAGCTTAAGGAGAAAATGTATCCTATTCGCATGAGGTAAGTACAATGACCATCATCAGATTGACACTCTGATCTCAAAATGTTTTTTCTTTTTTCCAGAGTTACTGATACTGAAGCCTAAAGTGCTTAAACTCAACAAAAGGGGCATAGACGCGTTTCGGTGGGCATGCTGTTTATAAAAGCCAACAACTTCTTCAGGATTTAGTAATCGGTTCCCACAAGAAAGTTACAATATCTGCAATACAAGAAAGTGTCTTAAAAATTATGCCTATAAAGAACATTACTGTTAAATCATTTAAAAAAACAATTCCTATATGCTCCAGCTTTACATAAAATAACAATCAAACTTTTACACCCATCTTTACTTTCATTTCTCGTAAGAAATTCATTGTATATTATCCAATTTCTTTTATGGACTACCTGCAGTCAACTTATCTCAACGGCCAATACCAACATCAAAATGTACCATTTTTGT
Organism: Lissotriton vulgaris; assembly: GCF_964263255.1. Classification (NCBI taxonomy): domain Eukaryota; kingdom Metazoa; phylum Chordata; class Amphibia; order Caudata; family Salamandridae; genus Lissotriton; species Lissotriton vulgaris. The sequence goes on along the minus strand of NW_028248188.1, from coordinate 290,323 downwards.
CATAGGCCCGTATTATGATTGTATTATGTTGAATGCAAAGAGTTCCTCAGTATTCCTGATCTTTAGTGGTACACTCTTGGATTTTATTCAGTTTTTTCAAAATAAATCCAATTACATCCTTGGCATATATATATGTCTTTCAATGTTATCATGGTGCTTATGACCCCGCTATAAATTCAGGGAAAATTCAATGCAGGTAGCCTACTGAGCATTTCTTACAATCAAGCATGAATAGATAAAAGATTTCATGTATGTTACCTTCGTATGAGATATTATTTCATTAATGCGACATCACGACGGTGATTATCTTTTTTAAAAAACAAACTCTTCTTCGCGTTGTCGCCAGGCTTTTCATACGCCGGTTAAAATTCAGTCTATTTAAGCTATGGAAAGAATAAATACCATAACTTATTTCTATATTTTTATATGAAGTACCATCCTATTAGTATTACAATGTCAGGGAAATACTATATTGACTTCCTCCATGTCCACTTCATTGTAGCGCTAACATGACGTTTTCCTGAGATAAATTCAATCGTCCAAAAAAACTACCTGCTAGTCCTGAGTCAATTTGTTTCTATGTTATTCCTAAATCATAGAAAATCTCTAAAATTAATTGGCAACATATCCCGGAAAACTACCTCTCAGGTTACTACATAGGGGCCAAAGATTCATGCTACATCTCTACACAAAGTTACGAATTTATAGAAAAAAGGGTATCCCTTCCTACCTCCTCTTAAATATTAACACACATCATGCTGCAGAAATAGCTTAGCTAAACATGAAAGTTACAACCACGTCTGTAACGTACCTTGCACAGTTTCGCAAGGGATAAGATATTGTAGCCTTAGGGCATGTAAGACAAGTCCTTTTGTAATTCCACGGCACCTTGGGTAACTTAGTACTCCCGTTTTGGATGCCTGCGATCTGTAAAGTTCGAAAAAATATATAAAGTATATATAGTCAAACTCACAGGCAAAAATGTGTCTTATGAGTCGAAAATTCTATTTAATCATGGCTGCGAGACTATGCGAGTTCTTACCTCAATCGTATTTGTTGAGCTCTCGTCAGGGCATACGCAGCGAAGGTGGAAGCAACCCCTTGTGAATAAGGGGCCTATTTATATAGTCTTATAATTTAAAGCAAATGAATTACCCGCATTTTTTTATTATATAAAAAAGCTCCTTTTTCCTCTTCACGTTGGACGCCACTCTATTTCCGCGTACGTCAGCCCAACCACTAGAGCGCTTATCAGCAAGTATAATAGAGGTCCAATTTCCTCTTCACATTGTACGCCGCTCTACTTACGCCTACATTGGCCCAACCACTAGAGCGCTAATCGGCAAATGCAATAGACGGTCAGAACAGAAGAAAGACTGTCTATTCACTAGGCAATACTGAGTCGCTTACATATAAATGAGTGTTTTTAATCCACTAGTTTTTCTCAAAATGGCAGTGTCCAACACGTTCGTACAATTAGTGGACAAGTCGAGATATGTCAAAACTACTTTTTATTTCTTATAAGGCTATCAACCTACGTACACATAATTACTCAGCAGAATATACGTCTGATTTCTTTCTTCTTTAGTTTTCTCTGGAAACAAAAGGAATATTTTTAAATTTAAACGGAATATCCAAGTAGCATAAAGCTGAGCATATGGGCCATAAACGTACCTTGGCCAAGTAAACCCTATACCACCTATACTAGACTTGGAAAGGGCTGCGCAAATAGCCATAACTCAATATACATAAGTCAATATGCCAAGAATGCAGTTTCATTCATATACAGATTTTCATTGGTTTCATTTATTGTTGTACATGATATTTTGCCGTATTTATCGAACCTCGTAATATTCCCAATGTTATTCACTTTCATAATTCTGTTAATCATTCCATATGGCATACATGATTCATTGTATACAGTCATCATTCATAGGCTAAAGAATTTCAAATTCATATTAGGCAGTGCAAACAGCATTATTACAACGATCTCTCACCTCTTTTAGGGTTCCCTTATACAAATCCCAAGAGGCGGTCCCACTCTTCTCTCGAGTTGAGACCATTTCTAACTGTGTTAACAGTTGAAATGTACCATTGTTTTCGCATTTTTCTCTTGGACTGCATGTTACCACCTCTTTTTCCTATTTTGATCTTTCCTAAGATGAATCATACGAAATCATTTTCGTTATGGCCAGCCTCAAGAAAGTGTGTAACCAAGGGTGCTGTAATCTTTTTGGTCCTAATAGCAGACCTGTGTTCTTGAATCCTAACTCTAATCTCCCTACCTGTTTCGCCAAAGTATCCTAAGCCACAGGAACATCTTAAAAAAATATACAAAATTTTTACTTCTGCAGTTCATAGTTTTAGATTTTAATGTTACTCCATTATGATTAATTTCAGTTGCTTCTAGGCATTGTGGGCAAACATTACAGGTACTGCATTTGAAGTTTCCTATTGCTATAGTATTGGTTATAGTTCTTTGGACCATCTGGTTCTCTTCCCTGCATGTGTGCACTAAAAGGTCACGCAGATGTTTTTTTTTTTTAAAGCAAACAAAGGTTTTTTCAGGATAACCTTCTCATCATGATTGAGAATATGCCAATTTTTGTTTACCAAATTTTTAATTGGTTGCTCATATTATAGAATTTGCTAACAAATACAATCTTATTCAGTGGTTCCTTCTCATTTGTGGACTTTTTTACTAGGGCATCGCGATCATAGAATCTAGCTCTCTTCATTGAGTATATTCAGAAGTTTTTTTGGGTATCCTCTATCTCTAAATTTCTTCTTAAGGATCTCCGAATGTTTATAAAAATCTTCAAGTTCCGAGCAATTCCTTCTAAGTCGCAGAAATTGACTGAATGGTATACTCTCTCTCTGCGACTTAGGGTGAAAACTCAAAAAATGGAGGAGTGTATTTTTAGCAGTAGGTTTAGTAAATAATTCAACCTCTAGACATCAGTTAGCCTCTTTGATTGTAATGTCCAAGAAATCAACTCTGGACGTGCTATGATGTGATGTAAATTTGAGGTTCGGATCACCCAAGTTCAACCATAGTAGAAAATCATTAAAAAGTTCAACGGAACCTTCCCAAATAAAGAAAATATCGTCAATGTAGCGGTACCTGACCGCTACATTTCCAAAAATGGGTCAATTTCATTAAACTTATGTTTTCCCTCAAACTGGCCAACATATAGGCAGGCCAGACTGTGGGCACATGTGGCCCCCATGCTGGTCCCCTTTAATTGTTTAAATTGCTCATCCTTAAACAGAAAAACATTACTAGTTAAAACAAGCTTTACACATTTTACAATGAATTCCTTGTTTGCACCACCAATGTCCTCAGTCTCCAGGATATCCCTAATTACACAAACTGTATCTTCCTGGGGGATATTAGTATAGAGAGACTCAATGTCCAGTGTAACTAGACACTGAGTCTCTCCACAAAACTCCCTCCCTTCAATAAGGGAAATCATGTGTGCTGAGTACCTAACATATGATTTCATATTGCACACAAGTGGTTTCAAGTAATGGTCAACATATTTACTTATTGGCTCGAGTAGAGAGTCAATGCTGCTTACAATCGGACGCATAGGTGGATCATCATATTGCTTATGCACTTCAGGCAATCCGTATATCGCAGGGATCTTGGGTTCTACATGAGTTAAGTACTTAAATTCATCTTCACATATCCACCCTTTTTCTCTAGCCTCCAATAGAAGTGCAGTACAATCTTTGGGTGATGCTACTTTCTTTCGTCCTCTCATAATGCTCCTTAACATCTAACAGTCTATACATTCTATTGTCATAGTCAACCATGTTAAAAACTACGACACCTCCGCCTTTGTCCGCGGGCTTAATTGTAAGGGACCTGTCATCCTTCAAGGAGTTTAGAGCTAATCTCTCATCTTTGCCAATATTATGATTATTGTGTTTTTTACTGTTGTCCAGTATCTTATGAATGCCACTTTCCACAGCCATTTCAAAGGCTTCAACGTTTTTCCTGAGCATTCCCAGAGTGGGTGTTAAAAAGGATTTGGGTTTAAATCCTGAGACATTATTACGTTCTCTTGTTTTCCGGTCTTCAAAGAATCTCCTCAATCTAACTTTTCTGAAGAATGATCGCATGTCTTTTTCAAGCTGAAAGAAATCTATACCAGTTGTAGGAACAAAGCTGAGGCCTCTACTGAGGATACTTATTTCTGTGGGACTCAGGGATCTGTCAGAGAGGTTTATGACTGGTATTCGGTCGGTCGCCAATACCGTTTGCTCCTCGTTCGTATATATTCTTGTTGTGGTGGAGGGCCCCGGTTGAATTGACCTCTCCCTGCATTCCCATTGTACCTGTTCCCTCTCTTTGGGCGTGAACCTAAAAAAGGCCCTTGCTCTCTAAAGTGATTTCTCCCTTCACTTTCTTCCCTGACCTCCCTCCTCCTCACTACTGGATCCAGATGTGTCAGAAAAAGTAATTTGTTTCCTGCTGTCTCTGTTATAGTTTTGTCTATTCTGTGGTCGTTCCCAATTAGGATCATTACGTAGTTGGTAATAGTTTTCTGTCAGAAAGGGATACACCCTCTCTTCGGAAAACCTCTCAATGTCCTTTTTCAGTTTATTGGTCTTTTTATTTAACAGCTATTCACTATACCCTTCAACATCTTTATTGAGATCGTCAAGTTTCCTCTTTGCCTCTTCAAGGGCTGGGCAGTTTTTTAGCTCTATTTCCAGTTTTTCAATTGCTTCTTTTTATATGATGATTAGATCATGGGCAGTTTCGATAATGAGGAGCATCCAATCACAGTTGCATCGATTGGAAATAGCTGCCCAGGTTTCTAAAAACGTCCTATTTTCATAGAACAGCCCAGGTTCGTTTCGGACCTGTAGTCCGATAGGTATAGTTCCTGATTTAATATATTCTACTAGAAAGTCTGCATGGGCTTCAGTTCTAATAAGCTTTTTCTTCAGGTTAAGGAGTTTACCCCAATTTTCTCCTTTTCCCGAGACAACAGTAATTTTATTTCCATTTTTAGTATTAATTATTCGATTAAGTTGATCATCACTGAACCCAAAGGTCCTAAATTGATCCATTTCTTCAGAGACTATCCGAGGATAAGACTCTGTACACTCTCCAGTCAACAAGGACTGTGCACAGTATCTCTAATAAAAGAGAGGGACCCCAGCAACCAAAAGGGTAGGATACCAAACGACAATTGTCAAAGAAATCCCTTTTGGGTACACTTTAAAATCACAAAGCTAATAGCTCTCACATCACATTCACCCCGGAGCAATAAAGGAAAAATTAATTAAAACAAAGACAATTTATTCAATACAGTACAATTCATTAAAAGAGACTATTCATTTTCATATAACAGTCACAAATAAAAATCACATTAAAATTGTCATTATATAAACCATTAGCATCTTACAAGTGGAAAGCAAAGCTTAAGGAGAAAATGTATCCTATTCGCATGAGGTAAGTACAATGACCATCATCAGATTTACACTCTGATCTCAAAATGTTTTTTCTTTTTTCCAGAGTTACTGATACTGAAGCCTAAAGTGCTTAAACTTAACAAAAGGGGCATCGACGTGTTTCGGTGGGCATGCTGTTTATAAAAGCCAACACCACCTTCAGGATTTAGTAATCGGTTCCCACAAGAAAGTTACAATATCTGCAATCCAAGAAAAAGTGTCTTAAAAATTATGCCAATAAAGAACATTACTGTTACATCATTTCAAAAAACAATTCCTGTATGCTCCAGCTAAACATAAAATAACAATCTAACTTTTACACCCATCTTTACTTTCATTTCTCGTAAGAAATTCATTGTATATTATCCAATTTCCTTTATGGACTGCCTGCAGTCAACTTATCTCAACGGCCAATACCAACATCAAAATGTACCATTTTTGTCATAGGCCCATATTATGATTGTATTATGTTGAATGCAAACAGTTCCTCAGTATTCCTGATCTTTAGTGGTACACTCTTGGATTTTATACAGTTTTTTCAAAATAAATCCAATTACATCCTTAGCATATATATATGTCTTTCAATGTTATCATGGTGCTTATGACCCCGCTATAAATTCAGGGAAAATTCAATGCAGGTAGCCTACTTAGCATTTCTTACAATCAAGCATGAATAGATAAGATTTCATGTATGTTACCTTCCTATGGGATATTATTTCATTAATGCGATATCACGACGGTGATTATCTTTTTAAAAAAACATAAACTTTTCTTCGCGTTGTCGCCAGGCTTTTCATACGCCGGTTAAAATTCAGTCTATTTAAGCTACGGAATGAATAAATACCATAACTTATTTCTATATTTTTATATGAAGTACAATCCTATTAGTATTACAATGTCAGGGAAATACTATATTGACTTCCTCCATGTCCGCTTCATTGTAGCGCTAACATGGCGTTTTACTGAGATAAATTCAATCGTCCAAAAAAACGGCCTGCTAGTCCCGAGTCAATTTGTTTCTATGTTATTCCTAAATCATAGAAAATCTCTACAATTAATTGGCAACATATCTCGGAAAGCTACCTCTCAGGTTACTACATAGGGGCCAAAGATTCATGCTACATCTCTACACAAAGTTACGAATTTATAGAAGAAAGGGTATCCCTTCCTACTCCTCTTAAATATTAACACACATCATGCTGCAGAAATAGCTTAGCTAAACATGAAAGTTACAACCACGTTTGTAACGTACCTTGCACAGTTTTGCAAGGGATAAGATATTGTAGCCTTAGGGCATGTAAGACGAGTCCTTTTGTAATTCCACGGCACCTTGGGTAACTTAGTACTCCCGTTTTGGATGCCTGCGATCTGTAAAGTTCGAAAATATATATAAAGTATATATAGTCAAACTCACAGGCAAAAATGTGTCTTATGAGTCAAATTCTATTTAATCATGGCTGCGAGACTATGCGAGTTCTTACCTCAATCGTATTTGTTGAGCTCTCGTCATGGCATACGCAGCGAAGGTGGAAGCAACCACTTGTGAATAAAGGGCCTATTTATATAGTCTTATAGTTTAAAGCAAATGAATTGCGCGTGTTTTTGTATTCTATAAAAAAGCTCAGTTTTCCTCTTCCCGTTGGACGCCACTCTATTTCCGCGTACGTCAGCCCAACCACTAGAGCGCTAATTAGCAAGTATAATAGAGGTTCATTTTCCTCTTCACATTGGACGCCGCTCTACTTAAATATTGCCCCCCTCCCAATCCAAAGGCGGCCTCAGTCTGGTCAAAGGACACACTGGGGTAAAGGTCAGCCAAGGTCTCACAGCCTCCCGCCCGTCCCGAAAGGACATGTGCTCTTCCATGGCGACTATAGGGGCCAGAATCCACACCGGCAGCTCCCTATGGAAGGGGGCTTGTCGCAGTTTCTTTTCCACGAACTGCTGCCAGATACCTGTCGTGTGGCGTACCACATATGGTAGGGCCTAGTCTGCTCTCAGTCCCTGCATCAATGCGACCTGTAACGTCCGCTTGTTTGCTCTACCGGCCAGAATTTTTTTCTCCCAACTATCTGTGTCCACGAACCACCGTGCTGCCGGCAGTAGTTGTAGCGCATAGTAGTATAAATCAAATCTCGGCGCCTCCAGACCTTCCTCCTCCCATCTTTGGACAATGGTATGAAGGGTAACCCTGCTACGCCGTCCCGCCCAAAGTAGAGACGTAAGCAACGTGTTAAGTGTGCAGAATACTCGCGGGGAGAGGACACAATGTGTTCTGGGGGACGTAAAGCGTCCTAGGGAGCATTACCATCTTAGCAACGGCTAGCCGCCACATTAGGGAGAGCGGCAGGGAGTTCCAAAAACACACCGACTGCTGTAAGGACTTAAGAATCCGATCGACATTCCGGGTCAACAACTGCATCTGTTGGGGTCACCTGAATTCCGAGATAACGGAACGCCTCCTGTTCCCAGCGTAGCCCAAGGCTCGGCAGATCTGTTAGCGGCCCTGGACCGTATCCCGCCAGAGGGAAGATCAGGGACTTGCCACGATTGAGTTTCAGACCTGAAGCCTCTCCGAAGCGGTCCAGGTGCTGCAGCAGAATGGGTAGTGATTCCCGTGGGGCCATTAAATAAAAGAGGGCATCATCTGCGTACAAGGATACCACGTTACACGTGTTGCCTACTATTATACCCCACTGCGCCATTTCCGTTCGTACTCGAACTGCCAAAGGCTCTATTGCCAGGGCAAATAGGAGCGACAAGATGGGGCACCCCTGCCGTGTACCTCGACCCAACTCCCATTCCTCTGATCGTGCCGCACCTAGTCTCACCCTGGCACGGAGGGCCCTATACAGTATGCGGACCCATCGACAGAAGTTGGGGCCCAACCCCATCACACGGAGGACCTCTAGCAGGTACCCCCAGTCAACAGTGTTGAACGCTTTAGCGAGATCAATCGACACTAGGACCATCTGATCCTCCTTGTCGCGTACCTCATGTATAATGTGATTCAACCGCCGTAGGTTCATGGCAGTGTTTCGCCCCGGGATAAATCCACATTGGTCCGGATGTACCAGGTGGGCCATATGTGGCGCCAGCCGGAAGGCTAAGAGTTTGGTCAAAATCTTCATGTCTGTGTTTATCATGGTGATGGGGCGGTACGCCGCAGGGTCGCACCTATCTCCCCCCGGCTTCAATATCATACATAATTTCGTCATGGTTCATACTTGGCGGAAGAGTCTCACATTCAAACGCCTCAAGATACACTTGTAAGAGGAGGCGGGCAAGGGTATCCCAAATATCTTATCGAATTCAGGGGGGAAGCCATCTGCAGGCAGGCCATCGCCACTCACAATTCACGCTGCGTCAGTGTTTCATCCAATTCTTCCAGAACTGCCCTCGGAAGGGACTGGAGGGTCAATCTCTGCAGATAAAGGAGGTACAAGGTCTCGTGACTGCGGGATCCACGGCATATACGGTTTGCAGGTGGGATTGGAGGACTCTTGAGTGCCCACTTTGAGTGTACAAATCTTCCCGTAGGTCCCCGCAGGGCCACGATCCTCTCCGGGGTGAACTCACGCCTAAGGATCCAGGCCAACAGTCGGCCCGATTTGTCAGTTTCTCTGTGAAGACGTTGCCTGTATTGGCCGAGGGTATATTTGTCTAGACGGTCTAAGGTGTCATGCACACAAGACCGGGCTGCCTGTTCCGTCTCCTGATGCAAGTCATCAGGGTCCGGCAACGTTTGCTGGTGCAGGAGATTATCCTCTGCCTCCTGTAGGTCTCAGAGAAGTTGCTTCCGGACCCCATAAGTGAGGCCCATACATTCGCCCCATATCACCGCCTTCAGGGCGTCCCACCTGGTAGAGTAGGTGAGGTCTCCCCCCTCCCAATTCAGATCTAAATAGTTGGTAAGGGCAGTCTCCACATGGTCCCTCCCCACTTGGTTCTGTAGGAGATCTACCGAGGGCCTTACGACTTTAGATGTCAAGAGCCTTTATGTATTTTTGTGACCATTCTAAATCCATTTGATAGATGGGTAAAGCAGCTATTCGTAACTTTTGGCAATCCCCACTTATGGAAACCCATTTCCAAGTCGAGCATTGTAAGATGGATACTCAAGAGCACACAGCACACTGTGTCTATGGCACATTCCACTCACAAAAAGGAGCCACTATGGTTTTAATTGCTAAATTCCATTTGCAGACAGCTGCAACAAGGTATATCACCTTCACTTTCTCAAATCATTATTGCGTGAGCAGTCCTGCCAGGAGATAAAAGTTAGATTAACTGTGTTCTAAACACCTACTGTTGCTCGCAAGCCATAGCTTTAGGGCGAAGGGCTCCTCTTTCCAGTCTATAACAGCATATTGCATATGGAAAACATTACTTACAAGGAACAATGGGTTTGCAGCTTAAGGTGCAGTAGATTCACATGCGCCCACCCACTCTTCCAGGGGTGCAAGTTTCATGGTATGATGTTTGGACTGGTAACTACCTCTCAGATTACCTTCACAATGTACCACTATACATAGAATGTCCTGCTTTGCATCAGTATACCTGCTGTCTTATCACCTGTGTGGGGAAAATACATTCTAAAGTGAAGTCTATGTCCTGGTGCATTGCAGGTTTCAGGGAGGGATCATGAGTCAAATGTATACCATAACCTCTAATTCAAACATAAACAACTTGCATTGTTCACATCAAGCACTAGACGGCATGAGTGTGAATAGCATGTAAATAGCATGTAAATCTTCAGCACTGAAATCTCAAATCAATTGCAAAAGTTTAGGAATGTTTTCCTTACTTAACTTCATTAACCATTTTATCTGAAAGAAACAAGTAGTGATAGATTCCTTACCTTAGAATTACCCCCAGGCATCCGATTGGATCCGGAAAGGTTTAGTCAGCAGTACCCCTGCGCGTCAGAAGGTGGCGCTGTGCGGCTCCGCGTCCGTTGTTGGAGTTGTGGTTGCCAAGATGGCATCACAGCAGCTACTTATACAACGCCCTTGTGCGCTGGCGTCACTTCTTTCTTTTTCTGTGCCAGCAAGCGCAGATCCGGAGAGAGCGGTACCCCCAGTCACTTTTTGGCTGAGTTATTCGAGGCCTTTTTGCATCCATTTACTCTAGTTCATTGACTCCCGGTGCCGTAGGGATGCCCGGTTTCAAGTCCTGCGGGGCTGTCCTTGCATGATGTTGGTGACAAACCCGCACCGCGTGTGTCTCTACTGCCTGGGGCGCGACCACGACCCCAAGTTGTGCCTGGCCATAGCGCCGAAGACTTTGCGGGAGCAGTCCTGAAGTTGCTTGAAGTCCTGCAGTCGGCTCTGCGCTGTTCCCAGTCCCGTGGAAGGTCGAGGGACTGGTCGCGGAGCCATCACCATAGTTAGTCGGGATGGAAGTCTTCGTACTCTGGGTCAGGTAAGGTAAAGCATCACAAGAAGTTGAAGAAGCGCCATCCCTCTCCGGCTTCCCCTCGCACGTCGTGCTGAGGGTGCGGGTGATGCCTCCCCCACGAATCCAGCGGAGCCTATGCAGTCGCTGCTGGCCTACCCACCCTTCCTTGGTCCGTCAGCGACTCCGGCCCAGCTGCAGGAATATGTCAGCCATGGGCCGCCTCTTTGGGCCGTCTGGCCCCGCTGGTGTGCCTTTAGGACCCCGCCGGCCCGACTGGGGGCCCTCGCTCTTCATTGTTGGCAGCTCCGGCATCGCTGTCTGCTCCAGCCTCTGTGCTGCAGTGTCTCCAAGGATCCAGGCCTGGATCCCAGTCAACGCAGGTACACCTCGTGACACCTCCATCAACGTCGACCCCACCGGCACCACCTCTGACGTCGCTCGTGTCCCGGATGACGTCGTCCTCGGTTTCAGCCCTGATGTGTCTTGAAAACAAGGCGGCTCATAGAATCCAAAGGGACAGAGCACCAGAGTCAACAATATAGTTGTGAAGATTCCCTTTGAACTAAAATAGTATGTTTAACCTAAGACACCAACTATCGTCACACTCAATCAACACTAACTCACTAGGAACAGCTCCTCCAACTGCCTCATATTAGTTCCTTCCGTGTGTTTTTTGGTCCAATAATGAGATGTCTATTGCAGTAATTATGTGTTCTCTATACTTTTTAAACTTTGGTGGGTATTGTGTTACCCTTTGAAATGTTTTTTAATTTTGTATTTTAATGTGATGATTACTTTTTGTGCTTTTTATCATTGACCTATCAATAAATAAACCTTTTTTTAAATATAAAGACCTGTGTAACCTGAATGGAGCTGTTCCTAGTGAGTTAGTGTTGATTGGGTGGGATGATAGTTGTTGTCTTTGGTTAAACGTACTATTTTAGTTCAAAGGGAATCTTCGCAACTATATTGTCGGCCCTGATGTGGACACTGCGCCGGAACGGCGTCGCTCGACGCCAATTCCGACGCCGATGGGGCCTTTCTAACCCTATGTCCAGACTCCTTATTTTTGGCCTGTTCAGCAGCCTTCGGGGGAAGGGGAGGACTGGGAGAGGTCTGAGGACCCTCTCACAGCACAGTGTGAGTTTGACCCGGACTGGGTAGAGGAATTGGGGGATGCTAGCGGTCTTGGCACCTCTCCTGACCTTGATCAAAATCAACAGGGGTATGCCCAAATTACCCTCTTATACCTGGGTATGGGACGTAGTTTTATACAATGAAAAATGGTATAAAGGATAAAATACAGAACAATTTGAGTAGAGCACATTTAATTACCCTCTCCACAATTATTATTATTCTTGCTGAATATATCAAAACATATTTGTTACATACATGCTCAATGACACCTAATCAATGAAGAAAACACAAAAGGGAAATATATCACAACATCTGTACATAACCAGAAACAAAAATTACATGACACAGTAACCCTAAAAAAATATGATAATTCACATTAGTGTCCCACTTACAATTCTGGGCAAACCACTTGGAGGTAGTCAAGGTGACGCACAAAAGACTAGTGGACCAGTTGACCTATTTCTAGTGTCACACCCTACAATTCCACAGATTACTATAATTTCCACGACTCCTCCATGGAAGTGTCATGTCATTTTTGTTTCTGTTTATGTACAGATGTGATATATGTCCCTTTTGTGTTTTCTTCATTGATTAGGTGTCACTGCGCATGTATGTAACAAATATGTTTTGGTATATTCAGCAAGAAGAAGAATTGTGGAGAGGGTTATTAAATGTGTTCTACTCATAAATTATGTATTTTTTCCTTTATACCATTTTCCATTGTATAAAACCTCTCCTGACCTTGGCATGCTAACTCCTCCTACCAAGGTTACGGAGGAGGGGGCGAGTTATGCAGTGGTGTTGCGTAGGGCGGCCGAGGCTCTCCACCTCAAACTCCCTGCAGTGGCCGTCAGGACTAACCTCTTGACAGAAGTGCTTCAGCCGGTGGCTACGTCTGCAGAGCCACTGCTGCTTTTTAATGATGCACTTTCTGATGTTTATGTTAGAGCAGAGAGGCGCACTCAGTGAAGTCAATAGTATAAGGGAGTCCAAAAAGAATTGTAGATCTTCAGTTCTTATTTGAAAAAGTTTTCTTTATTTTCACGTACAGCGGCACAGCCAACGCGTTTCATTCCCATTCGTGCCTTGGGAATTTCATCAGGGCATGTATTAGACAATCTAGTCTGTGCGGTATCTCTCGAGGTCGTACTTCTTCGAGAACCCTTTAAAGGACAGTCACGGTAGGTCACAATGTGTACCTGCAAGATACTTTGTGTTAGGTTCCAAGTGGAATGAAGATCCAGGTCCCCCCGAAATGTCCGGTTACTGTCGCTATGGCATATCAATGAGGGTAGAGGGTAATGGATCCATTATTCCAGGAGGAGGAGCAGCGGAGAACGGGGGCCATACCTAAGGCACCGTTGCGTCACTACGCTTCTGCAGACCCACATTGAAACCGGACATTTTTACGAGTTTCGGACTCCCCTTACCCTCCGGATTTCCCCTTAGGGGTCCGGAACCTCTACCCTCATTGATATGCCATAGCGACAGTAACCGGACATTTCGGGGGGACCTGGATCTTCATTCCACTTGGAACCTAACACAAAGTATCTTGCAGGTACACATTGTGACCTACCGTGACTGTCCTTTAAAGGGTTCTCGAAGAAGTACGACCTCGAGAGATACCGCACAGACTAGATTGTCTAATACATGCCCTGATGAAATTCCCAAGGCACGAATGGGAATGAAACGCGTTGGCTGTGCCGCTGTACGTGAAAATAAAGAAAACTTTTTCAAATAAGAACTGAAGATCTACAATTCTTTTTGGACTCCCTTATACTATTGACTTCACTGAGTGCGCCTCTCTGCTCTAACATAACTATTGGTCTGATATACATCCTTGGCAGCGGATGGTGAGAGTAGCCGCACCGCCTAATAATTCTGAAACAGACGAAGTGGATGTGCGAAACCTTGGTCAGCTGCTGGTTGCTTCTGTTTGTCACTTTCTGATGTTCTTTTGGGCATCTGGTCCAGGCCCAACCCAGGGTCTCCTGTGGATAGGAGCTTGGCCCGATGCCATCGCCCTGCCCCGGGCGACCCAATTTTCCTTTCCCAACAACCCACCCCTGAGAGCTTGGTTGTCCAAGCCTCTGTGTCCCAAACGCATTCCCTTCCTCACCCCGGACAGGGAATCCAAGAAATTGGAACAGTTTGGTAAGAAGATTTTTTCTTATGCCAGTTCAAGGCTGCAGTCTGTGAACACCGCCTGCCTCTTGGGCCGTTATTCCCACTCTGTGTGGGATACGGTGGCTTTTAAAGCGGTTGCTGAAGGGAGAGATGCAGCGAAGTTCACGATTCGATGTGGCCTTGACACCGTCGACCACTGGTTGTTTTTAGGCGGGCTCGCCTCACAGTCGTCAGCCACCTCCAGACTACAGCCGACCTCCTGCACCGGCTGGCGTTCACCATCAATGTGCCGAAGTCACACCTGTGTCCCTCTCAGAAGCTCCTCTTCATTGGAGCGGTTCTGGACTCTGCGCAGTTTCGGGTTTATCCTCCGGAACAGCGGGTTCGGATATTCAGGCTCTGATTCTGATCTTTCAGCCTTTATCCCGAGTCTCAGTCAGATTGACGCTGCTGATTCTGGGGCTGATGGCCTCCTGCATCCTTCTGGTGCTTCATGCCATGTGCCAGATGCGGGCTCTGCAGTGGGACCTGAAGTTGCAGTGGGCCCAGCATCAGGGCAACCTGTCCAACCATGTCCTGATCTCGGAGGGCACTGTGGGACAGTTGCAGTGGTGGCTCACGGACCGTGATTGGGTTAGCGGCAGATCCCTCTCCCTACCCCAACTGGAGCACGTAGTTGTGATGGATGCGTCCCTCCTGTGTTGGGGGGCCACATGGGAGAGGAGGAGATCAGAGGCCTCTGGTCTCCGACGGAGTCCCGGCTCCACATCAACCTTCTGGAGCTGTGGTCGATCCGTCTTGCACTGAAAGCCTTCCTTCCCTCAGTCCGGGGATGTGTAGTGCAGGTGTTCACAGACAACACCACCGCCATGTGGTACTGCAACAAACAGGGCGGGTGGGGTCATGGACCCTTTTTCAGGAGGCTCTGCGCCTCTGGCAATGGCTGGAACGCCAGGGTGTGTCCCTGGTGGTGCAACACCTGGCAGGTTCCCTGAACGCCAGGGGGGGACAAACTCTGCCGTCGGGGTATGATGGATCATGAATGGCATCTGAACTCTGACGTGGCGCAAGGTCTGTTTCAGCAGTGGGGAGAGCATTGGTTAGATCTATTCGCCACAGAAGAGAACATGCAAGGTCATCAGTTCTGCGTGTTGGAATTTCCAAGGTGGCACTCGCTCAGAGACGCTTTTCGTCACGAGTGGAGCTGCTGTCTGTTGTACACCTTTCCGCATATGCCACTTCTTCCCAGAGTGCTGAAGATCAGGCGCGACCGGGCCCAAGTCATCCTTGTGGCTCCGGACTGGGCACGAAGATACTGGTATCCCGAGCTACTCAGCAGGTCGATCCCCCGATTTGTCTGCCTCTTCAGGAGGACCTTCTGTTGCTACAGCAGGGGACGGTCCTCCACCCGAACTTGTCAAGTCTCCACCTCCATGCGTGGAGATTGAGCGGCAACAGTTGAGGCCATTTGACTTGCCTCCTGAAGTCTGTGATGTCATTCTGGCAGCCAGGCTTCCCTCCACAAAATCGGTATACGCCTGCAGGTGGAACAAATTTGTGGCATGGTGCACAGCAAAGGCTGTGGATCCCCTTTCTGCCCCCCTTTCAGAGGTTCTCCTCTTTCTTCTTTCTCTTGCCCAGCAGGGCTGTGCCCTGGGCACTATCAAAGGCTACCTCTCTGCCATTTCAGCCTTCTGAAGGCTTCCTGATCAGCCTTCTCTTTTCAAGTCCCCTGTTGTAAATAGATTCTTGAAGGGCATCACTCACATGTTTCCTCTGTTCCTTTCGTGATGCCTCAGTGGGACTTGAACCTTGTCCTGACTTATTTGATGTGCACTCCTTTCGAGCCACTTCACAATTGCCCTCTTCGTCTTCTAACTCTTAAGACTGCATTCCTGGTTGCCATGACCTCTGCCAGGAGAGTGAGTAAGCTCCAGGCTCTATCTTCTAAGCCTCCTTTCCTCTCTGTCCATCGGGACAAAGTTGTCTTGAGCACGCGTCCCTCTTTCCTGTCCAAAGTAGTCACAGCCTTAAATATCGGGCAGTTCATCACCTTACCCACCTTCTTTCCGCCTCCGCATCCCTCGAAAGAGGAAGAGAGGCTCCACCGTCTGGACTCAGAACGTGTGCTCTCATTCTATCTGGACAGTGAATGCCACTGCACGATGTCTGTTTCCAACCCCCACGTCGTCTGTCTCTAGTGTCTTGAGCGCGATCACGATTCAAAGTCTTGCCCGGATTGTCGGGCTATGGCTCCGAAGGCCTTACGGGAGGAGGCTATGATGCTCCTTGCAGCCCGGAAGTCTAGACCATCAGGCAAGACTCCGCGGAGGGCCTGGTCCCATTCGAAGGAGAGGAGGTAGCAGGACCACTTCCAGAGCCCAAAGTACTCTTCGTCCCACTCAAGGTCTTAAGGACGCTCTGGGTAGAGGCACAGGATGAAGTCCAAGGGGACTTCATCTTCGCTTCTACTGTCATTCATGCATCTTGAAAAGTGATAAGGAGCACTAACGCTCTCTGTGCAGTTCTGAAGGGCCGGAGCCAGCATCAACTTCGAGCCTCCCTCCTTTTCCGGGAGCAGGAGCGAGCCCCACTCAAAGAATTTTACGAGGCCATGCGCCACCTCTTTGTGCCTGTCGAACCCTCTGGTGAGCTCTCAGGCCCCAGGGGCCTGAAGGGGCCCCATCAGGTTTGATGCTGTCTGCTCCGGCCACGGCGCCAGTGGGACGGGGATCTAATCTGGGCCAACGCTGGTCCTGCTCTCGCGACCTCCTCCAGGGTCGAAGCCGAAGTCGGTGCCAGCCCCATTCTTATCCCCGACAACACGGAGTCAGAACGGCGTCGCCCGATTCCGACACAAATTGAACCCAGGGGTTCTATGTTGTCGTCTGAACACCTTGAGGATGTGTTAGAGGGAGAGGAATGAGAGGGGTCTATGGACTCTTTAGAACACCAGGATGGCTCTGCAGAGCAGTTGAACTGGTAAAGGGTACTTGGGGAAGCCAGTGGACTGGACACTTCTCCAGATACTGGCATGCTCTTTCCCCCAACTTTTTGCTACGGAGGAGGGAGTTATCTTATGTCGGGGTGATTAAAAGGATGGCAGAGGTCCTCAGATTAGAGCTGCCTTCCATGCAGGCCAGGACTAATCTCCTTACCAAAGTGCTTCAAGCTGGGCTTCAACCTTTTGAACCCCTTTTGCTCTTTATTGAAGCACTAACTGATGTCCTTCTTGGCACGTGGTTCAAGCCTAGCACAGGGGCTCCTGTCAATAGGACAATTGCATGATGCCATCGCCCAGCTCCAGGCAACCCAGAGTTCCTCAGCCAACACCCCACCCCCGAACGTTTGGTGGTGTAGCCTTCTACATCCCAGGGCGCGTTCCCTTCTGCCCCTCCGGATAGGTAAACCAAGAGGGCTGGATTCACTTGGTAAGATGTTTTCTTCCTCCAGCCTGGCATTGCGGTTGGGGAATACTGCATGTTTATTGGGTCGTTGCTCCCACTCTCTTTGGGAGACTGTTGCGCAAGTACTGCCACAAGTCCCAGATAGGGCAGAGCTGTTCTTTGTCAGGCAGTTAAGGATGGGAGAGATGCAGTAAAATCTGTCATTGATGTGGCCTTGATACGACGGATTCGCTGGACAGATCGATTTCCACGACAGTGGCGATGAGGTGCCACGCCTGACTTAGGACAACTGGCTTCTTGGGCGATGTTCAGACAAATTTGATTGGCATGACATTTGATTGAACCCATCTTTTTGGGGAGAAGGCAGATTCGGCCCTAGTGAAGTTTAAGGACTATCAAGCTACGGCCAGATCCTAGGGCCTCTCTTCTACACCACCTGGGCAATCAAGTTTTGGCCCCTTTCGTGGCAACGGAAGGGGTTTCCAGCCGTGTCAGCCCTATCCCAGCCACTATCCTGTTCAGGGTTCCAAAGCCACGTGGGGACATGGATGCGGTTCATTCCCACCAAGGAATGAAAGCCAGAAGTCATCAGCCACCCTGCCCTTGGCAGCTGCAGCCTCCAAGCACTCCTAGTCTGACTCTGCAGGACCACACCACTCCAGTTGGCTGGAGAATCCATCATCTCCCCTACTGGAGCTCTATAACGTAGTCTTACAGATCATTCAAGAGGGCTATTCTCTGCCTTTCTTTTCTTTTCCTCCTACCCTTTTTTGCCAAATCAAGAACGGGTGATGGAGAATCATTTGAAATTGCTCCTGGAGGAAGTTACAGCTCTCTTGCCCAAAAGAGCTATAGAGAGCGCCCCGGATTGAGAAGTAGGCAGTGGCTGTTAACCCCGCTCTTTCTAATTCCAAAAAAGGACAAAGGGTTGCTGCCCATTTTAGATCTTCGGACTGTCAATCTCTTCCTCAAGAAGGAGAAGTTCAAGATGCTCACTCTAGCTCAGGTCTTGTCTGCCCTAGACCAAGAAGACTGGATGGTAGTGTTGGACCTGCAGGATGCGTATTTTCACATCCCCATCCTGCTGGGTCATAGGCGTTACCTGCGGTTCAAGGTAGACTGCAAGCACTTTCAGTTTACTGTGTTCCCCTTGGGCCTTACCAGTTCCTAGGGTGTTCACCAAGGTGATGGCGGTGGTCACAACTGAACTGCGCAGGTTAGGGCTGTCCATCTTCCCCTACCTTAACGACTGGCTGTTGAAGGTGTCCCCACCCCAGGCTGTTGTCTCCCACCTTCAGACTACGGCAGACCTCCTGCATTCGCTGGGGTTATCCATAAACATGCCAAAGTCGCACCTGACTCCTTCTCAGGTGCTCCCTTCTATTAGAGCTGTTCTGAACACAGTGCAGTTTCAGTCCTATCCTCCCGATCTGCGAGTCCAGGATATTCCGGTTATGATTCCGATGTTTCAGTCTCTATTCTGGATTTCGGTGAGACTGATTCTGAGGCTGTTGGACCTCATGGCCTCCTACATCCTTTTGGTAAAGTATGCCAAGTGGCTTATGCAGGCTCTGCAGAGGGACTTGAGGTTCCAGTGGGCACAGCATCGAGGAAATCTTACTGATTTGGTCCAGATCGCGGACGGAACTGCGAGAGATCTGCAGTGGTGATTGACGAACCGCGATTGGGTCAGTGGCAGACCTCTCTTCCTTCCCCAACTAGAGTTCAGTCGTGACAGCTGTGTCACTTCTGGGATGGGACAGCCATTTGGGAGACGTAGAGATTAGGGCACACTGCTGTCCAACGTAGTTGGGGCTCCACATCAATTTGTTGGAGCTTAGAGCAATTTGGTTGACATTGAAGTATTTCTTCCCTCTGTCAAGGGGAAGTTAGTTCATGGACAACACCACCGCCATGTGGTGCTGCAACAAGAGACCCTGTGTTTCTGGACATGGCTGGAACAGCAACAGCTGGGCATAACCCTTGGGTTCAACACCTGACAGGTTCTTTGAACGCCATGGTGGACAAACTCAGCCGTCGATGCCTAGCAAATCATGAATGGCTTCTCCAGTTTGAGGTGGCACAAAGTCTCTTTCAGCATTTGGGAGAACCTTGGTTAGAGCTGTTCGCCACCGAAGAGAACACGCAGTGTTAGCAAATACTGCGCACTGCAGTTTCCAAGGCAACTATCTCTCGGCAATGCCTTTCGTCACAAGTGGAGCTCAGTCCTACTTTACGCCTTAGCGCCCATACCACTCCTTCCCAGGGTTCTGAAAAAGAAAAGCAGTGACCTGGCTCCAGACTGGGCGAGGAGAGTATGGTATCCAGCGCTTCTGAAAATGAGCATTGATCCTCCGATCAGGCTGCCTCTGCAAGAGGATCTTCTGTCGCAGGGAAGGGTCCTCCACCTAAACCAGTCAACTCTGCTCCTCCAAGCATGGAGATTGAGTGGTGACAGTTGATGGCTTTTGACCTTCCTCCCAAAGTATGTAACGTTATCTTGGCAGCCAGGAAGCCATCCACTACGACGGTATATTATATGCCTGTCGGCAGAAATGTGTATTGTACTGTACAGAAAGGTCTATTGACCCTCTTTCTTCTTCTCTTTCCACTGTTCTTCTATTTATTCGAACCCTTGCCAACCAAGGCTCTGCTTTGGGAACTCTCAAGGGTATCTTTCTGCTCTAGCCGCTTTTATGTGGCTATCAATCAATCAATCACAGCATTTATATAGCGCACTACTCACCCAGAGGGTCTCAAGGCGCTAGGGGAGGGGGGTCCGCTACTGCTCGAACAGCCAGGTCTTGAGTTGCTTCCTGAAGGCGAGGTGGTCCTGGGTCAGGCGGAGGTGGGTCGGTAGGGAGTTCCATGTCTTGGTGGCGAGGTAGGAGAAGGACCGTCCCCCTGTGGTGGCTCTTCGGATGCGGGGGATGGCGGTGAGGGCGAGGCCGGTCGATCGAAGCTGGCGTTTGGGAGCGTAGAAGTTGAGGCGGCTGTTGAGGTATCCTGGGCCTTGGTTGTGTAGGGCTTTGTGTGCGTGGGTGAAGAGTCGGAAGGTGATTCTCTTGTTGACCGGGAGCCAGTGCAGGTCTCTCAGGTGTCCGGAGATGTGGCTGCAACGGGGGATGTCCAGGATGAGTCGTGCTGAGGCGTTCTGGATCCGCTGGAGTCTCTTCTGGAGTTTGGCGGTGGTTCCGGCGTAGAGGGAGTTGCCGTAGTCCAGAGGGCTGGTGACGAGGGCCTGGGTGACCGTCTTCCTGGTCTCGGTGGGGATCCACCGGAAGATCTTACGTAGCATGCGCAGGATGTTGAAGCACGATGAGGAGACGGCGTTGACTTGTCTGGTCATGGAGCGGGAGGAGTCCAGGATGAAGCCCAGGTTGCGTGCGTGGTCTGTTGGTTTGGGTGCGCTGCCTAGGGCGGGGGGCCACCAGGAGTCGTCCCAGGCGGAGGGTGAGGATCCCAGGATGAGGACTTCCGTCTTGTCCGAGTTCAGTTTCAGGCGGCTGTTCTTCATCCATTCGGCTACCTCTTTCATCCCTTCGTGGAGGTTGGCTCTGGCGGTGGCGGGGTCGTTGGTGAGGGAGAGGATCAGCTGGGTGTCGTCGGCGTAGGAGATGATGTTGAGGTTGTGCTGGCGTGCCACGGCTGTGACCGGGCTCATGTAGACGTTGAAGAGGGTTGGGCTGAGCGAGGAGCCTTGTGGAATGCCGCAGATGACTTCGGTGGCTTCAGATCTGAACGGAGGGAGGCGGACTCTCTGTGTCCTTGCGGCGAGGAAGGAGATGATCCACTCCAGCGCCTTCTCCTGGACTCCGACGTTGCTGAGGTGCTGTACTAGGGTACGGTGGCAGACAGTGTCGAAGGCCGCGGAGAGGTCTAGGAGGATGAGGTCCACTGTTTCTCCGTCGTCGAGCAGAGCTCGGATGTCATCGGTGGCTGCGATCAGGGCGGTCTCGGTGCTGTGGTTGGCCCGGAAGCCAGACTGCGAGGGGTCGAGGGATCCTTTCGTCTCGAGGAAGGCGGCCAGCTGCTTGTTGACGGTCTTCTCGATGACTTTTGCAGGAAAGGGGAGCAGCGAGATGGGGCGGTAGTTCTTGAGGTCGGTGGGGTCGGCTGATGGCTTCTTGAGTAGGGCGCTGAGTTCGGCGTGCTTCCAGCTCTCCGGGAAGGTAGCGGTGTCGAAGGAGGTGTTGATGATGTCCCGCAGGTGGGGTGCGATGACAGCGTCGGCTTTGTTGAAGACGTGGTGAGGGCAGGGGTCGGTCGGAGATCCGGAGTGGATGGAGTTCATCTTGCGGACGGTGTCTTCGGTGCTGATGGGAGTCCAGGCGCGGAGGGTGGTGGTGGGGGGGGCGGTGGTTCGGTCGTGGCGTGCGTCGGTTGAGTGCTGGAGCTGTTGTGTATGTCCGCGATCTTGTTGTGGAAGTAGGAGGCGAGGGAGTTGCAGAGGTCTTGCGAAGGGGTGATGTCGTTGTTTCCGGCGTTGGCGTTGGAGAGCTCTTTAACGATGTTGAAGAGTTCCTTGCTGTTGTGTGCATTGTTATCCAGTCGTTCCTTGAATGCGGTTTTCTTGGTGGCGTGGATGAGTTGGTGGTGCTTTCGGGTGGCGAGCTTGAGGGCAGCCATGTTGTCCGAAGTTGGGTCTCTGCGCCAGGTTCTCTCGAGGGCTCTGCAGTTCTTCTTGGAGCTCTTGAGTTCATCGGTGAACCATGGGGCTTTCTTGCTACCGGGTCTGCTAGGCGGGGTCCTCAGGGGGGCGAGGTCATCTGCGCAGTCGCTGATCCACTTCGTGAGGTTGGTGGCCGCCTGGCTTGGGTTCGTTGTGCTGGTGGGGGGGTTCATGCTCAGGGAGGTCGCAAGCTGGTCGGCCAACCCTCTCTCTTTAGGTCTCCGATTGTAAATATGTTTCTGAAATGCTGCCTCACTTGTTTCCATCCACACTCTTTGTTATGCCGCAGTGGGACCTTAATTTGGTCTTCACTTGTCTTCGAGCCTTTACAAAACTGCCCCATCTGACTTTTTACCATCAAGACAGTCTTTTTAGTGGCAATAATATCTGCCCGATGGCGAGTGAGTTGCAGGCGCTATCTTGTACGCTTCCCGATGTGATGTCTTTTGCAGGCAAAGTGGTGTTTCGCACCCGCGCTTCATTTTTGCCAAAGGTTGTGACCTCATTCCATCTGGGTCAAACCATCATACTGCCCACCTTCTTTGCTCAATTGCTTCCCTCTAAGGAAGAGGAGCGTCTCCACCGTCCGGACCTAAAAAGAGCGTTGTCGTTCTACCTTGACGGCACAAAAGAGTTTTGGGTGGACGACCAACTCTTTGTGGGGTATGTGGGAGCTAAGACTGGGTGGGCAGTGCAGAAAATGATAATCTCGCGCCGGGTCATTCTCTGCACCAAGATCTGCTACACACTAGTCAAGAAGTAGCCTCCTGAAGGCTTACGAGCTCATTCCACTATAGCAAAGGCTGTGACCACTACATTCACCTGTGGAATGCCAGTCCTGGACATCTGTCAGGCAGCAACATGGGCGTCCCTGCACACATTTACTAAGCATAACTGCCTGGACAATCTTGTCAGCAGAGATGGGCACTTCGAGCATTCAGTCCTTCTTAGTTTGAATTTGTCTGCAGACCCACCTCTGGGAAGGTATTGCTTGGGTATCTATTCAAAGGTAAGGAATCTGAGGCTAAATGTCTGTATCAGATTACTTACCTTCAGCTACACCTTATCTGGTATATATAATATCTAGCCGCAGATTCCTTACTGACCCACCCATCCTCCATGCTTGGCGCACAGATTTCTAGGGTTAGGAATGATCCATTTCAGGGCCCTAGTTTAGCCACACCAATGTCAGTGCACTTCATCACTCTGCGCTTCTGGTGTGGAAAGCAGTGGTGGTCGGCATGAATTGTGGGCGGCAGGTGGGGGCCAGGGGATAGGTGACGAGGAAGGGGAATGTAAAAAATGAAAATCACTTACTCTGTTGCCATGTCTCTGCTCTGTCTCTCTTCCGTCTGACTCGGGACAGGAACAAGGAAGCACACACAGGCTCCCCTGACCAATCACAACACTCAGATGCGGACTGGGGCCCTGGGCATGTTCTCCAGACAGGCTGTAATGCAGCCTGCGTGGAGAACATGCAAAGTGCACATGACTGTTTGGCCAGCCCCAGAGTGCCGGCCAAGCATTCTTGCGCACATGGATTTGGCAAACCACTCCTCCCCTGCCATGCTCTGAGAGCAGGGCAGCCCCACCCACCCTCAAAGCAGATGGAAACAATAAAATTATAATAACATTGTTATCTTTTTTTTTTAAGTCGCACTGCTTAAGAGCAATAGGGTGATGCTCCTCTGTCTTAGCGGAGGAGCCGCCACTGGTGGAAAGTCATGAAAAGTAACTGACGTCAACTTGCTCAGATGGCGCCTATTTAGGTAACTTGGATGTAATTTCTGATGCGGACTGTGCCACTCGACGCCACCTACCCACACGCAGAGATTCTCCTCACAGAAATTCTTCCAGATCCAGTCTGATGCCTGGGGAAATTTTAAGGTAAGGAATCTGCGGCTAGATAGGGTCTAACATAAGGCATTGCCGAAGGTGAGTAACTTATTTGTTAAAATAATCTGTTGGTCTGTGGGTTATTAAAGGTTTGACACAGATCTTCCCTACAAGCCTCCATGTCACAGTGGGTACATAACTTGATCTTGACATTCCTCCTATTTACTCTCTTGGAACTCCATGTTGCATCTTCTGACCTTTGAGACTGATTGTCTCATTTGGATCACTGCAGCTTGTCACACCAGTGAACTGAGGCTCTATTAGTACGACCTCCCTATGCCACCTTTTTTCTGCAAAAACTGATGCTGAGGACTTTGGTGGCATTGGGGGGATTATTAGTGTTTTGTGAAGTTCTCTGGAGCAAATAAAGGAAACACTGTGCAAAAAAGGATGGCATAAGCTTTTTGTGGGGTCGACTGGAGTGTAGAAAGGAAACTGTGCAGAAAAGGGCTCTGTTCAGGTAGATAACCCCCTGCATTAAGATCTGCTGTACATTAGCCAAATAGCAGCCTGTCAAGGGTATGAGAGCCGATTACATCAGGGCTGAGTCTGCCACCACTACGTTGGCTTGTGGAGTTCCCATCCTTAACATCTACACACCTTCACAAAACACTACTGCCTTTACAGCATTGTCCATCAGAATGTGTATTCTCCCTGTTCGATCCTTCAGAATTTTCTGATCTCAGCCCACTCCACAGTCCCCCCACCTTTGGGCGGACGTGCTTTGGAATGTATTCTAAAGATGAGGAATCTGCAGTTTGAAGTATCAATCAGAATAACAAGTTCATTACCTTTGGTGGTGCTCTTTCTGGTTGATGCTCAATATAATCGCATATCCTAACTGCCATTCCCCTTGTTCTGTGAAGTGGGCTCTTTTTGCCATCTAAAAAGGTCCCAAATTAGACATTTGTACACTGGTTCCAATACTACTTTGGTGCTCCGCAGCTGGGGACGCAGAAAGAGTAAAGCAAGAAACTGACGTCGGTACATAAAAGTAGTGCATCTAATTAGCTTAGCCTCCTCACTTCCGGTAGCTAACGCGGACCTACACATCGCCACCCAGCAGTGCACTGAAGCACCACTATGAAAATCCTAAAGATCCATTCTGGTGCCTGGGGAATATTCTAAGATGAACAATCGGAAGTTAGATTATCCACCAGAAGAGCATTACCAGAGGTAAATTCATTTGGTTCTTACTCTCTGGATGCAGATTCCTGACCTTGTCCATCGTGATAACGATGATAGCAGTGAGGTGGGTAACCTTCCTCTTCCTGCAGACATGGACACTGGCATGTTGCTCTACAGAATGCTAGTGGGCTTGATGCTTCCGGAGAGGTTGACTGTCTTTTAGGACTCCCATTAGATGAGGTGGCATTATTAACAGCTATTCTAAAGGCATCTGAGGTACTAGCTACCCTAACCCATGGAGAAAAACAAGGCAAAGAATTTCACGGAGATTTCACAGTCCTCATCTGTGCCTTCAAGGCCCTTGCTTCCATTCAGTGAGGCCCTAATGGAACCCATGCTGGTTGTGTCAGGCGTGCCTACTTCTGCGCCATTGAAGAACCATCCGGTCTCCCTCTTCCATAATCCCATATTTCTGCTTGAAGCAGAACCCGGGATAGTTCCCTATAGCTCCCCCCTATCGAAAATTCAACAAGATTGAAGCATGGGAAAGAAAGTTTACTCTTCACGGAGCCTTGACAGTTGCTCCAAAATACAACCTACTTCCATACTTGCTATCCACACGCCCTTTGTGAGATTGCGCAGATGGTCATGCCAAATCTTTAGGACTGCTTTTGAAACTACTTTACATTGGCCATATGCGATAGGCAGGGTGTAGCTAAACAAATCCACAGGTCCGGTTTCAATACTGAACTCAGTGGCTTGCTTTATGGGGTCCACTTTCATCATTCAACACCACACCTGGTTACATTCCTAAATTTTCAGAGGATGCCCAGGCCAATCTGATGGATTTGCCATTCAATTGATTTTGTCTGTTTGGTAAGAAGGCTCACTTGTCCCTAGAGAGGTTCAAATTGGGATGTGGCTAAGTTTCCCTCCCTGGGGTTGACCACCATCACTGCTCAGTTTCACAGGGAATACTGCAAGTTTCACAGTTACTCCAAGAGAATTCATTTTGCAGTGTCAGCCATCCAACCAGTACAACAGCCAAATCCATGCCTGCACCAGTACAGAGAGTGCAGGGACTTGAGGAACCACCTTGGCCAGCAGCAACATTCTTCCTCCTTTTCAACCCCCCACAAAATCACTTTACCTCGCTTCCAATGGAGCACGGGTGGCCTGTGGGAGGGAGGGTGTCCTACAATGTTTAGATTTGGCGGGACACCATGACGGACCATTGGTTCCTGCAGATTGAAGAGCAGGGCTGCATCCTCCTTTTTAAGACATTTCTGCTCACCATTTCTTCCTGTCTCTTGGGGACTTCAGTGGATCATGACCACATTCTACTTCAGAAGATCTTGATTCCCTTGAACAAAGGAGACATGGAACTGGTTCCAAAGCACAACATTTGTTAGAGATGTTAGTCTCATTACTTTGTGCTCTCCAAGAAGGGTGATGGGCTTTGTCCTATATTCCAGATTTGGGTCTTGAACATCTTCCTCCATAATGAAAAATTCAAAATGATGTTGCTTTTGCAGGTTTTGTTGGCTCTAAAGCTGAAAGGCTGGAATATGACCCTCATCTTTATCAATTTGAAGTTCTAACATTCGGATTCACATTGGCACCTTGAATCATTATCAAGGTGATGGCAGTGGTTGACACTTCTTCACAGGGTGGGAATTTGGGCATTCTTGTAACTCGGTAACTGCCTAATGAAGGCAGACTCGCCACAGCTGGTGTTGGACCACTTGAGTTCCATGGCATCAGTGCTGTTCAACTTCCCATCAACTTGTCAAAGGTGCATCTAGAACCCATCCAGCATCTCTTGTTCATGGGGGCGTTTTAACACAACATCCCTTAGGGCCTTTCCACACTCCCAGAGGATTCAGGGCATTCAGTATATTATTTGAATGTTTCGTATAGGGTGGATTTTCTTCCAGTCCTGGCAGTCCTTTGCCTGTGGGCCCCCAGGTTTCCTGTATCCTTTGTTCACCATGCCTGTTAGTGCATGCAGTCCCTTCAATATGCCTCCCCATACAGTGTACTGAACACTAGGGTGGGCTTTCAGACAACATCTGAATTTTCCCAGAGTCAGCAAAATAACTCTAGTGGTGGTCAGTGATGGGGAACCTCACTTGTGGGAGATCCTTCTGCCCTCCATCGGCATCAGCTACATTGGTGACAGATGCCTTCTATAAAAGTGGGGTGCACATCCGGAGGCCCTAGAGATCAGAGTGTTTTGGTCTTCAGTTGAGCAGAGGTATCATTTAAAAAAAAAATCTTGATTAGTTTTTCCTTAAAATCTGCAGACCATGTCTATATACAATTATACGTGACTATAAGTAACAAGGACCCCCTGAAAATTGGATCAAGCTCCTGGGTCAGGGTAAATAGACCATTAAAAATAACACATCCAGGCACGCAACCTAGATATACAATGTGTTGAGACCCAGACTACTGAAATGACGTGGAACTGCAAGATGGTATCTTTTTTTAAAAAAAATTCTTAATATTTTAATAATTATCATATACATATGAATAAAAGTTTTACATTCAAAATATTTATACATAATAAAAATACATTGCATTGACAACAATTTATATAAGAAACAATAAAAATAAAATACAAATGAGGTAATGACTAATTCTTCTCTACGCGTTTCGACAAGTGTCTTCATCAGGAAATTACCATCTAGAAGCTTTTAAAACAATCTACAAAGAATATAAACATTATAAGATACATATTCCAAATTACTTTTTTGACATTTCCGCAAATATTTTTGTCTGGGAACAACATTCACATTGTTTTAGAAGATTGTTTTAGAAGATACATTAAGACCGTTTCTGTATACATCTCATCTAACTCAGCCGAGGGAGTGAACATTCCAACTATAAACTCAGGACTTTATACCTTTACCCACATCTGAGGTGGTTTTCAAATATTACATAGTTAACTTCGTTTTTTCGTTTCATGATAACCCAACTGTAGTTAAACTTCAGAGTCACAGAGTGGGGCCCATAATTAGACTAAGCACCGAGGCAAGAATTATCAGGTCCGGGGAGATTGAGTCCAAGAGCCGCCGAGGCGGGAATTGAACCCTGGTCCCGGGCCAGACCTCTGCATTAGGGTCTGCCGCTCTAACCATTGAGCCATGCTTCTCCAATAGATCGCTATGCGCCGCCTAGCTATAACGAGTCCCAGAACCACAAACCGTCTACTTGTCTTACGTTTAGGATCACGAGGACTCAGGCCCAGGAGACAAGGGCACGGGTCCATGTCAATCGTCCACTATGTAATACTTGTCCTGTCTTCTAGGACTACCCTCCAGTATGTCTGGATTGTCGGGCATGTCCACACCAAATGAGGAAAATCCACCTGAGAGTGGCGACATCTAGGGCAATGTAGATCCCTAGAACTATCCACGGCCTGGAGCTCCCTAGGTGAGAGTAAGTCATATGTACGTACTGGATCTGCTTAAAGCGATTGCATACCAACACCTTCCACACACACTCATGAATTTTTTCCCAGTCCCGTGGTGTGATCTCCTGCGGACACACCCGCTGCCATTTCTCCTCTATTTTAAGGGGTCCAACCTTTTTATCTTCCCTCAGCGCCCTATAGAGGTGTGTAACAAACTTCCGCCCTCTGCCATCGTGATCATCGTAACCAGGGTATGAGTGTGGCCTGGAATGAAGGCCAGAATTGCTGTGCCGTTGATGCTATTTTAACATATTGCAGGAATTGCCCTGATCCCAGGTCAAAGTTCGCCACTGCCTCCTGATAGGAGGCAGTCAAAATAACCTGTTTGATTTGAGTGAAGGGCGGCATAAGCCAGAAATCTGCCTCTGGGGCAAACGTCCGAACCCGGATAAGTCGTTGGACCACTAGGTTCCAACTTGCAGCTAATAGCCACACCAATGGAGGACAGTGTTCCGGCTGAACCCCCCCCCCGCCAGAGAAGTGCTCCTAATTGTCGGTCTCCATAGGTGTCTGCCAACAGGGACCTTTCCCATGAGGGGTCTTTATCCAACCAGGCTGATAGCATGTTGGAGTTGTGATGCAAAGTTATAAAGTTTCAGATCCAGGATTTCTAAACCACCTTTGCCCAACTTACGCTTCATGACCTCTAGGCTAATCCAGCAGGGTTTCCCATTCCATAGCAGTAGAATGAGCAGTGCATCCAATTCCCAAAGTACCCGATGTGGGAGTTCAAAGAAGGGCCGCTGCATTGTAAAGAGACATCTAGGAAGGACCACCATCTTTATCAAGGCAATCTTCCCCATCAAGGAGAATTTGAGGGTGTTCCAGAAGGCAATAATGTCCCAGAGCCCCCAAATATCCTCCCCATGTTATGTTGGTAAAAGGTGGTCTCATCCCTACTTATCCATACCCCCAGATAGCGCAGTGTGTCCTCTACCCATGGTAGTCCCAGCTCTGGGAGCTGGACACCGTCCCAGTTGCTTGCCGACCCAATTGCGTATAGTTGTGACTTTTTTTTGTTAATGTAAAGCCTGGAGGTTTCAGGAAATTGAGTCAGCCCCATAAACAGTGACGGAATTGACTGTGTTGGCCGGTTCAGGAATATCAAAGCATCGTCGGCATACAGAGACACAATATGTCCCGTTTCCCCCACCCGGATGCTCCGCTCTTGGAGTACCCCACGGAGATGACATGCCAATGGCTCTATTGCCAGGGTGAACAGCAAGGGGGAGAGCGGGCATCCCTGCCGCGTCCCCCTTTCTATGGACAGTGTGTCCGACACGTACTGTTCTGTGCGAATCCTTGCCACCGGTTGAGCATAGAGCAGTTTTACCCAATTTACAAATCCCTCGCCCAGTCCCATTTGCCACCTGCCATAAATATTGCCATCGTATCAAGTCGAACGCTTGTTCGATATCTAGGAACACTAAGGAGCTCTGTTGGGCACTTCCCTCCAATGATTGCATAACTTGGGCGAGGCAGTGAATATTCCATTGAGTATTCCTGCCTGGTATGAAACCTGACTGTCAACAAACAGTGAGGAAAGCTCCCCATGCAAAATGGCAAGGAGGGAGCACTATGTGCTTTTAAAATACCCCTCACACACTACAAATCCCATAAAGTCATGCTTCATCATAGGGGTCTTCCCGTCCCTCTACGGGGCGGGGCGTGCTGCGACCTACGAACTACGCTGGAGCACTTGATATAATGACGATAGGCTTTGTGTGATGTGAGGACAGTGATGGGTGGTAGGGACCTAAATCGATGTGGATGTGCTAATGAAGAAATAATAAAAATTCCCTGGCTAGTAGAAAAAATTATTTATTTACTTCTCTGGCTGGGAACAGTAAAAAAGGGGGGGGGGGGGTGTAGTAGAACGAAATAAGTTATCTACTTGGTCGACATGGAATGTTTCATAAGCAGACCCCCACTGCTTACTCCTCAGGACCTCAAATAGTCCCTACTAACAATACTCAATTTCTAAATAAATGTAGTATGCCTAAAGTCCTAGACTCAGTAGCAAAAATAAGCTACTAAGTACTGCTGCTGGGCTTGAGTGGGCCCACAGTAAAGCGTAAAAAAGGTTGAACGATTGTGGTCCCTGTAAAAAGAAAGGAGAGAAAAAAATACAAAATTTGTCAAGAGCACATAGAGAAGAAGCTATTCGCATACTGATAGAGACCTGCCTATTTGCGTGGGTCACACTGTGGCATAGTATCCATATAAATGTAAAGTTCAAATCTCTCATAGTCACAATAGACCAAGTGAAAATCTTGATGGATTTTTTCATATTCTTAATGCAAGAGGTATTGTGGCCCTTCAAATTCTCACACATAACAATGCATACACCTCAATACATTCCACAAACACACATTGTGGCGATCCCATGGCATATGGGTCCGATCGCCGAGAAGGTTCCAAGTTGCGAATAAAAATACACTCGCGGGAGACATAGTGAGTAATGAAAATGAAAAAGAACATTGGTTAGTTTAAAAAAAAAAAAAACGAAAAGCAAAGCGTAAATGCATATGGCCTGTACATACAGTTGTTTCTCTCCTTGTGTGCCACATGAGCCTGCATCTTAGGGTTATATTAGGCGGTGTACTGTGGAAAGACAGCAAGGAAAAACAGGACAGAGTCACTCGACAGGCTTGCGCTCGAGTGCAGAACGATCATGTCGTTTTGACCAAACTTTTTTAAGGACCAGTGATCTAGGTCCAACTTACGTGACTGCATCTGCTACTCCGCAGTAATCCTACCCTTCAGCAGCTCCATGGGATCTGGGGGGCGATGACCAGCAACATCCATTTATGCCGGTATTGTGAAATGCGGGACCGGTGCTGTGTCAACCCTCCCCACTCGTGTGGCTAAAAAGACTAGAGCGCTAACCAAAGATGGCCGCTTGCAGCGGCACACTCGAAGCTGGAAAAGGAGTCTTTCTTCTATCTTTTGTTTCATTCCGGGGTAGCCAGCTGAATGATAGCCAAAAATTGTTTTATTTAAAAAAGGGGTTGTGGATGTTACCTGCTCCATCGTTGTGGTGTGCTAAATTAAATGGTAAGATATTCTTCAAGTCTATGTTGGTGTTTAGAGACTACTTTTAAGGAAACAGTGATTCCTAGGTTGCGTTCATACCAGACTACAGTTTATGTGGGTATTTAGAGAGATTCTTTAACGGAAACAGCAGTGATTCCTAGGTTGCATTCATGCCAGACCCCAGAAGCCTTAATTGTCAATGGAAAGGGGTTCCATTGGCAAAGTAAAGTAAATCAGTGATACCAGGGTAATGCCTCACCGCACCTCGATGTGAATTCATAGGTCAGTTTACTTTTGTGTAGATAATCACAGCTGTCCCCATTGTATCTCATCGTTGTGGCCCTTATTGTAAGTATCCAGACGGAACACCCATCTTTGTTCTTTTTCAAGGAGGTGTTCTTCCCTTGTCACTTGTTCGATTACTGTCCAGGCGATGTCTTCAGGCTTGTGATCGTTTTTCAAGAAATGTGTGGTTAGTTTTGTACTTGCTCTGCGGCATTTAATAGTACTTTTGTGTTCTCCTATTCTTGTTTTTATGGCCCTGCTAGTCATGCCGACATTCTCAAGGCCGCAGGGGCATGTGATCAAATAAACAACATTGTTGCATGTTGTAAAGCATCTCTGTTCCCAGTTTGTTCCATTTTTAAAAATCAGTTTTGTGCTCTTTTTTTGTGAGGCAGCAAACCTTGCATTTACCATAAGGGTGGTGGCCTTGGACAAAGTTGGAATTCTTGCTGGAGTTGTTGTTTGAGGTTTTCAGTCTAGTGTGTACCAGTATGTCTCGTATACTCCTCCCCCTCTTGTGAGAGAACATGGGTTTTGGTAACTGTAGTCCCCCACTGTTCAGAATCTTCCAGTGTTTATTAATGATCTTGGTGACTTGGTTTGAACTCGAATTATATGTAGTAATACATATTGGTCTCCTGTCTTCCTCTTTGGGTATTTTATCCTCAAGGAGGCTGTCTCTGCAATTGTTTCGAGCCCTTTTGAAAGCTTGGTTGATTACTTTTTCTGGATACTGGCGGACTTCCAGTTTCTTCCGCAGATCTTTGGATTGGAGTTTGAAGTTCTCAATCTCGGTGCAATTCTGCCTAAATCGGAGGAATTGCCCGTACAGTAGATTGTCACGCAGGTGTTTAGGATGGAAGCTACTATACATTAGTAGGCAATTTCTTGATGTGCTTTTAAAGTGGGTGGTCGTCATTAGTCTCCCATCTCTGGGGAAGATGTTTAAGTTGGGGAATACAAGATTACTGTTAGAACAGATACTTGTAAATTTCAGGAAGTCATCCTGTGCTTTCAGCCATGTCAAGAATTGTTGTGACGTACGTTCATCCCCATCCCATATGATGTGGATATCGTCGATATACCTCTTCCAAGTTCTTATGTTTCCTCTGAAAGGGTTACTGGGGTGGAGTATTCTGGTGGTTTTCAGATTGTGCACGTAGAAACCAGCTATACTGGGAGCAAAAGTGCTCCCCATGCTGGTCCCGTGCTTCTGTAGGTAGAGGGTGCCATTGTATTTGAAAAAGTTCTCCTTTAGTGCAAGTGCACAGCACTCACATTTCTTGGAGTTTGATATTCCCAATCAACCTCAAATAGTACCTCTTCGATGATGATCAGGGTCTTGTAGTGTGGGAGGCTAGTGTACAGGCTCTCCACGTCACAGCTTATCATCAATTGGGACTCCGGATCGAATGTGAGATCTTCTAGTAAATTCAATACGTCCTTGGTGTCCCTGAGGTAAGTAGAAGTTTGTTGGACGATAGGTCTCGGGAAAGCGTCTGCAAATTTAGAAACCGGTTCCAAGACTCATCCGATCCTGGAAACAATCGGCCGACCAGGTGGATTGTCTAACCGTTTGTGTATCTTTGGTAAAGTATATAGATACGGGGTTCTTGGATTCTTTTGGCAGAGGAATTCTCCTTCCTTTTTTGTAATCCAATTGTGGGCTAGTGCTTCTTCCACCATTGTGTTTATTTTCACTTGGTTTCTTTCAGTGGGGTCGGTGTGGAGTATTTCATAGTTGCGCGGGTATTGTAAGAGTCTCACGCACTCTTTTTCATACTGTTGCCTGGTTTGTATTACCGTCGCACCCCCCTTGTCTGCTGGTTTTATTACTAAGTCGGTGTTACTACTTAGTTCCTGTAACGCTTTCCGTTCCTCACAGGAGATGTTTTGGAACATCCCTCTGTTCTGTGGATCCAGATTGTTCAGATCTTTCATGACAGCTTTCTCGAAGGTTAAGAGTTCTATCGGTAGGGTGTTATCTATTGGTGTGAAGTTCGACTTGGGTCTCAATCTAGTGTCGCCCTCTTGTGTTTCCTTTTCTTTGTCTTTGAAGAAGATTTGTTTTTTCAAACGTCTCATAAATTCCTGTACTTCTTTACAAAGAAGGAATTTGTCCATATTGGCTGTGGGTACATAACCTAAGCCTTTTTCCAGTACTTTTTTCTGTGCCTCCGATAGGTTAAACTCAGTCAAGTTCACTATTAAGCTTATTTCTGGTTCTTCAATGCCCCTGTCATGCTTCTTGTTGACATTCTTGCTGGTTCCTCTTCTTCCGTTGTCCAATGTACGGTTGTACCTCTCCGATTGCGTCCCTTGTTCCCGCCTTGCGCGCCCCTAACAAAGGGGTTTGAT
The DNA here is from genome assembly GCF_964263255.1 of Lissotriton vulgaris. Taxonomy (NCBI): domain Eukaryota; kingdom Metazoa; phylum Chordata; class Amphibia; order Caudata; family Salamandridae; genus Lissotriton; species Lissotriton vulgaris. The sequence continues at coordinate 255,930 of NW_028248188.1, read as the reverse complement.
CATAATAGCTGTAGTCTTGTTGTTGATATGCCCTTGGGGGATATGGTCCTTGTGGGTGTTGAAAGGGTGGGGGGCCGTACTGTTGGGGTGGATACATCATAGGTGGTGGATGATTGTTCCATCCTCTTGCTCATGGAAATACGGTCGCCGGTAGTTTTGGTGGATACTTTGATATCTCAGGGTTTTTCCTCTGCTGGAGTTTGAGCTATTGGACCCAGTGTCTGATGAATCATCATCAGTGGTGTTGTTTCTAGAGGGTCTGTAGTCATCTTTGATGTAAGGATAGGTTTTCTCTGGTGCCCACCGTCCGCTGTCCTTTTTGAATTGGGGTTCATAACTTTTCAGTCGTACCTCAATTGCTTGGATCTCTACTTTGAGTTCTGATGCTAGTCTACTGGCGGTTTTTATTGTGAGCACAATCCAGTCCCGTGTGCTATGCCATGAGATCTGGGACCAGTCAATTTTAAATGTTTGGTCATCCAGGAAAATATATGGTTCATTACGAACCACCAGGCCAGGAGGGGCTGTGTTGACTTTCAGGTACTCTGACATGAGTAGACTGTGAAGGGCAGTTTTTATCTGTGTCCTTCTGAGTTCTTCTAATTCATCCCAATTGTTATTGCTGGTGGATGGTACAGAGAAGTTTAGGCCCTCGAAGGTGCCTAGTGATGCCATGAGGTTAGAAATTTCGTCTTCAGTGAAGGCGAGGCCTAGGTTAGCCATTTCGAGTTTGTCTCCCTTGGTGGACCTCCGAAGAAAGTGGGAATGGAGTGCAGAAGTGCAGGACGTGTAAATGAGGAGAAAAATTTGAGCTGACTTCCGCAGCTGCACGCTGCCAGTAAAGATACAAAAATCAAATGAGGAAGTGTAGAGGCAATGGTGATAGAATCACCCTCCTAGACGCTGTACATAAACAATAAGATTCTATCAATGTGGGTAGTGATTATTTTTATCGCTTTTCTTAACTATAAATACCTGGTGTCAACAAACAGTGAGGAAAGCTCCCCTTGCAAAATGGCAAGGAGGGAGCACTATGTGCTTTTAAAATACCCCTCACACACTACGACTCCCAAATATTGCCTTTCCCCTATCTGGTGAGCCGCCGACATTTGAATAAAGAAGTATTCTAGTCTACTATAGGTATTGGCAGCAGGCGTGTGGCATGAATACACCCGACGGCCAGGGTTACAATATCTCCATATATCCAGTAAGCAATAGTTTTGAAGCATGTGGCCCATGGCCTCTCTCACTTTCGTTTTGGCATCCATTTTTGGGGGTGTCTATCTAACTTCCCATCAAGGGCTTAATTAAAATCTCCTGCAACAATCAGTTCTGTGTCTGGATCCAGGTCTATCTGTCCCAAGACTCGATTTAAAAACTCCATCATTACTATTTGGGGCATAAATATTTACCAAGCATATACTGCGGCCATCTAGAGTCCCCTCTACCATCACATATCTCCCCTCAGGATCTTGTCTAGTGTTAATAGCCTTAAATGGAACTCCTGGTGCCACCCAAATAAGTGCTCCTCTAGCAATCCCTGAGTCGGAGGTTATTAAAAATTGATCCCCTCCATCTGTGTTGAACATATTTAAGACAGTCTCCCCATAGGTGCATTTCTTGTAGTAGGACTATACTTATCCCATACCGCCTGAGGTATGTTGCCACCCGGATCTGTTTGACCACATTATCAAGCCCCCAAACATTCCATGTTATAAATTTTGTACTTCTGTGTGTCACCTTAGATAAGTCAGTTGGTGTGGCGACCTCCGATGTTCGTGTGGGGGACCCCAATAGTGTTGTAGCGTGACCCCTAGTGTTGCAATCTCTTCTGACCTCTAGCAATGTGGCATAGGCCAGACCCGGCTGTAACCCCAATAAAACAGTTCAAACCCCCAGTCCCAACTCCCACCACCCACAGGCAGTAGCACTTCATTCTCATAACCCAACCCTGGTCTGAGGACTCAAAACCCCTCCCCAAAGCTCCACCCACCCCCTAGAACAGCCTCCCCAACTTGAAGTAACGACTATGAATTAAATAACTTTCACAAGTCCGGTAGCACCCCTTGTTCCCAGATATTCAGCTCAACTGACTGGCATCGCGCGTCCCCGCCCGACTGGTGGTCTAGCCAGGCCGCCTCAGCGCACTACAGCTGGCGTGTCGAAAGGGTATATCGGCGGAATAGTGTCTCCCTCCTCAAACAAAAAACTTTCCACCCCCCCTCCCCCTTCTATTGTCTCTGGGCCCAGGACCCACTCTTGTGAGCCCCGCATCAGAGTCAAGTGTCCTTCGGGTCAATCCTTGTACTCACAGTTTTATGACCCCAAACCCCAAGGTCTCAATTCGATGTCTGCCTCTCACGTGTCTCTGGAGCCCCCATCGACTTTCCAGAACTTCACAGTATCCCAGAATGCCCTGCAGGTCCCTCTTACTTTCAGTTCTTTTTTCCGGCTTCAGCTAGCAGGACCCTGGAGCATTGAGCTCTCCCTTTTTGGGACTTATTTGGTGTTTTTTCACTAATTTTCACAGATTTAGTACTTTATTGTGCTGTGGGGCTTTTCTTCTTGGTTTCTCACTGGTTTTTTTTTGTCGAATATGCCTGCATTATTCGACAAATGCCCGGAGTGCTCCAGGAAAAAGGCCAGGTCGGACCACCATGAGGTGTGTATCCTCTGCCTTCCAGCTTCTCATGTTCCAGAGGAGTGTGTTATCTGCCAAGGCTTCTCCGGAAGGACCCTGAGGGAAAGGAAGAAGATCAGACTTCAGGGTCTCGAAGAAAGAAGACTGAAGGCACAAGGTGGGTCTGAAGGGGCTTCTTCTGCCCATGCTGACTCCCCTGGGGGCCTCCCCAGGGGCAGGAAGACTAGCAAGCGTCACCATTCTCCGCCTGGGTCCATTGCGCCCACTATGGCGTCGAGAGGAATGACTGCGGTCTGTTCCCCATCGTCGGAGACGAAACGACTTCGAGGCTCGGCGTCGAGAGATATCACTAGACTTTCGAAGTCCCCGGTGACTGTTTCATCGTCATCCTCGTCGACGTCGAGCAATCGACGTCGACGAGCCAGGCGTCGGTGCTCGCCGTCGAGGCGATACCGCCGTTCGCCGTCGGCGAAGAGGAGGCAGACGTCGTCGTTGAGGTCCTCGCCGCCAAGGCCGCCGTCGAGGCGCCGGAGGTTTGCCGTCGAGGCGCCGGAGGTTTGCCGTCGAGGCGCCGGAGGTTTGCCGTCGAGGCGCCGAGGTTTGCCGTCGAGGCGCCGAGGTTTGCCGTCGAGGCGCCGAGGTTTGCCGTCGAGGCGCCGAGGATCGCCGTCGAGGCACCGAGGTTCGCCGTCGAGGCGCAAGAGGTCGCTGTCGAGGCCCAGAAGGTCGCCGTCGAGGCGCAGAAGGCGTTCGACGCCGAGGAAGAGACGCTCGACATCCAGGGGCCGACGCTCGCCGTATGGTCGCCGTTCTTCGACGCTGAAAAGAGGTGGAAGGAGACCTGACGCCGTGGGAGGTTCACCTACGTCCCAGGCTGGAAGAGAAGGGGGTTCGCCGCACTCTGTGTAGTCCGAGGTGTATACCCCGTCGGGGAAGGTGACTCCACCTCCTCCGTTACCGAGGGGTCCCCCTCCGAGGACGCCTACTCCGCCTCCGTTGCCTCCACCGCAACCTGGGTCAGGGTTGCCTGAGAAGCCACCTCCGGTTCCACCGAGGTCGACTTCGTTACCTAAGCTTCCGACGCCTCCCAAGGGTACACCTAGACCGAAGGCTCCGTCCAAACCCAAGTCACCCGTTCCGGTGGACCCGGTTGATCGTCCTCGGCCGAGGAGGTCCCGTTCACGCTCCGGACGGAGAGGAAGATCAAGGAGTCGACATAGATCCTCCACCAGATCAAGGCGTCGCCATAGGAGGCGGGGGTCTAGGTCCCGCACGGACTCTTCCCGGACCCATTCCTACTCGCCAACCTTATCGGACTCTCCTGAGACCAGGATCTCTCCAGTGGACGACATTGCCACATTCCAGGAAGTTCTCCTGAGGGGAGCTGCGAAGCTAGGTATCACGGTGACGGCTCCAACACCTACGACGTCCGTGATATTCGAGACGCTTCACAAGAAGCACTTGTCTCGCCCTCTTCTGCCTCTGGTACCTGGATTGAAGGAACCTGCGGAGGAGCTGTTCCTCACGCCAGCGGTGGTGAAGGCCGCTCCGTCCCGGCTTCTAAAGAAGTACAGGGCCCCGGATTCGGACCCTGCCTTTCTGAGAGTGGATCCGGTACCGGATTCAGTGAAAGTGACGCCGGCCAGGAAATTGCATTCTACCTCCCCGTCATCCACAGTGCCGCCAGATAAAGAGAGTCGATGGATCGACTCGGCGGGCAGGAAAGCGTGTGGGACCGCTTCCGCAGCCATGAAGGCTGCCAGCGATACAGCTCTGCTGGGCCGTTACGACCGGGCGCTGTGGGACTCCCTACAACAGTTCGTGGAACTGCTACAGAGAGACAAGAGGGAGGACTTCCAGGAGATCCTCAAGGAAGGGATGCTGGTATCAAACCAGGTGATCAGTGCAGCGGCGGACGCCTCCCTGTTGGCCGCACATGGTTACTGCCTTGGAATCAATCAGCGGCGGCATGCCTGGCTACGGCTCACGTCACTCAAGCCGGAGGCCCAGCAGCGGGTGGCCAATCTGACCTTTTCCGGGGAGACCCTATTCGGAAAACGCGCAGATGATGAGATGGCCCGCATGAAGGCGGAGGCGGAGACCCTGACGGCTGTGGGCTTGGAGAAGCCCAAAGAGAAGAAATCCTTCAGGCCTTTCCAGAGGCGCTACGGCGCACAAGGAAGAGGACGGGGGCAGTCTTCGGGACAGCAGCAGCAACAACAGCAGCAGTTCCGGAGACCCTTCCAGAAACGTCAGAAGGGTAGAGGGGGACAACAGTCCTCTACCGCGAACAAGGACCCGGCCGGGTCTCGACCCTGAGCGGTTACTTCCCCTTCATCCGTTACCCGCTCCGGTGGGGGGAAGCGTTCAATTTTTTCTGGCAGAGTGGAGAAAAATTACTCAGGACAAGTGGGTGCTGAATATTGTTTGCAATGGATACAGTCTTCGGTTCATCAGCCCTCCTCCAGCGATCCCTCCGGTCAGCTCGCAGTATCAACTGCGCGAGCTCCAGGCGGAGGCCGATATCCTGTTAAGGAAAAGGGCGATAGAAGACGTACCTCTGTCTCAAAGAGGGAGAGGTCTGTACTCCCGGTTCTTCCTGGTTCGCAAGAAGGACAAGAACGAGTTCAGGCCCATTCTGGACTTGCGGCAGGCAAACAAGTGGATTCGCAGAGAAAAGTTTTGCATGCTGTCGTTGCATCAGATTTTTCCTCAGTTGCAACAGGGGGACTGGCTTTGTGCCATAGACCTACAGGATGCGTACTTCCACGTGCCCATCGCGTACAAACACAGGAAGTTTCTACGATTTCAAGTCGGCACCAACCATTATCAATACACAGTGCTGCCATTCGGGCTGAAATCTGCGCCCAGGACATTCTCGAAGTGCATGGCAGTGGTAGCGGCACACCTCAGGAAGAACAAGGTGTTTGTATACCCGTACCTGGACGATTGGTTGATCAAGGCCTCCTCCTTCTCGGAAGCTCAGGCAGACTTCCAGAAGACGTGCGTTCTCTTGAACAAGTTGGGGTTGCACATCAACATGTCCAAGTCTGTCCCGATCCCGGTCCAGTGCATTCAATACTTGGGAGCCACCATCAATACGCTGTCAGCAAGCGTGTCTCTTTCGGAGGAGCGACGGCGATCGATCCTTCGGAAGGCTCAGGCTCTTATGACCGCTCCATCTACAACAGTGAGGACGGTGTCTTCTCTACTGGGGTCGATGCCTCTTGTATCTTCCTCACTCCTCATGCACGACTACACATGAGACCTCTGCAGGAGTGCTTGGAGGACCAATGGGACCAGAGGAAAGGATCTTGGGACGACAAGATACAACTGTCTCTGCATGCTCTTCAGTCTCTGAAGTGGTGGTGTTCAGCGGAGAATCTCCCCAGAGGGGTTCCCTTCCACAAGGACATTCCTACTCAGACTATTGTGACGGATGCTTCTCTCCAAGGCTGGGGAGCGCATTCGGGAGACTTACAGATTCAGGGAACATGGTCTCAGATGGAGTCCACGTATCACATCAATTTCCTGGAACTCAGAGCTGTTTACTTGGCACTGAAGGCCTTTCATCCGTCCTTCCAGACCAACTCTCTGCTTGTACAGATGGACAATACGACCACGATGTATTACCTCAACAAGCAGGGGGGGTCGAGATCGCGCACCCTGTCTCGGGAGGCGCAGACGATCTGGCGCTGGCTTCTGGCCAGAGGATTGACGATAACGGCTACCCATCTACCAGGTGTGCAGAATGTTCAGGCAGACGCACTGAGCAGACTGATTCAGGAAAACTACGAATGGGTCATAAACGACGACGTACTAGGAGAAGTCTTCGAAAGGTGGGGGACTCCAGACGTAGATCTGTTCGCCACCGCCGAAAACAGCAAATGCCGAGACTTCGCCTCCAGGTACTACCAGCAAGGGACGCTGGGGAATGCACTCTGGATCAACTGGTCGAACAGCTTTGTTTACGCTTTTCCGCCCATTTCCCGGATTCCAGCGGTGCTCATCAAGCTGTCGCGGTCCAGGGCACGGATGATCCTGATTGCCCCGGAATGGCCCAGACAGTGGTGGTTCACGGACCTTCTACACCGGTCTCTACTTCCACACATACGGCTGCAGTGCAGGCCGGACCTTCTCACGAAGTTCGGGGGGCAGATGTTGCACCCCAACCTCTCGTCCTTGAGTTTGGTGGCATGGCTCCTGAGATAGTGCAATATGGCCATTTGAATCTGCCCGAAGATTGCATGGACATACTGAAGGAGTCTAAGAGACCTTCCACTCGGACTTCTTATGCTTACAAGTGGAAGAGGTTTTGTATCTGGTGTGTGTCCAGGAACTTTGACCCAACGACGTGCAAGGAAGATGTCATCCTTCCTTACCTTCTGCATTTGGCGCGGTCTGGCCTTAATGTTCATTCCATTAAGGTTCATCTCGCTGCATTGACTGCCTACAGGAAAAGCCCTTCACAGGCTTCCTTCTTCCAGATCCCTGTGATCAAAGACTTTTTGGAAGGCTTTAAGAAAGTGTTCCCTCCTGTCAGGCTTCCTTCGCCTTCATGGGAATTGAATGTGGTGCTGTCCAGTTTGATGAAGGAGCCTTTTGAACCCATTCATAAGGCTTCGTTGCAGCACCTGTCCTGGAAGGCGCGGCGTTCCTCGTGGCCATTACATCGGCCCGCAGGGTGAGTGAAATTCAGGCGTTGTGTTGTAATGAACCTTATACTGTATTTCATGCTGCTAAGGTTGTTATGTGTACTCACCCTAAATTTCTTCCCAAGGTTATTTCTGATTTTCATGTCAACCAGACTATAACTTTGCCTACGTTTTTTCAGAACCCTTCATCTCCAGCGGAAAGGTCTTTACATTCCCTGGATGTTAGGAGGGTGTTGACATTTTATCTGGATAAGACCAAAGGTATTCGTAGGTCAGACCAATTGTTTATCAATTATGGATCGGTCAGGACGGGTCTTGCGACCTCTAAGCAGTCCATCTCTAGGTGGATTGTGTCCTGCATACAACTGTGTTACCAGAAAGCTAATAAGACCTTAGGAGGTAAGCCTAAGGCTCATTCCACCAGGGGCAAAGCTGCCACGACAGCCTTGCTCCGTAATGTGCCGATTGCAGAAATTTGCAAGGCCGCCACTTGGAAGTCGGTTCATACCTTTGCTAAGCATTACTGTCTGGACACTGATGCCAGAGCGGATGCTCAGGTTGGACAGGCTTCGCTGCGGAATTTGTTCGCACAATAGTGTTGTTGGTTTCTTTTCTCCACCGCCGCTTTGGTGTGGGGATGGGCTTGCCATTCTATTCACTAGATTATGACTATACACAGAGATCCCCTACTACAGAAGGAGTAGTTTCTTTTCTGTAACTCCAGTTCTGTAGTAGGGGTATCTCTGTTATAGTCATAAGCGCCCGCCCTCCTCCCCGGTGGAGAAAGATATTCATGTAAGGAATGCTACAGGTCTGGCGTGTTATGCCTTCAAAAAGAACTGAAAGTAAGAGGGACCTGCAGGGCATTCTGGGATACTGTGAAGTTCTGGAAAGTTCTCTTAAAGGCACAGTATCCTGTTCTGAGCCACATAATGGCAGCCTATGGGGCTTGTCTGTCCATGTCTTCCTCTCTATCATTCCAGAGGGGTTTTTGCTGAAGGCAAGGGAAATCTGGACAGGCTTTGCTGTTTTGTGGATTTTTGGTGGAATTTCTAGTTGAAGTACTGGACAGTGTAGCCTGTTTTTAGGCTGCATTATATGTCTTTAAATTCTCTCTTCAGTGTCTGTGCAGTTCTGCATTTTTTCGACACTTTAAGAGATTATTTTTGATTGCTCCGGGGTCCACGCACATGGGCGGGACTATTCACTAGATTATGACTATAACAGAGATACCCCTACTACAGAACTGGAGTTAAAGAAAAGAAACTACTCCTTCCTCCTCTAGCCCACTTTATTAGAAAGATAGTAGCTTCAGTAGCTTTTTTAGGGAACATTCCCTTCGATGACATCTGCAAAGCAGCTACATGGTCTACACCGCACACATTCACAAAACACTATTGTGTAGATGTGCTAACAAAACAACAAGCTACTGTAGGCCAGGCTGTACTAAAAACACTATTTCAAACTACAGCAACAGATACTAGTGGTCGCCGCGAAAAGGGGGTACTGCTGTATAATCTATGCAACAGTGTGTAATCTGCAGCTCATATGCCTCGAACAGAAAATGCTACTTACCAGTATGCATCTGTTCCTGGCATGAAGAGCTGCAGAGTTGCACACGCCCACCCGCCTCTCCGGCTACCTTTATCTGTTCCAGTATTATCTTAATTAGATACAGCTTACATGTACATCCTTCCTTTTCTTGCAAAGCTCCATCACTTCCCTAATGGCGAAAAACAATCTGAGGATGGAACCCATGCCCATGCGCAATGTGATTCAAAGGAGGAGTCACCTATGTTGTGACTACCAAAGAACTTTTCAGGACAAAAACAAGTGCAAACATCCGGGCCGAACACTAGATGGCGATCTATGCAACCGTGTCTAACTCTGCAGCTCTACATACCAAGAACAGATGCATACTGGTAAGTAGCATTTTCCATTTTGCTACATGCTTGAATAAAAAGAAAACTCTGTTGGAGTCTCATGCAGATGTTTGTATTTGATTCTTAGCACACAATGCGGACACATTTCTTATCATGTGACTTTACTTGGGCTTTTCGGCTTTTGCTGCTCTCGGACATGGGTTTTAGTTAGCATAATGTGAAAGGTGTGTGTATGAGTGTGTGCGCATTAGACTTCTCATTACGTGCAGTAGCAGACCATCAATGCAGTGAATTAAAGGGCCATTTTCTTGGATTAAAGGACCCTTTCTGCTTTAGGGTCTTTTACACCTGCTAGCTGGGAGAGAACAATAAAGCCTGGCATAAGAGGAGAAAAGCTTGGTCACTTGTGTCAGACAGGCTGTACGTTGTCTTTTCAGTCAGTGTCTTGCTCTTTCAGGCATAAGATTTTATAAGATTTTAAAGTGCCATACATTTACAAATCCATAATATAAACACATTTCAAATGCAATTCACTACACAATAAAATACTTCTTATTATCGTTAAATGCATCGGTAGAATTATACCATTGTTCAGAAAAAAGAGCGGTTTCTATGACCAAAACATGATAGTATTCATTTTTTTTAAACATTTTTATTGATTTTTAAGTACAGTCATATATATCGGTCATATTAGGTTAACAATCCAATAGGCCCACAAACATTATTGTTTCGACCCCCGCCAGAGTTCTTGGGTAACAATGTCTGACTGGTACTCTGAAAAAACCTCCCTCATAATTCCCCCCACCCCTACCCCCCCCCCCCCAAATACCCCCCCCTCCTGCCCAAACTGCGGTCACATCCCATATGCAGCAGTGTCATCAATACATGTACACTCCAATATCCTCTTATCCAATTCAGTAAGGTATAACACAACTATATCATTTTCTATATGTAATAAGATAAGGACTATTGGTATGAGCGTCCCCACAGGCATGGATACAGCCTAAGCTGACATATCTATCTCTGCGGATTTGAGCTCTTACAACAGGGTTCCCCATTCCAGTGCTATTGGTATCCTTCGGAGCCCTTGCGCCTCTTCTCTACAAAGCACTGCGCCCTCTGCATTGCCCCATTTTAACATTTCCGTATGCCAGGTGTGCACCTCCGGAGGTTTACTAGACTTCCAACGCATCGTGATATTCCTAACAGCTAGAAGTAACGCCAGATCTAAGAATCGATATTGTACCTTGTGTTTTGACCTGTGCTTGAGTAGTCCTAGCAGACATTAACATGATAGTATTCATTAGTCGCTAAAGTACAAGTATATGATTTCCAGAGCAGATTCTAAAAGTTACGTAGTACTGCACAGTAAAGTTTCTTTAGCCCTGTAATTTAATTTAGTTAAATGTTTCTCACTTTGTTTATTCGCCTCGTATCAGCCAACAAAAGGGGCAGGAGAGTGAAAGCTCGAGTGACATTATTTTTAACATGAATTTTGTCTACTTAATTATCTGTACTCACTCCTGCTCACAGAGACTTCATTAGATATGTTGTAAATGCTGGTCTACATTTGGTGTTTAGCAGGATGTTGATTTTTACAGCAGTAAGAACCAACCCCGTAATCAGCACAGGCATGAGACTACAAACTGATAGAAAACGCTTTCAGTCATACTGTAAGAAAAAATACTTTAACTCAAACTAGTCTGTTTGCACAATGGCCTATTTAACCTGTTCTATAGCAAGACCTAATCCTTAAGTGAGTAAAGGTACCCTGCTGTGTGAGCTATTTCATTTCATCAGCAATAATCATTATATGATTTGACACTATGCATATAGTGATAATGTTTTCCTCAGTACAGGAAATAAAGAAAGTTTAAACGGTAGAAAGGACATACAAGATTCACTGTTCTCAAAGGAAAAACAGGCATGAATCTAGTAGTGCATTGATTTGAAATTAAACACTTTACTGTGCTTTGGGTGAAAAACTGGTACAGGACTGAATGTTGCATTTCATGAAATGGAAAAGAATAGAGAACATAGGTTGAAACAGGCAAGTGTCACAAACCCTTTCGTGCACTCTGGAGGAAAACCAGGAGTGAGTGTGAGGATATGGCGTGGCAGTAAGATTAGCTGATGAAGGGGTTGCAACCCATCTTTGGACTTTTAAACATAAACCTTCGTATTTGGCTCTCCCAAATGACTCCCACTTACATGTAGGCCTTGCACTTAAATTGGCAACTGGATATCTGAATTCCAATTTAACTGTCATGAATAAAATTCAGAACCTTGATTAAGAAAAGTGCCAGAGAGAGAAACAACTTTGGTTAGTTATTGATTTGAGTCCTGGGTCTTAAAATGAATTACTGATTATAGTAGTGTTTGTAATATGTGCTGCTGTTGTTCATGTGCTCTGCCATCTGCGTTTAGGTGTGGACATGGACACCCTGTGTCTGGACTGGAGGCTCCAATTAGGCTTCTCTTACTTTACTGCATCAACAAACAGCAAACAATCGTAAAATGTTTAATATTTAAAACTACATTTCCCATGACCATTATCCAGTTCTTCCTAGCCCATTCCTCAATCACAGGTCACCAGCCCCCATAAATACAGGGAACACTATGTTCGTTCCTTTTTCTCTCTGCTGCTCAGAAGTACTCCCCGGTTTTCTTATATTGATATGTTGCTCTGATATGTTGCTCTTTGACTTTGCAGTATTGCGTTTGTTTTACAGCATGGGAGCGTGTGTATCCATGGCGAGTGATTAAACAAGGTTGAACCGTAGTGGGGTCACGATACCATGTTGCGTGTCTATTGACATTTGCTGGTTTACAACTTTGCCATTGCAGGTGTTTTTATGATGGACCTTTGTTGTCTTTGTGTACTTCTCGACAGTCTTTCCAATAAGTGGAGCAAGAATAAGGAAATGAGGACTGCGTCGGCTGAGCTCCTCCGACTGGCGCTGCCCTCTTTCTTTTGTTATCACGGACGCACCCTCTTGTGCGACCATCCTCTATTCTAGACTGGTTTGGGTTATACCACTAATGCAGTGCTTTTGGCTCCCCGTGTACGTCCTGAGGTCAAGAGATGGCTCTTAATTCAATAAATTATTTAATAATGTGCAGCCCCAGTAGAAGCAGAGAACTCCTTCCTCAGTCACAGTAATATGGGTTCATTGGGCAGCTTGGGCTTCTCTCCCCCCTCATTAACTCTTCTCGGTCTGTATACTAAAAACTGTGCAACTGCTTAGGGTTGTGAATGTTTGTCCTGCTTTGCGGATTCATAAAACGCACACACATTGGCTCTCGATTAGAGTACATAATGAATGCAGTCGACTGTTGGTCGGAATCCAAATTTTGTTTGTTATATCATAAACAGTTTGTTGATGTTGCTTTAGTGGTTGTAGGACAGCTTTGAACAAGCGTAAATGCAGCCTCTGCTCCTGACATAGAATTAAAAACATTTCTAGCTAACACTTCAGGAATTTTCAAATATATTAAGGGCATAAGTGCAAGGATTATCCCACCCCTTTTCTGTTGATAATGAGGTCTTCCAGTATTCTTGTATAGTTTCTTTTCTTTGCCCACTCTATTTGTGATACATTTTGAATCAATGAGACAATTTTTATGGTGCACTTTTTCTTTTCTTCCCGGGACGGAGCAGAAACACAAACAAGCCCAGAGAAAATGTACTCGGTCTGGATATGGCAAATATTGTCATGTTTGACAAGTTGGGTTGTTATTACTCTATGATTCTGGAGCTGTTGCTGTTGTTTTTTTCCTGAAGTTGGTTTTTAGTTAGGAGTACATTGGTTTTACTTCACTGCAAAGAATGGTTTTACTTCACTGCAAAGAAAGAAGAATGGACATAATGTTCCCTGTATTTATGGGGGCTCGTGCTGTCTGATTGGTGGATGAGCCATGGTGAACTGGATAATGGTCATGGGATATTTAGTTTCAAATGTTCTGATTGTCTGCTATTTGTTGATACTTTGAAGAAAGGGAAACATAATCCTCTCCTCCGTGTCCTGAATAGAATTCTTGATGCGATAGCTAGGAATTTGTTTTGATTTTCTTTCAAGTATTAGTTTCAGTTTTTAGATTACTCCTTATGACTCCCCAAACACCACATCGCACTACAGGGATGTGGAATTCCTTTAGTCCAAAGCCCAGTACATAGTTTGGGGTGAAGGGTGACAAGTTTTCATGTGTATTTTGTCCTTGGGACAAGTACTCCCAAATCCTTACATCACAAACCCTTTGCATGCCAGTTACAGTACCATATTATATAGATCAGGGAAGGGCATTGTCTGCAGTTAAGGTACTGTTTGTGACCATGTGGTAATGATGTTCAAACTAGGCGTGGGCGGAAAATCCGTTCCGCTCGCGGATTTTGCGGATTTTCGGGAAATCCGCAATCCGCGAGATTTGCGAATTTCCCGCAAAATCCGCAAATCCGCGAGCAGCGGATTTTGCTCGCACTGCTCGCACTGTTCGCGTGAGTTCGCGCCCCGCGAATAAGTGCAAAATTGCAGAAATACGATTTTAGCAAAACTGAAAGTAACTACTTACCAGGTTCAAAAGTTCAGGCTCATCATTAGTAGCCATTTCCTGGAGTGCTTCCTGAGGGGCCCCTCCAGAGTTCAGTTGCCAGTTGAAACTAGTATGTGACCCTGCTCTGAACCTCAGAATAGTTACACATATGCCACAAAGGTCCTGAATTACAGCTAAGGGAGACAAGCAGGAGCCAGGCTGGAAGTTAAAATCCATTAATCAGCCCCTAATTCATTATTGTCAGTTGGGGCAGGGCAGGTGTTGTAACTAATTTTGCAACAATGAAAGCACTTAGCAAGTGCAAAAGATCACTAATCAGGGCGCACTAAGGAAGCAGGTGCCAGCTAAAAAAAATATTCTGTGACACATGAATCAGCCCCAAATTAATTCAGGTCACTTGAGGCAGGGAAGGTGTGCTTTGCTTTGCCGAAAATAATGTACACTGGACAACCAGAGGGTGTGGTGATGAAACAGAGGGTGGCATGGGTGGGCCAGAGGGTGGCATGAGTAGTCAGAGAGTGGCAGTGGTGACAGAGAGTGGCAGTGATGAAGAAGAGTGTCCCAAACAGGCTGGACACGTAGAAACAACAAGTTCGCGAAACTTGCGACCCGACAGGTAAGTTCGCAATTTGCGAAAGTGTACAAAACCCTCGCGAACTGGCAGAAACACGGGCGAACACAAAAAAAAAAAAAATCCGCAAATTCGCGGGAATTCGCGGATTTTGCGGATTGCGAATCCGCAAATCCGCAAAATTCGCGAACGCGAGATCCGCAAAATTCGCTCATGCTTAGTTCAAACTTGTATTTATGGTTCATTAATGCAAAGCCTTTATTATTAGGGTGCTACGCAAATAATGGACGGAATGCTGAATAAATCATACATTCACCCTCAGTCAAGAGATCTGGGTCCAGTATAAAAATGTGTACACACATTTTCAAAGTTTAGCAATATGAGGCTATGTATAATGCTCCCATAAATCTCTCTGATTAGATGCAAATATTTGCAGAAGCTTGAAAGCAAGAATGATTCTTTGCTTTAAAAAATTAAAAAAATGTTCACAAAAAAATGCAAGTAGAAAAAAAATACTTTAACATTCTAAGTACCATTTCTTTGCAGTATCATTTAGTAAAATGTGTTGATGTATGCTAGTATTTCCCAAAATATTCATAATGGAAAATCAGTGTATACCAGTTTCAGTAAGATTATGGGAAACAAAAATAAACAAGCAATAGCAAAGCCAATAGATCTGAAATTGGGTGTCAGCCTTTTGATTTTTGTCAGTGCTTGCCTTGTTATGGAATGGTTTTTGTAAAGTCTTAATGGGTGTGGGAGCTGCCGGGCCCTCACCATTCTAACCAACATTGGCAAAAGCAACAAAAAAAAAATTGGGGACTCAAAAAGCACTCCTTCCCATAGTAGTTCCTGGCACTGAACAAAACTACTTTGTGTGCTGATTAACCCTGGGCGGAGTGGGCGGAGTGGGGCTTCGCGGAGCTACGCGAAGTGGGCGAGAAACTACGCCCACCTCCGCACTCCGCGTAGCCCCACTACGCACCACAGGCCTGCCTCCCTCCCGCCCTCCCTAAATACTTTAATCTAAATGGTATAAAGAATTAAAAGGCACTTACCTTGCCCGCCGCTGCCCACCGCGTCCCAAGGGGTCCCTCTCTTCATCGCCGCCGTCTTGGATAGTAATGCGCATGCGCGGGCGGCCGCGCATGCGCATTTCTCGTGAGAAAGTGCCTTTTAATTCTTTATACCATTTAGATTAAAGTATATAGGGAGGGCGGGAGGGAGGCGGGTGGCGGGCAACTCCGCAACGCCCACGGAGTGGGCGTAGTGCTGCCGGCTCCGCATACTCCGCAAAGTGCGGAGTAGGCAGCACTACGCCCACTCCGTGAGCGTAGCGGAGTTGCCCGCCCACCCTTAGTGCTGATATGCTCTTTGTGAGAGAGCAGAATGCTGTCACTCACAGTGAAGCCAGCTGGAAGACCGACAGAGACAAAAGTTTAATCAGCACAAAAGGTCATGGTTAACGCCAGACCTAATTAGAAGGCGCAATTATTAGAGAAAATCTCAAAAGTGCACCCATGGTATATGTCCTTGCATTAAGTGCAGATATAAGTCTTTCATGAATTCACAAGAATTTACAGAAGTAGGCCAAGAAATAGTACTCCTAGAAAAATTTTGAACTGTATTTTAGCATAAGCAAATTTGCATGTGTAGATTTGCTCATGCAAAAATCTGAGCGTTAGCATGTTCACTTTCCCGTCAACCACTTTTTTCCCAACCCAAGAAGAAGTTTTACGTCTGCTGTTGTCTGGTATAAATTTCCAGTCTTTCTCAGTTTGGGAAAAGATTAGAGATGAGCTGGCAAAAACCCTAAAAACATGCAAGTTAGTAGGTTTGCACTGACTCAAAAGGGCATTCCAACCATGGAACTATTGTTTACCACTGTCTTCAGCCCCAGTATGTAGATCTGTGGAAACAAGGCAACATAAGGCTAGTATTCAAACTCTACTATGGTATGCGCCCTAGCATAATCAGAGAGGCTATATCAGAGTTCTTATATAATTGGATAGCTGCCATAATTTGTTGCTGCATTACCTGGCACAAAAGTTGATTTTGTTACAGGATAAGTAGATTTCATGATACAACCTCCGCCATGGACAAGTAGATATTGTATTAAATTCCACACTCCTGCACTAGGACAAAACTGTATCTCAGATTGTGTTTTCTGCTATCGGGTTTAGACGTACTCCTTGACCATCAAGCTACAACCAGGACGCATTCGACTCCATTGACCAGAATCACCAGCTAATGCTTTGAAATGACTAACTTTCATCAACAACGCTCCGAATTCAACAGAAAATTGGGGGATTGCCATGTCAGGTCATATCAGAATGCAGTGGGGGCTATGAAGAGAACACCATTTCAGTTTATACCCAAATGTAATTCTAAATTCCTGTGATCAGACCATCACCAAATTCGCAATCTCTCAAAGTCTTTAGCACTGGTCTCAAGAGTCTGCCATTAAGCCCCGAGACTAGGATCAAAAGATCTAGCGTGTCTGCTTTGTCCACTGCCCCTGAGCCTACTCAGTGCGATCGTTTTAGTGCAAGGGCCTAAACCTCAACTCCAAGCCATGTCCTTCTCAATTGTGAGCCACCAGTCCAACTACTTTGGTGCTGAATTCAACCCCAAAATAATTTTTGACTCTTGACTTGACGTCAAGTGACATAACACTGCCCATCGAGCTTCTGGAAGTGCCGAATTTAGTGGAAACTGGTCAGTCATCCTGCCTCTGTGAAGATGCTGGCTTGGCCACTACAGTTTAGTTTCAAGTTTAAGTTTATTATGTTTTTGGCTCTCAAAAGAGGGCCACATAAAGCAAACACATCGTTATACACCATTATATACAATAAAATCACAGAGAGAAAAAAAAAAAAATAAAGGAATCATTTCATAGGCACTGGCCGAACAATTATCTAACAGTATCTCTAGGTATCATTAATAAATATCTAAAAACCCTTTAAAAAAGTTAAAAATTTTGAAACAGAACATTTGATTTGGTGGACAATAAAGTGCATGGAAAAAAGTTTTTACATTTAAGATTCCTAATTGTAAACAAATAGGTTTTAACCATTTAGAGCGTGGTGGACGTAATGCAGGACAAATAAACAGCACATGATTTCGGTCCTGCACTGCATTATTACAAAGATTGCATACAGGAGATGATCCATACCACTTTGCTAAAAGAGGATTTAGAGGAAGCAAACCATGTCTTAAAAGGTACCATAACCTTCGGACTCTATGTGGGATATTCCACGTGAGATATTGCTGGGCCTGCTTTGGTGAGTACGTGCTTAACAGTAAATCCCTTCCTTTTTTTCCGTGTAGGGCAGTCATATCTAGTTTAAAACAGAGTTCCCAAGATGCATATTTCAGTTGAGACTTTAGTTGAGAAGGTGAAAGTAAAAACAAAGTACTTGCCTATGAAATGATTCCTTTATTTTTTTTTTTTTCTCTCTGTGATTTTATTGTGTATAATGGTGTATAACGATGTGTTTGCTTTATGTGGCCCTCTTTTGAGAGCCAAAAACATAATAAACTTAAACTTGAAACTTGGCCACTACAGCATTCAGCAGTACCCAAAAGAAGAGAAAATACCCCTAGAGGCTGCTGTTTCAATGAATTCCCCCATATTTAAGAAGCACAGGAGCTCAGCTGCGCCACCTCCACCCCGTTCAATTGCTCTACCACTTCAGTTGCCACAAGTGTCACTTTCACCACAGGAATCAGGATACACACAGCCACTTTGAGACCTAAGACCCCTAGCCCCCTTTAGCCATCACACCAAATGATGGGGAAGATCTCTGGTAGGACTACAGTGGTGATCCACAGTATGACCTGAATCTTGAGCACTATCCTATCAAGACTTCAACACCGGACAATATGACCGCCTACCATATGGTCTGCCAAAGAGCGCCTTATCACAATAGGTAATGCTCCAAGTCGTGGATGAAGAGAAAGACTTTTTGTGGAGACCTTAGCCAAGAAAGAAAGATCTGTGTAATTACAGCCAATGCTCGGGTGTATGACAAAGTACACCGCTCAAAATTTCAAGCAGTCACTGAATATAAGGTAACGGCACTCAAAATCAAGAAGTAGAAGCCAGCCCTGAATGATCCTATTTTCATGAAGGGACATGCAGCTCCAAACTCTCTTGCAGTGCATATAGCTCTCAGGAGAGCATTAGCCTAGGGTGCGCTCCATCCCCCTGAGCCACTCTGGTGTCTGGGAATATTCCAAATGTGAGCAATCTGTAGTTAGAGTATCCACCAATAGGAGCATTGCCGAAAGTAAGTAAATTGTTCTTTTAAGAGTACTTCTACACTTTGCAATGCTCAATATCTTCATTTTGACTATTTAATTTCACCAAATATTACCTTCTTTTTCACCCTCGGACCACACTTGGACTGGTAGATATTACTATCTTGGGAACTAGACATGCCAGGGTGTCCTATGACATTTGTAATTGGAGCAGGCGAATAAGCACATAAATAACTGATTATTATCAAAAATCTTAATTGTTTTGTAGCATATAGTTTCATTTACATGTTTCAGGTGAATTGGTTTTGCCTCTTATAACACATTAACTCTGGCTGTGCTTTGGGGTTAACTGTTAGCTCATCTGTGATCCTAAACACAGTCCAATTAATTTAATAGATCAGAACTCCTTTGACCTTGCCTCCATTGAATTCTAATCCAAAGGCCTGCAGCCTGGGACGCTGCCTTGCAGTACAGAGTAGCCTGAATATTATAGGCATTTTTATTTTGCTTGTGTTGCTTTTCTGTTGATTTAAATATGCAGCTTTATTTTAATCAAATTATGTAGACACGCATACTCCTTCCTCAAAGACCTCTTGGAATAACACTAGCTGCATTATACAGGTCCAGAATAGGCTTTCACTAAAACCTATGCGTTAAAGAGAAAATAGGGAATGTATTGGGAATTTTTTTTAAGCGTATTATAAATTGACACTACCTTAACTTTGCTCACTACCTGCCTATTCTTTTCTGTTGCATTGTATAGTATTATAAGAGGGTTTTATGTAGCCTAGTTTGCCACCATAATTGCACCAGCCAAACACTCCCAGAAGACACCTTCGAGGTTCTAGAATGCCTCTTGATGACCTTCTTGCAGTGATCGATCAGCTGTTACTTGCATCCATGTCAGTTTGCCACAAGACTGATTTTTCTAAAACATTTTGCCTATCTCTGCAGCTTTCTTTTTAATTGGCATGCTTTGGCACAGTGCCCAACAACCCCATTAATTGTTTTTCTGCTAAAAATATCAATAGTCCCAAATTCAAGACCCAGTTGATTAGAGCCATTCTTATCCAAGATCCAGCCATCCCTTTCAGTTGTAGAATTCCATATATGGTTACCTAAATAAATTCCAATTCTAGTGTCCAAGATGCTTTAGTAAATGTAAGCAGCATCTCCTTCTACTGGTGAGCCGTGGTGGTTTCAGCTTGGGATCATCTTAATCTTCTAGTGTGAATATCAAAAGAGCACACAAATAGAATACTGGACTACTTTTTGTTTGAGAGTTTTTAAAAAAACAATACAAAGTAATATCATTGTATAATGTGGCCACATAGATCTTAAGCCAGAGTCCCCACTTCGAACATCACATTAAAGAGATCTGTGCCCTCTCTAAGAAGGCTATTTATCTGTTTACTTATTCTGCATTTGAAAACTATCGTTGACCACTGATCTGGTTGCTTACACTACTTTCAAAAAGGCTGTCTTGATCATTGTCCTTGTTAGTCAATTTTTCATCTAGCCATATATCTTCAAGCCAATAGTCACTGCTTTGCTGTAAACATGGCATATGCAAAAACAGTTGATGGACAGAATGCAGAACTATGTCCTACATTCACCCCAGTACGGAGATCTGGGCCTAAATCCATCATTGTTTTGCTCACCATGCCATTCCAGTTTGAACCCAGCCATGTGCAAATCAGTCTTGACCCTGTGCCCCATGGGAACAGTCCAGCCCGAAGTGCCAAGCCAGGTCCTCCCTGGGCTGGAAACAAGCATCCTAGGACTTGCTCACTGCGCCACTGGATTCAAGCTAGCTTGGCTGAAGAAGGGTGACATACCCTGAAACCAGTCCCACCTGGATCTGTTAATTTAGAAACCAATCAGGCTTTTAAAGATTTTTTTAAACAAAATTGCAACTCCTCTATTATTCGTAGTTATAAAAAAGTAAATCCACCGATTCTTCTTGACCAAGTCGCGCAATTCTTGTTCTACCAAGTGGGTCTCCTGGAGAACAATGACCTGCGCCCTAGAAAGATCTGATCTTACTTGGAAGGTGAAACCCTTTCCACTCAAAGAATTTTGTTTTAGGGCCTGGCTAAGAATCACCTCTTTAAGGGAGTAAGTGTGGAAATTAACTAGAATTTTTCTAGGCTTTAGTCTTTGTGGGCTTTTCCTAAAAGGCTCCCTATGAATTCTTTGAATATCCAAACTCAAAATTTCCGCTGACTCTTCAAGATGATGTGAATCCCTTAAAATCATGATGGTGTATTGTTTTATGTCCGAGCCCCCACTCTCTTCAGGGACGTTAAGAATTCAAAGGTTTATACGCCTCACATTATTCTCCAACGTCTCCATTCTGTCAGAGAGGGCTAGGTCATCTTTTTAAGATTCATGATATCTGTCTTGGCCAGTCTAAATATAAGGAAAGTCCCGCTACAGTTTCCTCTAAGGCCGTAGTCCTGGAACTGAGTGTGTCAATTTTATTATCCAAGGATTCACAAAAATTCCTTATCTCTGATTAATTCGCTGCCGAAACCTCAAACCCTTTTTTAATATATCCAGAGATAAGGAAGCAAACATAGATTTTAATGTGATCTCAGCTGAGATGGAGCTAGTATCTCCCAATGGGCCACTAGTCAGTGGAGCTAAACCATCATGTGAGGCCACCCCCGGGTCTGATAGGTCTAAATCCGCTAAAGACTCTGGAGCCTGCAATAATCCCTCCTGATCAGCCTGACCTACTGGCCCGCTCACAACTTCTATACCATTATCTCCCTCGGAAGACATATTGTCTTGCCCAGGTATGTTAGCCTTAGGAACCACTGAAGAGAGAGAGGCCAGGGCTGAAATCAAAGCGGGCAAAGGAGTAATGTTAAACTCAATTCGCGGTAGATCCTTCGCTAGATCCAGGACTGGGGGACCACCTTAAAGTAGGACCTTAAAGAGGGCGTAATTTTTACACTTGTGCTTGAGCCCAAGATAGCAGCTTTGATAACTTTTGATGTCTTGCCGCCCTTTGCGCACTTAGCTTTGACTTCAGTGTTTAAAAAGGAGGAGGATTTACTCTTGCCGCTACTTACAACCTCTGTGGAACTGTGACCCAAGCCTTGTACCAGCTATTTACACCCTTTGTTGTTACTAAAGGGGAGGCACTGTCTTCAGATCCTTCGTGTACCCCAATCTGGAATTTAGCCCGCAGATTCAGCCCAGAGTCTTTCCCCTTTATGGCACAAACAGCACCTGACTTTAAATTTTTGGCTGTTACAGGGGGGACACTCACACACTTCACGGACACTTCCCGCACTTCAAGGGAGGCTTTCGCTTTTGCCCCTCGTTTTCCTCTCCTCTGTGATGGTGGGCACGGTTTTGGGGATGCTAAGTGGGTCAATACGTCGTGCTCTTCTTCCCCCTGGTCAGGGTTCCCCTCCGTCTGCTGACCTAGAGGCACCGTATAGCTGATGTCTCCCCCTTCCTCGAAGCCCCGAGAAGTCTGCAAGAGGCTCCAAATCCACCATCCCTTACGGAGCTCCAGGGCGGCCAAGCCCCAAAGCAAACCTTGCCGCTAACTGGGCAACAGATCTGTAGAACCGGTAAAAACCGCCTCCTCCAAACACATGGAAGGTCAGGACTGCCTGCTGACACTGGCGACCCCCCCCCCTAAAAGGAAAAGCAAACCGCTTGTCCCCAGAAAAATCAGGCAGATATAGCACTTCCTCAAAGCAGCTAGGCTACCCAAGAGAAAAAACGTCAAGGGCAGAGGCAAGGCAAGGACTGGGGCGAGGCAAAGACCGGGGCGAGCTTGATGTGCTGAAAGAAAGGCTCAACTCCGCTCAGCCATTCAATACGGCCGGCAAGATGAACCCACTCCGAAGCCAGCAGACACAGATCCGGGACGGAGCCACAACCAAACAGGCAGCCGAGAGAACAGAGACGAGCTCCAAACAAGTCTGCAGCTCAGCGACGCCACGAACCGCTCCACGATCCGCTCCACTCCGCCAAGTCAGCAAACACGCCAGCCCCTACAGCGCCGAGCCCGCCAAACACCAAACACCACACGGCAGTCAACCCCCAAAAAAGGAAAACAGCACAAATATGTACGTTCCTTATCGCATTGTATTCTTGTCTCCCGATGCGGCACCACCAGCCTCCGTTTTATCAAAAAGATAGAGCACTGCGAGCGCCCGAGTCCGGAGCACTACGGGAGCTCAGCCTGCTGCCGCCATGTTTCCCCTTGACACCATGTATCAGGAGACTTTACATAAACATGCCCAGTCAAAATTGCAATTATTATTTAAGCCAATCAGGAAAGTTGTTGAGTATTTAAAGGGTTTTATCTTCTAGTCAAAAGTTCATTTTTCTCTGTCCCTTTATTCATTAGTAAAATATCAATCAGGTTACAGAATTTGAAAAACAGGAAAAATAGCATTAATACAGAGCATATTACAGTCTGCATATAAGCAGCACACTTAGAAACTCTTTAAGAGTTTTGACTGACATTTTGTGCCACATTTTCTTTTCTAAGAAAAATACGTCTTGCCAGGCTAATCAATTATTAAATAATTTGCAAAAATCTCTCATTAAGAGAAATAAATGCATAAGACAAATACATCTTTTTTAAACGAATTAATTAGTCAAAAGTATAAGCTTCGAATTTTAGCGTCTAAACCTATTCTAATCAACTGCACTCTCTGCTTTGGTGATGCTCAATCTGTCTCTCTCCCTCTCCATCATCTGACAGGAGCTGCTCCTTGAAAGCGCCCCCTCCTTCACAAGACCTTAAAGGAATGTGGCCTGCCGTGCCAAAAATATGACGTCCAAGGACTTCTCTAAAAAAAAAATATGAGCAAGAAACCTCCCCTCACCTCGGACGCAAATCTCCACCCAAGCTGCACCCGTGGCGATCACGTACCTAACCCAAGTGAATGTCTGAGCTCATCTGCTGCCTTTCCTCTCTCCTCCCTCTCTGACAGAGGCCCCCTGGCTTAAAGAGAAAAATCCCCCAAGCCCCTTAAGAGGTCATTATTTACACTCTTGGCAGACTACACAAAATGTTGCATTTTCAGAAAAGCTTGTACCGGATTGGTCAGCCACGATGGCATGATCTCTCATCATCATGATCTCATTACAAAATCCTAACCTGACCAAATTTAACAACAGAAGCGTTAACGATTAGTACATTTGATATGTTTTTGCAACATTTACTAGGAAAAATGTTTCTATCTTTTTCCATCCTTCCCCTCGCATCACAGGCAGGAAGGATACTTTAACACTGGTATATTGGCACAATCACAAGAATGTACAGTTCACAGTGGCCTTGACTCCTTCTGTTCTTGAGGCAAGCTGGTACAATCTGTGCATGCTCTCTTCTTTTTAATGCAAGTCACAGCCTTGCTGGATTGACAGGCAGCCATTTTTTCTTGGGCCCAAAAACAAAACAAACACAAAAGAGTATTACATTTATGTAAAAAGCCCATTATGTTTTCCCAACCCCATACTAATATCCTTCATAAAAGATTTCCTAGCAAAGCTATTAGTTTAAAGCAGCTTTTCTTATTATTTGTGCTCAACATGCAAAAATAAAATCGAGCAACATAGCATTATTATGCATTAGTGTAAATTTTAAAAGCGCACACATTTATTACATACTCATAGCAGCATGCTTTAATGTTTTAGCTAGCTTTTCATGCAAAAAAGCATTTAGCCCCAAGTGTAGTGTTTTTCGGTCATTTGTTAATTAGCACATTTATCTAAATATTCAACAAGCCAAAGTCTCTTAAGACAGGGACAGGGGTATAGATTATAAGGATAAATGAGCTGGAGAGGGAACACATGCTATGGTTATTCTTCACAACTAAAAAGGCCACTTAAATCACAAGTTTTTCTCTACACTGCAAAAACACATGTTAATTCAGCAAAAGCATTTCAGACTGACTAGGCCTCATTTCATGTCTCATGTGCCATTTGTTTTCACTTGCACCAAATTGTGTGTGTAGATTTTAATGCAGTCTTTCTGAAGCACAAAAATAAAGCAATACCTGACTGCAGATGAAATCTGCTCCATCAATCCACCCTTCTGATGATTCAAATCCGACTACCTCAAATTATTATTAAATCATCACTCCTATTTAATTTCACAGGTGACAATTCTTTGGGGAAAAGCTGAGCACATAACAATTTTACTTCTATTTCTAAGGCAAACACAAGTCTTCTGTAATCAAATCATATATAGCCAAGCTCAAATGTTTAGTGCAGATTTCCTTTAGTAGCTTCTTGGAACTGTTAGTCTTCTCTAAAATAAGCAACTAAATTAATAAAAGGAGAATTCAACAGGACCGTTTCAGCATTTCTTTGCTCTTTGTCATCACCTTGCCATCAGTATGGCTCATACAGTGTGGCATTCTGTACTTTTTCCATGCAAATGTTACCACTTAGGTGCTGAGAAGCTCTGACAGAGCACCATCAATCCTTTGCACTTTTTCAACCAAGACCTTTTACTCTTATTTTCACTTTGATCAGATTCAGATGTTTCAGCACAGCATCTCTCAGATCAAAGTCGTTGCACCATCCATTATGCAGATCTTGTGTAGCAGCTGCAATTTGGCGAGAAACTGCACACTGTACATCAACCAAACCTACACAGCAATGGCTAGTGTTCTCACCAGTGTTTTCCAAAAGTGCATTTGCATATGCATTTTCAAGCCACTTCGGTGATGCTGAAAAACAGTCTTTTGCAAAGTGTAACTATGTGCTGCTTTTGTGTTGCTTTATTATGCTTTACACTTCAGGCAGATAGCTACAATCCATTCCTTGTCCAATCTGTTCTGCACTCATTATCTTTGAGACCTCATTATGATCTGATTTCAGAGAAACTGGCAATCTATACCTGGGCATCAGTTTTTGCAATAACACATTTGCCACTATGCAATTGTCATTTTCCTCAAAAACAGTTCTGATACAACCCGTTGTTGTGCTGCTTCTGAAACATTTGCTTGAGCCTCTTTAATTCACCTTTGAAGATTCCGTAGAATGTATATGCTAACAGAACACAAATTTTGTGCAACTGAATTAGCATTTCTCTCTTCCATGACAATAGTGACTCCCATTTGAGCAAATATACTGCATGTTATGGTAAGGGCAACCAATTTCGAATTTTGGGCTGAGGTAACTACTAAAAGCAATGAAGCTTTGACAACATAATGTATAGGAGCACAGCATGTGCTGCTTTTAATGTCATTGTTACCTTTCAAACATGGGTCCTCTAAAAAATGGAGATTGTTGGGCTGACTCAAACGTTCATCCTTAAAGTCTGATTTTGGCTTTATGCATGTTTTCATGACACTCATATTCAGTTTCATCACAAACCAATTCATTTGCTGTCATTTCTGCGAAGTTAGGGGCAATACATCAAAGACCTTTGAAAAAATTCATGTTTTTGAGTAGGCAATGAGAGCAGCCCTCCCTCTCACTGCAAATTGGTGTATTTTCTTTCAAATAAACTTTCATTCCTAGTGCTGGGGCGCAACATTTTTTCTCTTTCAACTCTAGGAATGCTTTTGTGCAATTGTTTAATGGAAGCGGATCAGACACATCCTTGTGTGTCAGCCTCAGTAAAGGCTTAGCCACTAGGAACGGTTTAGTAACCACTCTCTACAGCAGCTAACCATTCCCTGACTTCTTTCTGAATTTGAGGTGGATTTATCTTGGAAATTATTTCCACCCTCTCTGGTGACACATTTCTACCTCCCTTTCCAATTTTGTGTCCCAGGTATTCATCTTCTTTTGACAGAACTCCTGACTATTCTCATGCAATGGCACTGTGATATGAACTTGGCAAAAATCAATATAAGTAAGCCTTTCTTCAGCACATGTAATGTGAAAAATGTATTGGCTGGATTCGGTATCACAGGACAACGTGGAAAAATTATGCTTTTAATCTCCTGAACTATTCTGTTCTTTTCATTTATTTTCTGTGAACCTGTGATCAGAAAGTTACATAAACTTCCAATCAATTCCATAAAAAATCCTTTTATTGGTAAAATGTATGCAACTGATGATGTTCTTGAATACATGTCATCTGGTTTTAATTTTAATATGACCTGTTCTGCACATTTTATTAATCTGGCATCCTCCTCTGTGCACTCTCTTATTTCTGTGTTTATTATTTCTTTTAAATCGGAAGGTAATTTTTCAACTGTCTTTTCTGAAAACAATGCTACAGCTGTCTCTTGGCCATTTTTAAATGTACATCTTCATCAGGATTCTGAAAATTAACATTATCTGGTGTACAGTAATTTGTGCTGTTTAATTTGCAAAACAATTGTTTTCCTGTTAGGCCTGAGTCACAAACAACAACTTGGCAATTTGCCTCAAATGTACCTAGTTTGGGTGCAAATTTTTCTCAAACTGGGTTGGTAATTTCTTTGTTTACAACTCCTGCAACTAAGTCTACTGCTTTCACAATGGACTTGGTAAATTCAGAATTGTGAGGGTTAAAACTCTCATTTTCAAGCACAGCAACCTGTTGAAATGGGTTCTGTTTTTGTCTCTGGAAACAATTCACATTTGCTCTGGACAACTTATTTAAATTCATTTTAGCATTTTCCATATTTTGTGGGACCATCTGTGCTTGAAAAATTCCTGCCATTGGTACCCGTTTCTGAACTGACATTTGCATTTGCTTAGCTGGCATATTTTGCATCTGCATTTCTCTGTTTTTGTGCATCATGTTTACATTTATATTTCTTCTTCCAATGCTCAAATCTGTTATAAAGATGACAAAAGGACACTTTTTCCAGCAGTACAACATCCATACCTGAATTTGAACAAACCAGAACACCTTTATTTCCATCCTGTGCAACACCAAATCTTCCTTGAACACTTTTGTTAATGTTAGCATGTATTTGTTAAGCGCTCGTACGCCCGGGGGCTTCATGGCGCTATAGGGAGGAACGTAGCGCATAGGTCACAGTAGAGAGTAAGCAGCTCAGCAATGCGCCTGAGAGAAGAGCCAGGTTTTCAGGGAGTGTCTAAAACTGAGGATGTTGTCATTCAGTTTCAGATGAAGGGGGAGAAAATTCCAGAAGCCAGCTGCAAGATGGTCAAAACAGCTGCCTCCGAGACGCTTCCTCTTGTAGGAGGGAACGGTCAGAAGGGATTTGTGAATGGACCGGAGATTACGGGCAGGGATGTATCTCTTAAACATGTCTCTAATGAAAAGAGGGCCAGAGTCGTGCAGAGATTTGAATAAAATGCACCCAGTTTTAAAAGCCACACGCTGCTCAACAGGCAGCCAGTGTAGCTGTTTCAGGCCAAGTCTAACAGACTGCCTCTTAGAGAGATTCAGGAGAAGTCTAGCTGCCTGATTCTGAACCAGCTGAAGGCGTTTTAGCTCTCCAGTTTGAAGCCCAAAATAAAGGCTGTTGGAAAAATCTAATCTGGACAGGACCAGGGAGATGACAATCTGTTTGAGGGCAGCCGGAGAGAAGAAGCAAGCGATTTTTCTTGATTTTCTTCAACTGGAAAAAGCTAGATGATACAACTGCTCCTACTTGTTTTTTTAGGGAGAGGTCCTCGCTGATATAGATTCCCAGGCTCTTAACCGAAGATGACTTGGAAGGAGGGGCTCCCATACTAGAAGGCCAAAAGCTGGGGTTCCAACTGAGTGCACTCGGTCCAGGCAAGACCAGTTCGGTCTTGCCTGGGTTAAGTTTCAAATGATTGCGGTTCATCCAGCTCAAAATGTGGGACATGGTGTTTTGGAATTCTACCACAGAGTCCTTGGTGTTCAAAGGAAAAATGAGCTGCAAATCATCTGCATAGTTGAAGATGGTAACTTTGGCTTTTCTAAGGGAGTACAGAAGGGGACATAAATACAAATTAAAAAGCAAAGGTGATAACGAAGAGCCCTGAGGAACTCCGCAGGTGGTAGGTATAGTAGGGGCAGTGAAGGGTCCCAGTCTAACAGATTGAGTACGGCCAGTGATAAATGAGCGAATCCAGCTCAACGCAGGGCCCCTGAGACCTGCCTGCTCGACACGGTCGACCAAGATGGTATAGTCGACCGTGTCAAACGCAGCAGAGAGGTCCAGTAGCACCAGAGCCTGATGGATCCCTTCATCCGCATTCCGCCTCAAAGTATTCTGCACCGAAAGAATGACCGCCTCAGTAGAATGGCAAGGACGGAAGCCAGCCTGGTTAGGTGCAAGATACTCTGATTCTTCCAAAAATTTGGAGATGCTATTGCAGACATGAGCCTCCAGAAGTTAGGCACAGTAAGGCAGCAAAGATATGGGCCTATAATTTTGCGGGTCTAGTGGGTTGGCTCCTACTTTTTTTATCAGGGGGATAAGAAGGGCCTTTTTAAATTTGTCTGGGACTTTACCCTGAGTGAGCGTTCCATTCAGCATAGAAAGTATACCCGCGGGAATGCTGGTTCCCACTTCTTTCAGAATGTGAGGGGGGCAGATGTCATCAGGGGAGCCTGATTTAACCTTGGCGAGGAGTTTGGACAAAATGGCACTGTCAACGGGGGGAAAGAATTCCAGGGTCGCAGAGTTATAAAAGGTGTCAGCCAGAAGGAGGGGGGACTGAGTAGTGGGGATGCTTTGTTTTATGGTGCAGATTTTATCAAAGAAAAAGGAGTTTAACGAATTGCAGAGCTCCTGAGTGGGGACCACCGGGAGAGAAGTTCTATCACTGGCGCTCAGATTCTCCTCAATGTTAAACAGTTCTTTAGATTTATTGTGAGCATTAAGGATTTTTTTGGAAAAATAATCAGTTTTATGTTTCTGAATGAGTTTTTGGTAATCCTTTCAGGCCTTGCAGTAGTTGGCTCTATCTTGTTCTGAGTACGCTGTTCGCCACTTACGCTCCATTTGACGGACTTCAAGTTTAAAAGTTTTCAAAAGAGGTGTAAACCACCTATGAGCGTCATTGGGGCGAGAGCGGGGAAAATTGGTGCAGGGAGCGTGAACGTCAGCTGCCTGAAGTAGCCACCCAGAGAAGGCTTCTTCCATTTCTTCAATATCCTGATCTAATGGAGGGAGGGAAGAGGTTAAGGTGCCAATAAGAGCAGGGATGTCAACATTCTTCCATATTCTGGTTTTTCCTCCTATCTGAGACGGGGGCTTCCTACTACCTTCGATAGTCATGGAAAAGTTGATCAAAAAGTGATCTGACCAGATGCAGGGCGTGATGGAATTGATAGCCAGGGGGATGTTCTGAGACCAAATTTGATCGAGGCTATGCCCTTTTGCATGGGTTGGGAGGTGTATCTGTTGGGTGAGGTTCATGTCTAAAAGAGTCTCTTTCAGCGCAGCTGCCTGAGTGTCTAACTCGGCAGAGTCCAGCCAAAGGTTGAGGTCACCCAGCAACACAATTTTTTTGTGAGAGATTATTAAAGGGGCAAGCTGTTCTGCTATGGATGCCGCGAAAGCGGACATTTTTTGCGGGGGCGATATATGAGGATCATAAGTAATGATCCACTATTGGTATCCATTTTAAAAATCAAGTTATCTGATCCTGTGAGGTCAAGGGACGGTAGAAGAGAGACTTTATGGGAATTGTGAATAATCGCAGCGACCCCCCCGCCCCTTTTATCAGCAGGTCTATCAACATGCAGAATATAGTAGTCGGAGGGAACTGCTGCTAAAATGTCGGGCAAGGATTCTGCATTGAGCCAAGTCTCCGTGAGGAGTAAAATATCTGGTTGCTCGGCTTGAAGCAAAATAAAAATGTCCATGTGGTGTTTTACCATGGACCTAGTGTTTAAATAAGAGCATTTAAGAGTAGTATTTAAGTCAGGAGAGGGTAAGAGAGATAAGAGAGGGCTTGGCCTGGAGGTTTTGTCAGTAGTAAACTCTGACTTCAAAATGCCATAGGTGGCAGCATGCTTTAAAGCATGAGCAGGTGGGGCGGGTCCCGCGCTGTTAGAGGGTCTAAGTAATAACAACTCAGAGGAGGAGTAATTGTAATTTTGGCCAGGGATTCTGGCCCCAGGCCCCGGACTGCCGCGGACGGGCGCAGACGGGCTTGGCTTATGCGCGACTTCGGCGCGCATTCGTCGCGCCCGCTGCGCTCCTGAAAACACATTGGTTTTGTAGCCTGCCTCCCGGGAGAACTAGACCGCTAGATCCGGTCCAGCTCCACCCAAGATGGCGGCTCGCCTCACCCTCCACGCAAACGGCACCAGCCACGATGGAACAGGGCGGGCTGCAAGGTTTAAATCAGCACAATCGGTAGATGAGGTTAAGAAAAAGATTTCCACAATTTTAAAATGAGCAATAAAAGTTTCTAAAGCGCTGGCGCCGTAATCGCGCCAGAGCAGCAACAATGTCTACCAATGACTGCGCTATGAGCAGATGTAATTCGCAGGTTCCAAGAGAGCCAGGCAGCTGCCACCAGCCAAGCGTTCTCGGAAAACTCTGTACCTGGGATTGTTTTGTAGCCTGCCTTCCGGGAGAACTAGACCGCTAGATCCGGTCCAGCTCCACCCAAGATGGCGGCTCGCCTCACCCTACCTCTGCTTGTGACACATCACCCTGTACCACACTTTTGTTCTCTGCAAACAACTGATTCTGAAAACTTTTCGGTGCAAACCTTCTCTGTACCATCATATGTTTTTCTTTAAACTCTTTTGGATTCATTCCCTGTCCGGCACAATAGTACCCTTCATCTTTCAGATGCCCATCTATCAGATTTCTTTGCAAACAAATCAATGTTTGCTTTATGTGCACAATCATCTGATCAGAGACTATTAAACCAATACCCAAGTGAGTCACAAATAAACATATGCTAGTTGCATCAGGACATACTCTACCACTGTGTTGCTGAAACATTAAACACACACTTTCACAAAACTCACGAACCAATCTTTTTAGCTCCTGTTTTGTTCTGTTAATCTGTACCCAATTAACATCTTTTGCTGGCACTCTTCCCTTCAGAAAAGTAATCACTGCTACGTTTTTCCCCATAACAGAAAATGATAGCACATTCATGCAAACCCCTTTAGTTATATCCTCACCTGGCCTTTGCACAACAACAGATTCAAACCACAATTCAGTTTGCATGGTATTGTAAAAGAACATTTCCAAAGTAATGCACAAATCTTCTAACATTTCAACAAATCCATCTACTTGTGGGTACCACAGTGTAAGTCTGTCTCTCAATTGTGGACATGTGTTCAGAAATGCTGCAAGTTCACCTTTATTCTGTGGCCCATGATCCTGCACTTCTCCCACCTTTTCTTTCAATGAGTAAGCTAAAGCTTCTCTCTCATCCAGTTTATTATTTTCTTTAACACGGTCTGGTGGTTTCTTTTTCTTCTCATGTTTTCTTGCCCATGTGTCTCCTAATTTGTCAAACCCATTGCATTTGAAAATATATTTGATTATTTGTGCAATGTGCAAATGCATTCCTGAAAAACACATTTTCTCATTTGCTTCATCATCCATATGTACCCTGAAACCTTTCTGAAATAAAAAACTTCCTTAAACACCAATTTCATAATTTTGTGCCAAATCTGTCAGTCCATCATATGTATTTAATGCACATGCAGCTGTTTCCTTGCCCAGGGATATTAATAATTTTTCCTGACACTGGTTCACTTTTTCATTATTTAAACAGCAGGGACTGTTAATTTCTTCATGTTCAAATGCTGCATTTAAAACATTAAGCGGTCTCTCTTTTTCAGGGTCTGGGTTAATTTGTTCCCCCATGCTCTCTATCGTTTTGATCACTGCTGCTTCCTCAAAGCAGGTTTGCGAATTCCCATTTTCAAATATATATATTTTTTCCTGGGCTGCAGATGTTGTAAAAACCATTTTCCCTCACCTTTCAGTGCTTGATCTGTCTGGGGTAATTTCTGTTCAATAATCTGTGAATTCTGAGTTTCTTAAATACACCCTGCCATAATCACTTCTTCTGCAGCTCTTTGAACCTTTTGAGTAGGGACCATATTAATTGGGACAGTCATTTTTCTAGGCATTATCTGTGCATCTGCAGTTTGTAATTCTTGTACTGAATCAATCACATTTGAAGCAGTAACACCTGAAGGTATCACCGTCAGTGCAGGCCGTGGGTCAATATGAAATGTCTGCACAATCCTCTCAATCTGTGTTTCTCTCTGTTCAACACAAGCAGTAGCCACTGTAGTACTTACTGGTACACTATTTTCAGTATTTTTAATGGGAACCACTTAAAGTGGTGGACACTCAGTTTACAATGCATCCATTATTTCATCCCCTGAATAATTATTTATTTGAAGCTCTTTATCATCACCAATTCCCTTCTCCTGCATCTGGTGCTTTACCTTTTTATCCTCACTTGTTTTGTCTCTGGCTGTCTTTTCCCAAATGCTTAAAGCCTCAAATTGTGCTGCTTTAGATGGTGTCTTTATTTCACGTAACACTTCCCTTAATTTGTCAATAATTTGCAATTTAAAAGTACCATCTTTTGGAAACCTCAAAGGACCCTCTTTTTCAGTAATCTTGCACCATTGGACATACATGAATTTTGTCCCAAATTGGTAGACCTAAAATGCACAGGTGTTCCTTCTGGAGCATCACCAATTAAAAACTAATTTTTCACTTTACCTTCCAACAGTTTCTTTAAACCTTCAAACAATTTCATTTTAGCAATAGTTCAATGCAATTTCTTTTCTCCAATGCTGTCAGTCTGAATTTCAGTCAGTTTTACTCCTACCACTGACCCTCCACAAAATCTTACTGCAATATTTTTCTGAGTTTTCTTAATCACAATTCTGTTAGTAACAACATAAAAACATTCGCTACTCTGTCTGTTCCACTAAATAAAGGATAGATTTATTTTCACTGCGAGTAACACATTCCGCTTACTCTTCACAAAGTAAGAACTTCTGTTTACTCTTCAAACACTGCAGATAAATCCCTTCTGCTTACTCTTCACTCAAGCTCAGAAGAACCTTCTACTCCGTTAGGTGATATAGCACCAAAGTTTCTCCAGCGAACTTTTATGCTGTCAACCACTCTCACTTTTACACAGAAAATAGTCCCTAATTTACCACTGCCAGCCCTACCTACCTTCTCAGTGCTATTCCAACAGACGAGTAACCTCAGAGCAGTGTGGCTTCCATTAACCACCCACTATTCCTTCCCGGGATTCCCAGGTATCACTGTACCTGTGTTTCCAGACAAAATAAAACATGACACTAACTTTTCATGTTAAGAACAAATAATCAATAATCAAAAATTCTCCAGTATTAGGGGTGTCTTTCATAGATTCACATTCCTGAATCATTCCCCGTCGTCGGAGTGGGAGTCCCACGGTACATAAAAAAGCAGTAATATGCCATTTGTACATAGCAAATAACAGTTATACCCAACCAGGAAGTAAAGTAGCCCCAGCTACAGTGGAAAAAACTTCCACATTAGTGACTATCCAAGTCATTATGTATAGACCAAACTGCAGCCAATCAGGCCACAGCTCCCACCAGAATGCTCTCCCCAGAGACCCAGGCTCTCAGATTTTTTACCGCACGTCGTGTGATAGGGAGTCTCTCTGAGCTCTGCTCAGTTTTTTCTCTACTTCTGAAAGATTTCACTTTCTAACATGTCTAAATCGAAGTCCCTGTTCAGGGCCTGTGAATCCTGCGGAAAAGCAAGGCTGTTTAAGGAGGATCCGCATACTCTCTGCATCTACTGCTTGTACCCTGATCATCAGGCTAAGGAGTGCAAGATTTGTCGCACCTTTCCTCCAAAGACCCTCAGGGACAGAGAGGGTCGCCTGCTGCTGTGGATACAGCGGATTAAAGAGAAGGATAACCCACTCTCTTAGGTAGGAAGTTTGGCCTCAGGGTCTTCTATGGGATCTAGAAAGAGGATGGCTGAGAGTAAGGTGACTACTCCTAAGGCTAAGGTGGCAAGACAGGCCCAGCTCACTGAAGACGCTGGTGAGCCTTCTACCTCAAAAATGAAAAAATCCTCTGAGAAATCTGTGAGGCCAACAGAATCAAAAAAGACTGCGTCTTTATTGTCACCTCAGAGGCCTGTGACCAAGGCAGCGACTACTCTGCCGTTTTCCTGTCAGGCAGCCACTGCCGTGACTTCTACTATGACTTTTTCCTCACCAAAACCTTCTATGGTGATGTCCTCAGCGTCCTCTCCAACTTATGTACATGTCCAGGTTCGTCCCATCTCGTCGACGAAAATAGTCACACCTCTCGTCGACGAGCCTCCGTCGACGAAGCTAATACCAGCGTCGACGAAAAGCTTGCCGTCGACAACAGCCTTACCGTCGACGAAGAAGAACTTGCCGATCCCATCGTCGACGAAGAAGACCCCGTCGACGGCCCCGTCGACGAAGAAAATAGTCCCGTCGACGGCCCCGCCGACGAAGAAAGTAGTCCAGTCGACGGTTCCCTCGTCGACGACGAAGTCCATCTCGTCGACGAAGACTAAACAGCCACAGTCGTCGACGGAACATTAACGTCGACGAGTACATCGTCGACGACGAAGACAAAGCCACAAGAAACAGAATTAACAATGGCACAAGAGAATCCAACAACACCAAAGCTGTCATCTTGCACAGATCTTCAAGTTTGGTCAGCAAAGAGCAATGTGATACCGCTGCCATCTCCAGCCACCACTGCGGCACTATTACAAAGGCGTTCATCACAGTCTGCATCTATGTCGCCACTAAAAATGCCAGACAGGCTCTTGGATTCTGAGGAAGATGAATCTGGTGATGAGTTATTTCAAGCAGCTAAGAGGCCATCTGATTTGCTTATACAAATAAAGGATCAGGAGGAAGAGGAGCAAGTGATTCAACCGCCTAGGTTGGAGACTGAACCAACACCAGGGATGCAAATGCCAATGGAACTTTTCCAAAATTTGCAGTATATGTTGAGCGATTATTATCGCCGTTTTCCGCCTTCAGAGTCAGGCGAATCACAACTCTCTTCTCCACGGCCTCGAGTAACCCCGACTCCAATGGCTACAATGACAGAAGAAGCGGAGCATGCCCGGCCATCAACACCGGTGTCCTACCACCAAACGGAGGATGAGAATACTGATGAGGAAGCTCATGAAGAAGGTCAATTAGATAAAACGGACTCGTCGGAGTATGAAGATTATCAAGCTGACACACCTTCTCCAGATGAACAACCAAAAGCCGAATCGCCACCGGTGGATATTGCAAATTTCCATAGGATTATGGACAAAGCAACTAAGAGATTTCTCATTACCATGGAGGCTAAACAGGACGAATGTTTCCTGTACG
This sequence comes from Lissotriton vulgaris, assembly GCF_964263255.1. Taxonomy (NCBI): domain Eukaryota; kingdom Metazoa; phylum Chordata; class Amphibia; order Caudata; family Salamandridae; genus Lissotriton; species Lissotriton vulgaris. Next base: position 220,113 of record NW_028248188.1, on the reverse strand, counting down.
ACTTTAAGAGTTTGTCTCAGAGGCAAAGTTGGTCTATTCCTATTATAGACTTTATTTGGAAAGAAGGTCTAAAGATCATGGCCACACCAAATTCTTTACCTGCGGTTTTACCGCGAGTGGATAAAAAGTACAGGGCACCAACTTCTTCACCTGCTTGCCTGATCGGCCAGGCCAAGACAGAGTCAGTCATTGCGCAAGCAGCTCAAAAGAGAGCAAAGAACCCGTCATCTCAGATCTCCACTCCTACGGACAGAGATGGGAGGCGACTCGATACCATTGGGAAAAAGGTATCGACTATTGCAGCGGCCACAGTTAGGGCTGCTAATTCGCTGGCAGTTCTCGGCAGGTATGATAGGCAGATGTGGTCAGACATATCGCCATACATTCAAAAACTGCCTGGACCGGACCGAAGCCACAAAAATTCTGCAGGAAGGGGAGTGTGCTTCGTCGGAGATCATTGATGCTGCAGTGGACGTAGCAGCTACAGGATTCAGGCAGTTGGCAGGAGCTGCAGTCCTTAGAAGAGAGGGATGGTTGAAATCTACATCCTTTAGGCAGGAGGTGCAAGCCAAGGTGCTGAATATGGCTTATGATGGCGAGTACCTATTCGGCTCGCATGTGGATGAGGCTTTGCAAGCCGTCAAGAAGGATACAGAAACTGCACGATCGTTGGGTACTCTGCAGTACCGGAAATCTTCCTTTCGTGGTGCTAGAGGAAGAGGTAACTTCACAAATAGAGGAGGATATTACCAACAACGATCATATACGAACAACCAAAATAACCAGAGGTACCAGCCATATAAGCAACAATCTTATGGCCAAAGAAGAAATAATTATTCACAGCCCCGAGGGAAAACAACTTATCGGGGCAGAGACAACACTAACAAAAAGTGAGAAACACATCCTGCCACCACTTTGTCCCAGCCAGAAACAAATTGGAGGAAGAATATCCCTACATTGCTCAAAATGGTCAAAAATTACCACAGACAGATGGGTCCTGGAGGTGATTTCCAAGGGCCACATATTGGAATTTGTAAAAACCCCTCCAAATTCACCCCCAAAAGGACCGCCCCCAGCACATCTCAAGGAGCTGTTCATCCAAATCAATACAATGATTCGAAAGGGGGCAATCGAGAGAGTACCTCAACATCAGAGAGGAAAAGGTTTTTACTCTCGTTTTTTCTTGATACGCAAAAAATCGGGGAATGGCGACCCATCCTCGATTTGCGTGCCCTCAACAAATGCATCAAAAAATTAACGTTCAGAATGTTGACACTCCAAGAGATCCTCCAGTTTCTGACAGAAGGGGACCACATGGCAACACTCTACCTTCAGGATGCTTACTTCCACGTACCCATTTTCCCCAGGCACAGGAAGTTCCTAAGGTTCAGAGTGGCTGGCAGGGATTTCCAATTCAAGGTGCTTCCTTTTGGACTACGTTCAGCCCCGAGGGTATTCACAAAGATGTTGGCACCTGTAGCGGCCCACTTACGATTACAGGGTATTCAGATATACCCATATTTGGACGACTGCCTTATCAAGGCCAATTCCTACGCCACAACAAGCAAACATGTCCAGATGTGCCTTTGCCTGCTTCAAAGCCTGGGTTTCTCAGTGAACTTCGAGAAATCAGATCTGGTACCATCACAAAGGAAGTCTTTCCTAGGAGCAACGCTTGATTCCAAGCTCGCTCAGGTCTTCATCTCAAGCCAAAGACAGGAGAAGATTCAAAAGATGGCGACTGCACTCCTCAGAAAAGAGTGCGTTTCTGTTCGAAAATTCAAATCTTTCCTAGGGATGATCTCATCGTGCATCCCTCTCACTCCAAACTGTCGTCTGAGAATGAGACCCTTGCAAGAGGAACTCAGTCACCAATGGGTGCAGGTATCAGGTTCCTTCGAGGATATCATCACCTTAACGCCTCGAATGAAGAATGCAATCCTGTGGTGGAGTCAGGAACACAACCTGCAGGTGGGCTGTGCTTTCCTCGCAGAAGTCCCCAGATTCATCGTAACCACGGATGCCTCGCTAGAAGGTTGGGGCGCTCACCTTCAAGGGATGACGATCAGTGGCAAATGGGACAGACAGCAAAAGAAATGGCACATCAATTTATTGGAATTAAGGGCCATTTTCCTCGCCATGAAATCTTTTCAAGCGATACTGGAAGACTCGACAGTGTTGATTCGAACAGACAACACAACAAGCATGCATTACCTGAACAAGCAGGGGGGCACGAGATCAGCCCGGTTGTCCCAGCAGGCTCAAGAGATCTGGAATTGGGCTCTGGATCACAACATCAACTTGTCAGCGGTGCATGTTCCAGGAGTAGCCAATGTGCTAGCAGATTCCCTGAGCAGATCCAAGAGCAGCACTCACGAGTGGGAACTGCATCAACCAGCGCTGGATTGGATCTTCCGGAGATGGGGTCACCCCGATCTAGATCTTTTCGCAACATATTGGAACAAGAAATGTACACACTTTGCGAGCTGGATTCCCCACAGAGAATCTTGCGGGGATGCTCTGTCAATGAATTGGGAGCGGATATTTGCCTACGCCTTCCCGCCAATTCCATTAATTCCCAAGGTCATCAAGAAAATGAGAAGACAACCGTGTCGAATAATTTTGATTGCTCCACGGTGGCCACGACAATATTGGTTCACACAGCTTCTTCTTCTCTCAGAACGCGAACCAGTCCAGCTGCCTCAAATTCCAAATCTTCTGACAATTCAAGAAGGCAGAGTATATCATCCGGACCCTCATTCTCTGAAATTATCGGCTTGGCTCCTCAACACCATGAGTTTGCACACTTGAACATTCCACAAGACTGTCAAGAAGTCCTAGCCAATGCTAGAGCGCCTTCAACGAACAAAACTTACAAGCTTAAATGGAAGCGTTTTTGTGCTTGGTGCCAAACTATGAATTTACATCCCATGTATGCTGAACCGGAAAAGATCTTACCCTTCTTTTTGCAGTTGGCTAAATCGGGTTTGGCGCACTCAACACTTAAAGTGTTTCTAGCGGCTATATCCCGATACCGTCAGGATGGTACGAATTCTCTATATTCCTCAAGAATAATCCAGCAATTCTTTAAGGGTTTATTTCGTATGTTTCCACCAATACGTCGGCCACCTCCATCCTGGCATTTGAATATAGTACTAGCTCATCTCATGCGCCATCCCTTTGAGCCGATCCATAAAGTTGAGCTGAAGTTCATCACTTGGAAGGTCGCATTACTGCTGGCGTTAACATCAGCCAGAAGGGTTAGTGACATGCAGGCGTTCACGTCTAAACCACCTTTCTTGCAATTCACGAATGACTCTGTGATACTGCGCACCAACCCGAAGTACATGCCCAAGGTACCATCGGATTTTCATTTGAATGAGCCAGTGATACTTAAGACATTCTTTCCGAATCCGCAGTCGCCAGCTGAGCGGACTTTACACTCATTAGATATCAGGAGATGTCTTAAGTTTTATCTTTCAAGGACAGCTGCCATCAGGAAGACGGATCAGCTATTTGTAGCGCATGGCAGACTGAGACAAGGCTGTGCAGTGACAAAACAGACTATCGCTAGGTGGGTCTCATCAACGATAGGGCTCTGCCATCAACAAGCAGGTAAACCCTTACAGACCTTACCTAGAGCTCATTCTACGAGAGCAGTCTCTTCTTCAACTGCTTTGTTTGCTGGTGTGCCTCTCCTGCAGATCTGCAGAGCTGCAACATGGTCCAGCAGGCACACATTCACGAGGCATTACTGTCTGGATTCTTCAAGTGATACCGATGCCTCGGTGGGAAGAGCAGTCCTGCGTAATCTTTTTCAATAAGGTGAGCCTCTGATGATCTATCCCACCTCCTCTTGCTCTTTTGACGCTTTAATATGTTATTGCATTACTTTATGTTCATGCATGAAAACTGTGTAGCTTGGCATCCAAGAGCGATGTATTGTATTACTGCTAACTACTCTGATTCAGGCATGTGAATCTATGAAAGACACCCCTAATACTGGAGAAGAACAATAGTTACTTACCTGCTAAACTGTGGTTCTCCAGTATTGGTGTCTTTCATAGATTCACATGCACCCACCCACCTCCCCTCAGAGTCTCACTCAGGCTATGGATATATATATATATATATATATATATATATATACTCAGTTACACTCCGGTGCTACAAAATCTGAGAGCCTGGGTCTCTGGGGAGAGCATTCTTGTGGGAGCTGTGGCCTGATTGGCTGCAGTTTGGTCTATACATAATGACTTGGATAGTCACTAATGTGGAAGTTTTTTCCACTGTAGCTGGGGCTACTTTACTTCCTGGTTGGGTATAACTGTTATTTGCTATGTACAAATGGCATATTACTGCTTTTTTATGTACCGAGGGACTCCCACTCCGACGACGGGGAATGATTCAGGCATGTGAATCTATGAAAGACACCAATACTGGAGAACCACAGATTACAGGTAAGTAACTATTGTTCTTCTGTCCTATGAAATTACCAATATAATCAATTACACCATCAATTCAAAATTAGCAAAATTTCACCAACAGTCAAAACTTTTACTATTTTCAACTCTTCAAAAAATGCATCCTAGCACATTAACAATATTTCACAACCCTATTGATACTCACACCACTCCAGCAATCACCTTCTTGCATCACCTTCCAGTACTGCTTTGCCAGTCTTCAGGTTCTGAGCATTGGAGTTCGGAATCAGGACTTGGACATTCATCTGACTTGGGCAATTATTTTACTTCCCTCCTAAGGTCAATGATCCATTAGTTTAATAGTTGATGGTGAAATCAATCATCATTAATCACCAAACTAATCAATAATGACCATCCTCTGCTTACCAGAAACGGATGCAGCGGTATTTTCACGGTAATTTCGCAATGCAAAACCTAATCTACCTCGATTTTACGGCTGAAAAGGGGTTGGGTCCTTGACACCATGTATTACCTTCAGGAGACTTTACATAAACATGTCCAGTCAAAATTGCAATTATTATTTAGGCCAATGAAGAGAGTTGTTGAGTATTTAAAGGGTTTTATTTTCATGTCAAAAGTTAATTTTTCTCTGACCCTTTATGCATTAGTAAAATATCAATCAGGTTACAGAATTTGAAAACAGGAAAAATAGCATTAATACAAACCTATTGCAGTCTGCATATAAGCATCACACTTGAAAAAAGAAAATGTGGCACAAAATGTCAGTCAAAACTCTTAGAGTTTCTAAGAAAAATAAGCCTTGCACGGCTGATCAATAATTAAATAATTTGCAAAAATCTCTCATTAAGAGAAATAAATGCTTAAGACAAATCTTTTCAGAACTAATTAATTAGTCAAAAGTATAAACTTAGAATTTTAGCATCTAAACCTATTCTAATCAGCTGCACTCTGCTCTGGTGATGCTCAATCTGTCTCTCTCCCTCTCCATCATCTGACAGGAGCTGCTCCTTGAAAGCGCCCCCTCCTTCACAAGACCTTAAATTAATGTAGCCTGCCGTGCCAAAAATCTGACGTGCGAGGACTTCTTAAAAAAAAATATGAGCAAGAAACCTCCCCTCTGATGCAAATCTCCACCCAAGCTGCACCCGTGACGATCACATACCTAACCCATGTGAATGTCTGAGCTCATCTGCTGCCTTACCTCTCTCCTCCCTCTCTGATAGAGGCCCCCTGGCTTAAAGAGAAAAAGCCTCCAAACCCCCCTAAGAAGTCATTATTATGTATAAAATGTTGCATATTCAGAAAAGCTTGTACCTGATTGGCCAGCCACGATGGCATGATCTCTCATCCTGATCTCATTGCAAAATCCTAACCATACCAGTTTTTACAAAAGAAGCGTTAATGATTAAGGGCCTTATGTATCAAGCACATTTGCGATCGCAATTTTGCTTAGTGGTATGTATGAGGTAAATCTGCATGCAAAATAAGGAATCGCAAAATTTGCGTTTCCTTATTTTGCGATTGCATTTAAGGAATTTGCGATTTCTTTGAAAAATACACTTTTTTGCATTTTTCAAAGTGCAATGTGAAGCACACACATGCCCTTAGGGCATGTATGTGCGCCACATGTGCACCCATGCTTATTTCAGGGGTGCAACAGGGTGTCCTTTTGACACCCTTGAAATTGCATTCCCAATTTGCGATTCTCTAATTGCAAATCGCAAATTGGGAATGTTGGTATTCCTTAATTGTGAATCGCAATTTGAGATTCTCAATTGAGGAATATGTAGGATTCGCCAAATTATTGCAAATCCTACATACATAGCATTTTGCGATTCTCAAATAGCGATTCGCAGAAAATTGCTATTTGACAATCGCAAATGAAGATTTTGATACATATGGCCCCAATACATTTTATGTTTTAGCAACATTTACTAGGAAACCTGTTTCTATCTTTTTCCTTCCTTCCAGTCGCATCACAGGCAGGAAGGATACTTTAACACTGGTACATTGGCACAATCACAATAATGTGCAGTTCGCAGTGGCCTTGACTCCTTCTGTTCTTAAGGCAAGCTGGTACAATCTGTGCATGCTCTCTTCTTTTTAATGCAAGTCACAGGCAGCCATTTTTCTTAGACCAAAAAACATAACAAACACAAAAGAGTATTACATTTATGTAAATAAGCCCATTATGTTTTCCCAACCCCATACTAATATCCTTTATAAAAGATTTCCTAGCAAAGCTATTAGTTTAAAGCAGCTTTTCTTATTATTTGTGCTCAACATGCAAAAATAAAAATGTGCAACATAGCATTATTATGCATTAGTGTACATTTTAAAAGCGCACACCAAAAGTTAATACATACTCATAGCAACATGTTTTAATGTTTTAGCTAGCTTTTTAGCTTTTCATGCAAAAAACATTTAGCCCCATGTGTAGTGTTTGGTGCATTTGTTAATTAACACACATTATAAAAAGGTGTTTTAAACTGAAAAAATGTCTAAATATGCAACAAGCCAAAGCCTCTTAAGATATGGACAGGGGTATAGATTATAAGGTAAAATGAGCTGGGAAGAGAGAACACATTCTATGGTTATTCTTCATAACTAAAAAGGCCACTTAAATCACAACTTTTTCTCTACCCTGCAAAAACACTTGTTAATTCAGCAAAATCATTTCAGACTGACTAGGCCTCATTTCATGTCTCATGTGCCATTTGCTTTCACTTGCACCAAAATGTGCGTGTCAATTTAAATGCAGTCTGTCTGAAGCACAAAAATAAAGCAATGTCTGGCTGCAGATGAAATCTGCTCCATCACTTGTATATGTACTATTGTTGGCTGCTTCTGTCTGCAGGCCAGTAACCAGCTGAACAGCCCAATCACGTCCCCGGCTCAGTCACCAACGCCTTCTCCCGTTACCAACCTCAGCAGTGTTTGCACAGGGATCGCATCGCTACCTGTCCTCGCCCAGTTCTCCCGGCCTATGGTGCCAGCACAAGGTAAGAACTAGAAAGAGAGAGACTAGTAGAGGGCGTCTTGGATAAATGTTAATAGCTGTTTTTTTAGGTGTCTTCTGTCTGCACGCTTCATATGCTGAAATTGGAGAGGCCTTGACTTCTCAGGGCATTTTGGTAAACGATTATATCACTGTTTTATTTCGGTATACACCTGTTACAACGCAATTTTTACTCCGCACTACCACTACAACGCAGGCATTACAACGCATACCGTTACAACGCATTGCGCTGGGGGGCGCTCTAGGATAAGAGGTAAGTTTAATTTACTATCCAACACCTTCCCTAGGGTCCACGGGGACTGGAGTTAGAATAGTAAATTATACTTACCACTATCCAGCACCCCAAAGCGCTATGCGTTGTAACGGTATGCGTTGTAAATACCGCGTTGTAATGGTATGCGGAGTAAAAGTATGCGTTGTAACGTCATACATCCTTTTATTTCTCTATTAGAAACATTGTACCTAGGCTATAAACTCTATAAAATAAATACAGGCACAATGTATGTCTTCAATCTCTTCAAGATCTTCATGTTTTATTTACTGTTGGAACATTGCACAGACGTCCGATGTATTTGTCAAAAAAGTACACCTAAGGAAATTGTGAAATATAGGCCATATTTTTCTTGGTATTGCCCTGAGACAATGACAGTGATATCCAAGGGGTAGGCTTGGCATTCTGTAACTGCTGAGGCCTGGTACAATAGCAAGCACAAAAGGCCCACCTAAGTCTTTTTTTTTTCTCTTCCTGATATTAATCTTGGGTTCAGACCAGTGCGAGTTCCTCGTCACCGCGGAAGTCTTTGCTCTATTCAGTTGAGCTGTTACCGGTTCTGCACCAAGGATCCAAACCTATTGTTTTTGTTGGTTTTATGCATTTGATAAGTAACTATCTCTTTGACAGGTAGCCTTTTTGTCTTACTCATACTGTTAATAAGGGGTTATTTTTATTGGTGGTTATTGCTGCCATCAGACTCCTCACCTCTTCATTTCCCTCAAGATGTCATAATGGATCATGAAACTTGAAACAAATCTTTTGCCCCCACAAGGTAGGTCCAAACCTCTGCCTGGGCTCTGGGATCCATCCTGGACGTGACATGGAGTAGAGCAAGGCCCCACCCTGATGCACTAATTTTTTCAGGTCAGATCTGGAGTGCCTTTCGTGGAAACTCTTGCTCTCAAAAAATTAATTTGCATTTACTTTGTTTTGGGATGTCTCACCCAAATGTTTCAAGATCCTTGTCTCTCTTTAGAATAAGATGTCCCTCACAGACCTGCACATCTCTTGTTGCTGGGGCCCAAGCACTTCTCAACAACTGTCCTTCTCAAGTGGTGTATTTCTAGTTGAAGGTTTTGTTTCACGACTCGTTTCAACATCATTATGAGAACCTATCTTGGATGAGTTCGACCCAGAGATGGATTTAGCTATGGCGCTTACCCCTTTACTAGAGCTTACTATTCATTTCCTGAAGTTTCCATCCCCTGATGCCGACCTCACACAATTTGCAGCTTTCACACAGGCAATGATGTCCTTTTCCTGCTCCACCCGGACTCCATCTGGTGTGATAACCTACCCAAGAAGCTGTAGAGGCCTCCAACCAGGCTTTTACCAATAGCTCCACTCCAGGAACCAGTCAACCTTACTCATATTCTTTCTGGCTCAGTTCCAGCACTGTTGGAACCTCCTCCGAAGTGATTGCTTGTTTCCGTCGTGGATGCATACCACCAGTCCAGCATCTTCAAATAGTTACAAAGCTTAGCAAGTTTTCTGAAGACAAAGGCAAGTTTGGTCAGCTGCCTATACAAAGCCTGCTGTAGGTGGACTAGATTGTGTGAAATAATAAATATGCAAGAATTATATATCTGAAAGAAACACGTTAGTGTTAGATTCCTTACCTTAGAATATCCCCAGGCGTCAGTCTGGATCCGGAAACTTTTGCGTAGCAGTACCCCTGCGCGTCGGTAGGCGTCGTCTGCAGGCGTCCCCTGCGGCTCCGCGTCCGTCGTCGGCGTCGTGCGCCGTGATGACGTCGCTGGAGTACATAGACGCCGCCTCCGCGCGCTGACGTCAGTTCTTCTTTTTTCCGCGCCAGTGGACGCAAATCTGAAGAGCAGTACTCCGGTCTTTGACCAAGTTTTTCGATTGTCTTTTTTCTCTATTGTGCCTGATAGGATGCCTGGATTTAAGAATTGCGATGGCTGTGAGCGCACGATGTCGGTCACAGACCATCACCGCCTCTGTCTCCGGTGTCTGGGCCCCGACCACGACGTGGACTCCTGCGTCGACTGCCGGGCCCTTACCAACAAGGCTAGGCGGGAGCGGTCCCGCAAGCTGCTGGAGCTCCGGGTGTCGGCCCCACGTCGGGACCGGGAGCGGTCCCGGTCCGGCCGGAGGTCGAGAGAGCGTTCGAGGGAGCGATCGCGGAGCCGCGCCGGGCGCTCCGGAAGTCGACACCACTCGTCATCCTCGTCAGGTAAGAAGCACAAGAAGTCGGGGCGTCGTCATCGTACCCCCGACTCCCCCCGACGCTCGCGCGATGCGGCCGGGGGCTCGGGTGACCCCAACCCCGCGGCTCCGCGAGAGTCGCCGGCGCGGCCTGCCTCATACCCTCCGGTCCCTGGGCATGGTGCGACGCCTGAGGAGATCGAGGCGTTCCTCATGGCCATGAGGGCGCTCGCTTCTCCGACGGGGCCTACGGCGCCTTCGGGCCCAGTGCTACCGTCTGGGGGCCCTGGCGGTTCGGGTGTCCCTGCCTCGGCGCCGTCGGGTGCTCCGGCCCCGGCGCCGCCGACGGCTCCGACCCCGGCGCCGCAGGGGCCTTCGGGATCGGCGCCGGCTGGTCTTCCGGCCTCCCCGGCGCCGTTGCCATCGGGGTTACCCCCGACGCCGCCCCCGCGCGGCGCCGGTTCTCCGCTGCCGGTTCCGGCCGGCAGTGGGGTTCCGACGCCGGCTCCGGGCGGCGCCGTCCCCTTACCTTCTCCGACGCCGGACGCGGCGCCGGACGGGCGTCGCTCGACGCCGGTCCCGGCGCCGATGGGGCCCATGAACCCCGAGGAGCCGGTCTTCATCATTGACTCCGAATACGGAGAGGATGAGGAGTACGGTGAAGGTTGGGAGGGGTCCGAGGACCCTCTGGCTCGCGAGTGCCAGTATGACCCGGACTGGACAGGTGACTTGGGGGATGCCAGTGGTTTGGACGACTCCCCTAACCCTGGTTTGATCTCTCCTCCTTCCGTGGCGTCGGTGGAGGGAGCTGCCTATTCTGTGGTGCTGATGAGGGCTGCCAAGGCCTTAAACCTTGAGCTCCCCGTCGCGGCCGTGAGGCCTAACATCCTCACCGAGGTCTTCAAACCGCAGTCATGCCCACTGGAGCCTCTGCTGCCGTTTAATGAAGCCTTGTCTGACGTTCTGTTGGGCACGTGGTCCAGGCCCGCTTCAGGTGCGCCTGTTGATCGGAACGTGGCCAGGCGCCACCGTCCTTGTCCGGACGACCCCAAGTACCTGTCTACCCACCCCACTCCTGAGAGTCTGGTGATCCAGGCCTCGACCTCCCAGTCCGCATTCCCGTCGGCCCCGCCCGACCGGGAATCCAAGAGGTATGACCAGTTTGGCAAAAAGGTCTTCTCGTCCATTAGTTTGGGCCTGCGGTCTTGCAACACCGCCTGCCTCTTGGGCCGCTACACCCACTCTGTGTGGGATACGGTCGCGGAGCTGCTGCCAGAATGCCCCATGGAGGTGCGGGCAAAGCTCGGTTAGGCTGTGGCTGAGGGCCGAGATGCAGCGAAATATTCAATTCGGTGTGGTCTTGATACGACCGACTCGCTGGGCAGAGCTATGTCTACGACGGTGGCGATTCGTCGTCACGCCTGGCTGAGATCCGCCAATTTTTCGGCTGATGTCCAGAATACCCTGATGGACATGCCGTTTGATGGCTGTCACCTGTTCGGTGACAAAGCGGACCACGCGCTGGAACGCTTCAAGGACTCCAGGGTCACGGCCAAGTCCTTGGGTCTCTCGACCCAGCGTCAGCAACCGGGTTCGTTTCGTCCCTTTCGTGGCCAAGGAAGGGGCGCCCCCACACGTGCTGCCAGCCACGCGCCGCAACAATCCTTCCAACGCGGTGGCGGCCGTGGAAACCGCCGTGGTGGCGGTCGGGGACAACGGCGGGGTCAGACCACACCTTCCCCCGCAGCATCTACCCCAAAATCCTCCTAGTCCGTGCTTTCGGCCCCATGTGACGCCAGTGGGTGGCAGGGTTCGCCATCACCACGCTCACTGGCGCACGATCACTTCGGACAGGTGGGTGCTGCAAATTGTCCGAAGGGGCTACTCCCTCCCCTTCGAGACCTCTCCTCCAGCCATGCCACCGCAGAACCACCGTGTGTCGGGGGACCACTTGACACTTCTGCAGGAGGAAGTTACGGCCCTCTTGGCCAAGGGGGCCATCGAGCGCGTTCCTGGGCCAGAAGTAGGGCGTGGTTGTTATTCCCACTACTTTCTGGTGCCCAAGAAGGACAAGGGGGGCCTACGTCCTATCTTGGATCTAAGGAACGTCAACGGCTTCCTCCGGAAGGAGAAGTTCAAGATGTTGACGTTAGCTCAGGTCTTGGCTGCTCTGGACCCGCAAGACTGGATGGTAGCGTTGGACTTGCAGGACGCCTATTTTCACATCCCCGTCCTGCCGGCCCACCGGCGTTACCTGCGGTTCACGGTAGGCCAGGAGCACTTTCAGTTTATCGTGCTCCCCTTCGGCCTTACCAGCGCCCCACGGGTGTTCACAAAGGTGATGGCGGTGGTCGCAGCCCATCTGCGCAGGTTAGGGGTTTCAGTCTTCCCCTACCTAGACGACTGGTTGTTGAAGGCGGACTCGCCCCAGACAGTCGTCCACCACCTTCAGATGACGGCAGACCTCTTGCACGACCTCGGGTTCTCCATCAACGTGCCGAAATCACACCTGTGTCCCTCTCAAAAGCTCCTTTTCATCGGAGCGGTTCTGGACTCGGCGCAGTTTCGGGTTTATCCTCCGGAACGGCGGGTTCGGGATATTCAGGCTTTGATTCCCATCTTTCAGCCGCTATCCCGAGTCTCGGTCAGGTTGACGCTGCGGCTGCTGGGACTGATGGCTTCCTGCATCCTTCTGGTGCATCACGCCAGGTGGCGGATGCGGGCTCTGCAGTGGGACCTGAAGTTTCAGTGGGCCCAGCATCAGGGCAACTTGTCCGACCACGTCTTGATCTCGGAGGGCACTGCGAGACAACTGCAGTGGTGGCTTACGGACCGCGATTGGGTCAGGGGCAAGTCCCTCTCCCTTCCCCAACCGGAGCACGTTGTCGTGACGGACGCGTCCCTCCAGGGCTGGGGTGGCCACTTGGGAGAGGCAGAGATCAGAGGCATCTGGTCTCCGGCGGAGTCCCGGCTCCATATCAATCTGTTGGAGCTGCGGGCGATTCGTCTGGCACTGAAGGCATTCCTCCCCTTTGTCAACGGGAGTGTAGTGCAGGTGTTCACCGACAACACCACCGCCATGTGGTACTGCAACAAACAGGGCGGAGTGGGGTCGTGGACCCTTTGCCAGGAGGCTCTGCGCCTCTGGCAATGGCTGGAACGTCAGGGCGTGACTCTGACGGTTCAACACCTGGCAGGTTCTCTGAACGCCAGGGCGGACGAACTCAGCCGTCGGTGCTCGATGGATCACGAATGGCGTCTGAACTCGGACGTGGCGCAAGGCATCTTTCTGCAATGGGGAGAGCCTTGGTTAGATCTATTCGCCACAGAAGAGAACGCGCAATGTCATCAGTTCTGCGCGTTGGAGTTTCCAAGACGGCACTCGCACGGCGACGCCTTTCGGCGCGAGTGGAGTTGCGGTCTGTTATACGCCTTTCCGCCTATACCACTTCTGCCCAGAGTGCTGAAGAAGATCAGGCGCGACCGGGCCCAAGTTATCCTTGTGGCTCCGGACTGGGCTCGAAGGTACTGGTATCCCGAGCTACTCAGCATGTCAGTCGGTCCCCCGATCCGCCTGCCCCTTCAGGAGGACCTTCTGTCGCAGCAGCAGGGGACGGTCCTCCACCCGAACCTTTCCAGTCTCCACCTCCATGCTTGGAGATTGAGCGGCGGCAGTTGAGGCCATTTGACTTGCCTCCTGAAGTCTGTGATGTTATTCTGGCAGCCAGGCGTCCCTCCACTAAGTCGGTATACGCCTGTCGGTGGAACAGATTTGTGGCATGGTGCACAGCAAAGGCTGTGGACCCTCTTTCTGCCCCTCTTTCGGAGGTTCTTCTGTTTCTTCTTTCTCTTGCCCAGCAGGGCTCTGCTCTGGGCACTATCAAGGGCTACCTTTCTGCCCTTTCAGCCTTTTTGAGGCTTCCTGATCAGCCTTCTTTGTTCAAATCCCCGATTGTAACTCGATTCTTGAAAGGCATCACTCACATGTTTCCACCTGTTCCGTTTGTGATGCCTCAGTGGGATTTGAACCTGGTTCTAACTTTCCTGATGTGTGCTCCCTTTGAGCCCCTTCATTCTTGCCCTCTCCGTCTCCTGACTTTAAAGACGGCTTTCCTGGTTGCCATCACCTCTGCCAGGAGGGTGAGTGAGCTCCAGGCTCTTTCTGTCCAACCTCCTTTCCTGTCCATTCATCCTGACAAGGTGGTTCTGAGGACTAGACCTTCTTTCCTGCCCAAGGTTGTTTCGGCCTTTCACATCGGGCAGTCCATCACCCTCCCTTCCTTCTTCCCGCCTCCGCATCCTTCAAAGGATGAAGAGCGGCTCCATCGTCTGGACCCAAAACGTGCGCTTTCATTTTACATGGATCGCACACGCCAGTTCCGGGTGGATGACCAACTGTTTGTTGGCTACGTGGGTGCGAAGAAGGGACGGGCGGTTTGTAAACGAACCATCTCTCGATGGGTCGTCCTCTGCATCAAAGCGTGCTACTCTTTGGCTCGGAAGGAGCCTCCTGTTGGGCTGAGGGCCCATTCCACTCGGGCCACGGCGGCTACTACTGCCCTGGGCCGGGGAGTCCCCTTGCAGGACATTTGCCAGGCGGCTACGTGGGCCTCGCTGCACACCTTTGCGAGGCACTACTGCCTGGACAGTCAAGTCCGGAGGGATGGCTTCTTTGGCCGTTCTGTCCTCCAGGACTTTCTGGTGTAGTTTTGTATTGGTTCGCAGACCCACCACCGGGGTTGGTATTGCTGGGGTATGTATTCTAAGGTAAGGAATCTAACACTAACGTGTTTCTTTCAGATGAACAAGTTACTTACCTTCGGTAACGATATATCTGTAAGAAACATTAGTTAGTGTTAGATTCCTTACCGAACCCACCCATCCTCCCCGTTCTGCGAACTGATACCTAGGGTTAAGGTCATCCCTTTCAGGGCCCTAGTTTTTACATGGCACCAGTGTTGGTTCTCTCATGGCTCTGCGTCTCCTGGCGCGGAAAAGCTGTGTGCAAAGAACTGACGTCAGCGCGCGGAGGCGGCGTCTATGTACTCCAGCGACGTCATCACGGCGCACGACGCCGACGACGGACGCGGAGCCGCAGGGGACGCCTGCAGACGACGCCTACCGACGCGCAGGGGTACTGCTACGCAAAAGTTTCCGGATCCAGACTGGCGCCTGGGGATATTCTAAGGTAAGGAATCTAACACTAACTAATGTTTCTTACAGATATATCGTTACCGAAGGTAAGTAACTTGTTCTTTAGAATAACTAATTAGGTATTCTTTGAGTGGGTTTTGGCTCCTGCAGAAGCCCTTCCCAGACTTCAGGCTGTATCCAGAAAATGTTTTTCTAACAATGTGCAGTAAATGGTGGCAGATGGTGCTCTCTGACATCAGCAGCAAGATTTAAATTTCACAGGAAGTGATATGCTGGAAACGAGTCTCCGCGCCAGTTCTTTTGTGTCTGCACCTCCAAAGAAATTAGATACTAGCAGCATATGTTTTTTTCTCAGTTGTTTTATTTCAGTTCTTCAGAGTTGTGACATGACCCATTTAAATCAGTCATTAAACCCTGTGTGACCTGTCGCCACCACATGTAGACAGACCCTTATTTCCTGGGGAAGAACCATGATGCTAAATTATGCATCCTTTGCTACAATGTGCAACCAGAGGCTCTTTGAGAGAGGGAGGCCAAACTGTTTGTGCTCCACATAACTCCCTAAAGTTCTACATCTCCAGATCTCATTCTAATTTTTAGAGTTGACATAAAAGGTATAAATTAATGGTTGAAGTTATTACTCGCATTGTGAGCTTTACACCTGAGCCAGTACTAGTGTTGCAGATTGCAACTCTTGGTTGAACTTCCCTCTGGTTGGAGCCTCAGCCTCTCACACAGAAGCCTTTCAAAAGGTGATGCTAGCCATTTTTTACTCTTCCCCCGTGATGCTCCCCAGGAAAAGTTGATGGTCCTTAATTGAAGGCCGTCTCAGCAGACAGTGCATTGCTGAGATGGCCTACAATTGAAGACCCTCAACTTCTCCTGTGTCCCACGGAGGACTTTAGCCTCCAACTAAAGTCATAGGCAAAGGCTGCACCTCGGACCAAGTCAGCCATGAGCCATCATGCTTACTGATGAAGAAGTGTACAGGAAGCTACCCACCCTATCCATTGCATAGGTGATGTGCATAAAGACCACCCACACGCACTACGGTCCTGGTGAAGGTCACCTGGCTCGTATCAGCAATTCTTTGGCCGAAATATGTCTGTCTTCCACGAGATGCTGTGGACCAGTAATTAATCCACTCGAGTACCAATATTTATTTTAATCATATCTCTCTCATTAATAAACATCTTTCACAGGAAAATGAGAGTTCGAGGCATATGAGCTGCTAATTGTACACTTAGCATTAGATCGCCACCTGGTCTTGGGCTCAGATGATTGCATGTTGTTGTCGTCTTGGAAGAAGTCTTTGTAGTCAAGAGATAGGTGACTCTTCCCTTGGACGATAGTGGGAATGGGCATCGGCTCCATCCTTAGATTGTTTTTTTCCGCCACTGGGTTCGGATGAACTTTATCCGCTCCGAAATCTACTTTTTAAGTACTTCGACGCGTAAAAACGTATTCAAACTTCACCAAACTACTTTCGATATTGATAAACGTCAACGCGACTACATCAGATCGATTCCGGTCGTCGGCGCGGGCTGTTGGGCCTATCCACTCCGTGAGGCCTTCACCTCATGGAAAGGACGCCATTCAAAAGATGCCCCGAGTGTGGAGCAAAGTTTTCACACAGTGACCATCACGAGGTCTGTAACCTGTGCTTATCGCCAGAACACGACGAATCCATATGTACAGCCTGTGCATCCTTTCAATCCAAGAAGACCATTTGAGATCGGATGGACCGTCGACACAACATGCACAGATCGGCTCCGGAACCAGTGGATATCTTCGATGAAGAGGCTCCGCTCATTCCTGTAGAAGATTAAGAGGATCTCCAAATCGTATCCGGGGAAGACAACTTCGATTACTCCATACAATCGCGTCAGTGCGTGAGTACTACTGCCCCTGCCCCATACCCAGCACCCAAATCGAAGGCCTCCGGGGCCCAGGCATGACTGAAAAAACACTTCGAATGCCCCTCCATCGAGCCCGGCTCCGAAGAAAATACTCAACCCTTCCGGTAGCTCATTACCGGGCAAGCCGCACGTGCCGATCCCACCAGATCCCTCAGCACCGAAACCGAAGGAAGTCCCGGCTCTGAAACAGTCGACTTCTAAAGAGAAAACTTTGAAGCCAGCATCTGACGCCTCGAAGCTGACAAGACCAGCTTCTACTCCGAAGCCAATATCTTCGGAACCGAAACCTACAAGGCCTGATTCCGATGCGCTCAAGCCCTCAAAACAGCCTGCGACTCCGAAAACAATACCTTCAGTGCCGAAATCTACGCCAAAAGACACAGTAACAACTCCTAAGGCTAAAGACAAGCAGCAACCACGCCCGGAACCGAAAAAATCGGCGCCGGCAAAGGTTCCGCATTGAGAAGACCTTTTCCAACCTGATCCTCTACAAAAGAAGATCTACATTGACCAAAAGACAGGTCAGGTATGCACTACACCACACAGGAAGAGGAAGTCAGACACAGCACCTACACTTGCAGTGCCTGTCAAGAAGAAGGACTCTGCCATATCTCCTATGCACCCTTCTTCTCCTATACTTACTTCTCCTTCATCTCCTGTTCCTCTTAACATCTCACCTCCAAATTCTCCCGAAAACTCTCCTCCTCATTCTTCAACACATATACCTCCAAATGATGATGAGTATAGCAAAGGGGGAGGGGTAGACCCAGATGAGCCTTTTCCCTACCCTGTTGATAACAAGATTGGCATGTAGAGCTGCAGATTCGTACACACCCTCCCGCCTCCCCGGGACCTGTGTCTGTTCCAGTCTGATCTTAATTAGATATTCACGCAGTGGACATACTTTCTTCTTTCTACTAACTCCATCATTTCCCATCATGGCGAAAAACAATCTAAGGATGGAGCCGATGCCCATGCGCACTATCGTCCAAGGGAGGAGTCACCTATCTCGTGACTACAAAGACTTCTTCCAAGACGACAACAACATGCAATTATCCAAGCCGAACACCAGGTGGCGATCTAATGCTAAGTGTACGAATCTGCAGCTCTACTTGCCAAGAACAGATGCATACATTTTCCTTTTTAATCACTAGTCACTTTTCACGATTACGACCACCCCAGACAGTCTCCCTCCAGGTGGAGGTTGGTTAATCACTTGGAGAACCAAACCCTGAAGGGATTACGACCCGATGATGACACTATCCATCTAACAACATAAGCGGAGAAAAAACATATACCGCACACTGTGAAAGTGTGGTTGAGGGTCTCTGTTACAATATCCTTGAGACTCTTAATTGTTGACACAAGTGAGTCTTTCCTCAATGATTGCAAGACTGAATTTAATGACCCGCACTAGAGGATTTTAGAGAACAAAGACAAAACAATTTCTTCAGGAGAGTGAAGTTATCCTGTTTCCTTCTATTCCTTAGACATATATTTCCTAGTTGAGTTTAAAAATGTTAAACATTCTGAAACCTGTGGACTAAGATCAAGTTCATGACTGTAATGAGTACAACTTCTCGCCCCTTGTCGTCTCTAATTTTACCTTTTTACTCAATCTTCGAAATATAAATTAATTTGATGCCTCTCCAAATACTCAGGTTCCAGCCCAGGAAGGTTAATTACGACTGAGTAGGCAATACAGTAGATAGTGGTTTGTTATACCCACAGACAAGTGTTAATTTGACACCCACGTCTAATGTGGCAGGTTCTCCCAGCGTTACTCCTATTGTATGTGCCACTGGTGTCCTATTTTGGAACGTGGCTGGGTTACGTAGCAAGTATAACTTGAGAGAGTGGCTAGATTGTGTCTGTTTTTTTAATTGTATGTCTGGAAGAAAGCTGGTCTGTTGTTCAAATCCATCTTAATGGTTTCAAAAACAATTCACACTCCAGCTGTCCCCTCGAGATGTGGTAGGCCTAAAGGCGGGTTGTGTACCTATGTCTCAAAGAAATTGGTTTACTCAAATCTAGTTGTTAAATCTACAAAAGCATTTTATCAAATTATTTCCATTCTAATCTCATCGTCAATATTGCTGATATTATTACATTTTTATGAGCATGAATACGGTTTAGATATATTAACAGTTTTACATATATTACCAGTTTTTACGTCCGCTCGACACTGACCTGGAATCACTAGCCTCTAATGACTCAAAAGAATCAATCAATCAATTTATGGGAGGGAGGGGTTTGATTTTAACCTCGACTGTGCCCATTGCCATCCAACAAGGTCTGCGGCCCGGCTAATCCTATGAACGATGATATTACCCACTTTTTGCACATTGAGTATGGACAGTTACTACTGGACATGAACTACTTTTTAAATATAACCTGGGTTTTTGTAACAAACTAAGCCAACCCTCTGTTGAATGAACTAGTACATTCAAAGGGAGAGTGAGTAAGAGCTTTATTGTTTACTTGTTTCTAAATTGTTGTTCTGTTTACACGATTTTGCTATGAGTGATCATTTTCCTCAGTGCATAGAGCTAGATATTAACTCCATCAATGAACAAGGGGCAAGTCACTGTTTCAACAGTTGAGAATATTAAAATTTCCCACTTAAATGGCTGAACTCTACGCTGGTCTATGGTAAACCCCCACATATTTTTAGAACAATTAATTACTAAACAGGGCGAGCTTTTGAAATCTATTTAGATGAGACCGCTAGGGCATTCAAAGTCATTGAACCATTCAATCTCATTACCAAGGCATTAAAGAAGGGTTAACTTCTCATCAGAAAACGTAGGAATAAAGAGACTCGTGGCTGGTTTGGTTCTGCCTGAACTAGGGCCCATAACAGTTTAAAATGAACCCTAAGAAAGCAACCTAGGAACATCAAAGAACTCCAAGACCCAATAGGCTTGCCCTAAATCTTTGGTAAAAAAGATCTGAAGGAGGAGGCCTGGAAAAATCTACATGAGGTACGTCGTAACAACAACAACATAACCTTTTGGCATGTAATCAAAGCCCTTTTCTTAAGAGTTGACAGACCCTGAATTGAAATCGCAATTACAGAGAAAGATTGGCTAAATCATAATTCTAAAATATATTCCAATATAACGGAGTATGTTAGTGAACTTTCTCCCTCAGTGTCTACCACTGACCCTCCTTTAACTGTACTTCCCCATGAGCAGACCTACCCAGATTTTACTCTCGAAGTCCTTTCAGCTATAAAGTCGGGTGAAGTAGGTAAAGCACCGGGCCCAGACGGAATCCAGATTGACCTTCTATAAATCTAAAATCAAACTCTGAGGCACCCTCCTGACTCGCCTTTTCATATCTTTTCAGAGTATTGTTTTTTAAATACCTGGTCACAGTCTCTCATAGTGCCTATCCCAGGGTGCTTTAAGTGGGCCGGGTCTCAATGGTGCTGAGCACCGTCAGTTTTTTTTAAGGGGGCCTCGAAATGGGTCTCTATTGGGTTCTGTTTTGTTCCCTGGAACAAGAGGTCCCGGACTGCAGTGACAGCAGGCACATCAATCTGCCCGTGCTCACTCTGCTCACTTCTCACTAGTGGAGAAGTTACCGCATGACGTCATGCCAGGTGATGGGGAAGGGAAATCTTTTAAAAAGGGTAATTTTCTCTCTGGATTTCCCTTCTCTTTTCGAAATTCCGGAGCAGCAACATTGATGTGGTGTCACCAGAGCTTTAAGTGGAAGCTTTTTCAATACTATATGTAAACCATAGTTGCTTCCTATTTATCTTAGGCAAATAACAACCGTTGACAAAGCCAATAGTCCTGACTTGTATGTATGATGTTACTTGTTGTATCGTATATCTGGTTGCAATGACAAATACAAGTCGGGTAGCACATTATGCTAAGCACAGATTTTTAGCTTACGTGTTTTTAAGCCAGACCCTTAATTCCCTTGACCACACCCCTTTGAGAGACCCTATAGTTTTTCATCCCACTTAAAGCCCTGGCCTATCCATAAGAAAGTCAATCGTAATTGTCCTGTTCACTATAGACCCATCTCTTTGCTAGATTCTTTAGTCAAAGTAGTTGGTAGTATTCGTGTATGCTGACTACAGGATTGGGCCGATTCTAATAATATAATTTCGGATGTACAATATGGTTTCTGACCATGAATGTGGACCACTGAGCAGGCCATTAATCTGAATTTACTGATAGGAAAATATGTTCACATTAAACGGGACCATCTGTTCATGGCATTTGTTGACTCGTCCTCCCTTTCTATTGCGTCATGCATGAAAAACTTTGAACCACCATGCTCACTAGGGGTGTGGATTTTAACATAGTCAACTACCATAGACATTTACACTCGACCAGTACAGCTAGGGTACGTTACGTCCTCAAAGGCAAATGCACTCAGCCAATTAGCATAGAGAGAGGGGTCCGAAAAAGGTGACCCTTTTTTGTTTAACTTGTATGTCAAAAGCTTGGGCAGTACACTAGTAAGTAAATGTTTTGACCTCCCCCAGGTCGGGCACCGTCCAATACCTGCCCTCTTTTATGCAGACAATGCGGTGCTTATGGCCCATACGCCGTTGGCCCTACAACGTCTACTTACTGAATTTGTTTATTATATGCAGAATTTGGGTCTGAAAACTAATAGAAGTAAAACCTTTGTTATGAAAGTGGGGAAAAGAGCAGTAAAATTCAGCTACATTTTAATTGACAATCCCATCATAACTCGCACACCATCTTTTTCGTTTTAGGGATTATATTTGATCGGGAGGGGATTTAGAGAAATGCAATGAATTCTAGAAAACTCCAGTGTGTTAAATCCATCATGGGTCTGCTCAGCTTCGCTCGGAAATTGGGCATTAAACATCCAAAAGTGAGGATGGCCATATACAACTCTAAATGCTGGCCTATTGCTATGTACGGATCTGAGTTATGGGGAAATGTAAATGTTGACTCATTGCAACTGATAAAAAATGCTTATTTCAGAATTCTCCTTGCTCTTCCTAAAAGCTGTTCTACTCTTGTTTGTCATATGGATTTGGGTGCCCATTAGATTTAAGGTTCAGCCAATTTTACTCTGCACAAAATCTGGTCATCTGATAATACAGAGATCAACCGTGCTATAGCAAGGGACTGCCTTGCATCAGAGTGTGCTTCTCAAATCCCTTGACTAAAGTATGTTAACCAATTGCTGACAGATATTGGCACTACCCAGAATCCCTGATTAGTATCTCCAGGAAAGCATTAAAGTTGGCATGTTTAACACTGCTTGAGGAATTAATGTTGTCTACTGAAAGGTCTAAACAATCTGTACTTGAACATCAGTTGATTTTAACTACTTTTGAAATGCAGCCTTACTTAACAAATGTACATAATGCTTAACATAGATTTGTATTGACAAGTTTTAGGTTGGACATTTTCCATTGTTTAACGAGATTCCCCTACATGAGTAATTGGTCGCATGACTTAGCGCACTCTGCTTGTGACAATTCATCTAAACAGTCCACCATAAACATTGTGTTTTTCTGTAGATTTTATTCAGATTTGAGAAACCGACTAATTAAGCCACTCTTAAAACATTTAAATTTTGTGCAATGTTGACCAGCCTTTCTATACTTACAACTACTTCAAAATTTGTAAGCGTGCCGTTTTGTCCCTTTTTATGAGCGGCTCTCCCTCGAAGGAAGCTGGTATTTTGGAATTAAAACACTGATTGTTCTATTTGAACTGTATTTGTTTTTAACTGTTTTATCGTTTCTCTATTAATCTGATTCTCTTACAGGGGATCCTCATCAATAGTCATAAGCATTAGAATATTCCCGCCCATGCGCGGAACCCCAGAAACACTATAATATATGTGCCCCATATATATATATATATATATATAATAGCGGCCAAATACACAATAGAGCTGGATTATGCTGTAATGAATTTCCACCATACATAAGCATTAGAAAACATGAAAAAACAACTCTAAAGATTGTTTTGAAACTGTTTTAATGCTGATAAAGCAGTAGAAATTCTCATTATATCCTGAAAGCATAGAAAGCTCCCAGGCTGCATTGCAAACACAGTCTAAAAAGCTAACCTGTAGCAGCATGCTACCAAAAACTGACACCGTGCCTTTAAGGCACTCATGACCCCCAGTATCCCATCATGCCTCAGGGGTGACAGTTGGGTCAGTTGTTCTTTCCGGCTCCTTCAGGAAGGATACTGGTTACACAGCTCCACTCTTTCTCTGTTTTCTGACAGAAAATTCACTCAGTTTTCAACTTTTTTTACCTTACTTTGACGTTTTTCATCTAGTCAAGTAGGTTTTCTCTTGTTGGTTGGCTTTTTCATCTTGAAATGCCTTCCCTTTATGCCAAAGCCCTTCTTGAGGCAAGAAGAAGGCAAAGACGAACAGCCATGAGGTATGCATTCTGTGCTTACCTGAAGACCATGACCCAAGGATCTGCCCTCACTGTGAATCTCTGTCATCAAGAACTTTAAAAGACAAAGAGAGGATTTGTGTCTATGGCCTAGCCCATAGGTCTTCAAGAGGGAGGTCCCCAGCCAAGAAGATCTCCAAGAGGTCCAGAGAACCTTCAAAGGGCGAGTCTTCTCGTCCTACAGCTTCATCATCGGGCTCGGCGCTGAGAAAGGAGCAACCGGTGGGTCATTCTTCAAAGAAACGACGTGTATCACCGTTGACGGCGGGCTCGCCATCAAGAAGAACAGGTATGTCGTCGTCGAGACGTCCAAACCTTCCGCCATCGTCAACTCTGCGACGATCGGCGTAGAGAGATAAGACCCCTCCGCCGCCAACAACCGGACGACGATTTGCGCGAGGGGCGTTACACCTCCGCCGGCGACGACCGGCGTCGAAGTGTGACTCCTCCGCTGACGTCAACCGGGTGATGTTCAGCGTCGAGGGGTAAGGAGCCTCCGCCTTCGTCGTCGTCACGACGTTCGGCATAGAGAGCTGGCTCACCTCCGTCGTCGCAGGCTAAGCGACCGACGTCGAGAGCCCCAAGTCCTCCGCCGTCGACAACCAGGCGTCGATCGGCATCGAGGATAAGATCTTCATCGACGTCGCGTAGACGTTCGGCGTCGAGGGAGACCAATACCCCTCCGCTGCAGTCACGTAGGCATTTGATGTCAAGAGAGGAAGCTCCGTCGTTGGCGAGGGACCATCATTCATCACGCCGTTCGCCGTCGAGGCATGCGACGTCGAGGTTGTACGATCCACCGACCCCGCAGAGAGTCGCGTCGAAGGAAAGGACCTAGTTGACTGCGGAGCAGCGCCGATTGAGGTCGAGAGAACATCAGCGCTCGAGGTCGAGGCATGCACCTTCGGAGCATTCGACGTTGAGGCTCCACAGATGCTCCACCGATGCACCCACCACACAGCTCCACCGAGGCACCCAGCACACAGCTCCACCGAGGCACCCACCACACAGCTCCACCGATGCACCCACCAAACAGCTCCACCGATGCACCCACCACACAGCTCCACCGATGCACCCCCACACAGCTCCACCGATGCACCCCCACACAGCTCCACCGAGGCACCCACCATACAGCTCCACCAAGGCAACCACCACACAGCTCCACCAAGGCAACCACCACACAGCTCCACCAAGGCACCCACCACACAGCTCCACCGAGGCACCCACCACACAGCTCCACCGAGGCACCCACCACACAGCTCCACAGAGGCACCCACCACACAGCTCCACCGAGGCACCCACCACACAGCTCCACCGAGGCACCCACCACACAGCTCCACCGAGGCACCCACCACACAGATCCACCGAGGCACCCACCACACAGATCCACCGAGGCACCCACCACACAGCTCCACCGAGGCACCCACCACACAGCTCCACCGAGGCACCCACCACACAGCTCCACAGATGCACCCACCACACAGCTCCACAGATGCACCCACCACACAGCTCCACCGAAGCACCCACCACACAGCTCCGCCGAAGCACCCACCTCACAGCTCCGCCGATGCACCCACCACACAGCTCCGCCGATGCACCCACCACACAGCTCCGCCGAGGCACCCACCACACAGCTCCGCCGAGGCACACACCACACAGCTCCGCCGAGGCACCCACCACACAGCTCCGCCGAGGCACCCACCACACAGCTCCGCCGAGGCACCCACCACACAGCTCCGCCGAGGCACCCACCACACAGCTCCGCCGAGGCACCCACCACACAGCTCCGCCGAGGCACCCACCACACAGCTCCGCCGAGGCACCCACCACACAGCTCCGCCGATGCTCCAGCTAAGCTCCACCAATGCACCCACTAAGCTCCACCGATGCACACACCATTCAGCGCAACAACTGCATCACTCAGGGTAACCACAGCATCACTCAGCGCAACCACAGCATCACTCAGCGCAACCACAGCATCACTCAGCGCAACCACAGCATCACTCAGCGCAACCACAGCATCACTCAGCGCAACCACAGCATCACTCTGCGCAACCACAGCATCACTCTGCGCAACCACAGCATCACTCTGCGCAACCACAGCATCACTCTGCGCAACCACAGCATCACTCTGCGCAACCACAGCATCACTCTGCGCAACCACAGCATCACTCTGCGCAACCACAGCATCACTCTGCGCAACCACAGCATCACTCTGCGCAACCACAGCATCACTCTGCGCAACCACAGCATCACTCTGCGCAACCACAGCATCACTCTGCGCAACCACAGCATCACTCTGCGCAACCACAGCATCACTCTGCGCAACCACAGCATCACTCTGCGCAACCACAGCATCACTCTGCGCAACCACAGCATCACTCTGCGCAACCACAGCATCACTCTGCGCAACCACAGCATCACTCTGCGCAACCACAGCATCACTCTGCGCAACCACAGCATCACTCTGCGCAACCACAGCATCACTCTGCGCAACCACAGCATCACTCGGCGCAACCACAGCATCACTCGGCGCAACCACAGCATCACTCGGCGCAACCACAGCATCACTCGGCGCAACCACAGCATCACTCGGCGCAACCACAGCATCACTCGGCGCAACCACAGCATCACTCGGCGCAACCACAGCATCACTCGGCGCAACCACAGCATCACTCGGCGCAACCACAGCATCACTCGGCGCAACCACAGCATCACTCGGCGCAACCACAGCATCACTCGGCGCAACCACAGCATCACTCGGCGCAACCACAGCATCACTCGGCGCAACCACAGCATCACTCGGCGCAACCACAGCATCACTCGGCGCAACCACAGCATCACTCGGCGCAACCACAGCATCACTCGGCGCAACCACAGCATCACTCGGCGCAACCACAGCATCACTCGGCGCAACCACAGCATCACTCGGCGCAACCACAGCATCACTCGGCGCAACCACAGCATCACTCGGCGCAACCACAGCATCACTCGGCGCAACCACAGCATCACTCGGCGCAACCACAGCATCACTCGGCGCAACCACAGCATCACTCGGCGCAACCACAGCATCACTCGGCGCAACCACAGCATCACTCGGCGCAACCACAGCATCACTCGGCGCAACCACAGCATCACTCGGCGCAACCACAGCATCACTCGGCGCAACCACAGCATCACTCGGCGCAACCACAGCATCACTCGGCGCAACCACAGCATCACTCGGCGCAACCACAGCATCACTCGGCGCAACCACAGCATCACTCGGCGCAACCACAGCATCACTCGGCGCAACCACAGCATCACTCGGCGCAACCACAGCATCACTCGGCGCAACCACAGCATCACTCGGCGCAACCACAGCATCACTCGGCGCAACCACAGCATCACTCGGCGCAACCACAGCATCACTCGGCGCAACCACAGCATCACTCGGCGCAACCACAGCATCACTCGGCGCAACCACAGCATCACTCGGCGCAACCACAGCATCACTCGGCGCAACCACAGCATCACTCGGCGCAACCACAGCATCACTCGGCGCAACCACAGCATCACTCGGCGCAACCACAGCATCACTCGGCGCAACCACAGCATCACTCGGCGCAACCACAGCATCACTCGGCGCAACCACAGCATCACTCGGCGCAACCACAGCATCACTCGGCGCAACCACAGCATCACTCGGCGCAACCACAGCATCACTCGGCGCAACCACAGCATCACTCGGCGCAACCACAGCATCACTCGGCGCAACCACAGCATCACTCGGCGCAACCACAGCATCACTCGGCGCAACCACAGCATCACTCGGCGCAACCACAGCATCACTCGGCGCAACCACAGCATCACTCGGCGCAACCACAGCATCACTCGGCGCAACCACAGCATCACTCGGCGCAACCACAGCATCACTCCGCGCAACCACAGCATCACTCCGCGCAACCACAGCATCACTCCGCGCAACCACAGCATCACTGGTTCAAATATGTTCTTTCAATGTTTCAAGCTGTTTTCAAGCTTTCAGGCTTTATTACAAATCACAAAAAGATGTTAATATTTCACTTCTGTTCTTGGATTTTCGTCACAATAAAAAACACTGAACATAATCTTCACAAAAGTTAATTACAAAAGTTTAAGCTATTGCAATTACAAATTAAATAAATTATTTAAGTATTAATTATTTTAAAAAATTAAAAGCCATTGTTATTTGTAATATCAATACATCTAAGTCACGTAAATACAAAACATGTTGCATTACAAATGCTATAGGTGTCACATTTGCGAAAGTTATAACTATTGGCATTGTAAATGACAAAGCTATTAATTTAGCTATTTAAAAAAAAAATTATTTATAAGACCAATAGCTCAAACTTTCCTAATGCGAGACCTATTGCATTTCCAATGCTTGTTAAAATTGGACAGAATGATAGATTGGGACTGGGAACTAGCTAGACCCTGTCCAACTGCTGCGTTAAGGGCCTGCTTAAGGTGGGGGGGGGGGTGTGCATAGATTAGGTTCTAGTAGGTACAAATCTGCAGGCACCCCATCCTGGCCAGGCGCCTGGTTCTTGGCGAACTAGATAAGGGCCTCATACACTTTATTTAAACAGAAGATAATATTTGAGACACCCTCCATAGGACCTGGTCAGGAGCAGAGAGAAGACCAGAGCCATACACCCATTTGAAGTGTTTAACCCAACTATAAGGCGAGATGTGCCCACTGTTGTGTGTAAACATTAGACGGGTCACAATTTCCCAGAAAAGGCTGACCTTGACAACCCTGCATATAATAGCCGCAGATGCCTCACCTTTTGAATATTCCCCAGGGATCTAGACTAGAACCAGAAACTTTTCCATTGTACCTCTGCTCCAGGAGGTGGAGCCATGTGGCTCTACACTGATGCCGTTCTGCTCCAGAAGTAACGTTATATAGGCGCCACTCCCACGTGCGAACATCAGTTCCTTTCTTTCCACACTACCCGACGCAGCTCTGGAGCTTCTCTTGTCTCTTAGACCCTTTCATGTAGACATTTTTTAGTGTGCAACGGATGTCCCCGTCCCCAAAGACAGCAGGGTTTAAGCCCTAAAAAGGCTGTTGCAAGCAGATGTTGGTGACCGATCCCCTCCAGGTTTGCTTGTGGTGTTTGGGGTTGTACCAATGCAAAAAGAACAATGATGGACAGAATGCAGACCAATGTCATACATTCATCCCAGTACAGAGATCTGGGCCTAAATCCATTGTTTCTTTGCTCCCCATGCTATTCCAGTTTGAACCCAGCCATATGCAAATCATTCTGGACCCTGTTCCCAATGGGAAAAGTCCAGCTCGAACTGCCAAGCCAGGTCTTCCCTGGACTGGAAACGAAGCATCCTAGGACCCGTTTCGGGGTTTCACCCCTCATCAGCCAAGATTGCTTGACTCCAGTGGCATGGAGAGCACGGGACCCACGTCTGGGCATACATGTCCTATTCTGGGTGACAAATGCAAAAAGAACAATGATGGACAGAATGCAGAACAACGTGATGCATTTACCCCAGTACAGAGATCTGGTCCTAAATCCATTACAACTTGGGGGGGGCATATAAAGGCGCCACTCCCACACGCTAACATCAGTCCATTCCTTTCCACACTACCAGGCGCAGCTCTGGAGTGGAGCTTCTCTTGTCTCTCTGAGCCCCTTCATGAAGACATTGTCAGTGTGCAATAGATGTCCCCGTCCCCAAAGACAGCCGGTTTTAAGCCTTATTAAGGCTGTTGCAAGCAGATGTTGGTGACGGGTCCCCTCCAGGTTTGCTTGTGGTGTCTGGGGTTGGACCATGGCTTCAAAACCTGCAGCGTCTGTGTATTGATGAACCTGAAGGCCATCAGCGAATGCAAAGCAAAACTTTGTTACCAAGCACAAGAAGGTATAGCTTCAGGACCGCTACAAATCCTGCTCCAAACATGAGGCTCAGTCCTGATCATGCTCCATTTCCTGGAGTCAACGGAACAGATCTAGCGGCCGGTATACATCACGCTCCAAATACTCTGGTAAGTACAACAAGACTTCAACGTGGAGTTCCACTCCTTTGCGCCATTCCCACTCCTCTTATGAAGCGCTTGAGTGTCAACGACCGCCTTGCTACCTCTGTCGACCGTCTTTAAAGCCACTTCTGCAACTGGTTCCAGCACAGTCAGATTCCGGCGCCTTCAGCCAGACCATGCCATATCAGAGAGTTCCGTGCCGTTATGCTCCAGCTCTTCAAAACTTAACTGACTCCCTCTAGCGCTCATTCGCGCACCTTTGAGCAGAGAGGTCTTCTACCTGGACTACTGCCTGCAGGTTCAACCTTCACACCAGCTGGACTCTGATCCCCTTTTGCTCCAATTCCAAAGCTGTCACTGACACCCATACATACCCCAGGTCTGGGTATGTCAAGACCAATACTGACCTCCTCCCTTGAAGAGGTGGCCCCGGTTGTTCTCTTAGATGCCGGTCCGACTTTGATCGACGTTGCACCCGTATTCGACCAAGGCACACATTGCTGCAGTAGCATTACCACAAGACAGAAAGCATTCTTTGCATTCCCTTTTTGGGACTGATAATGACTGGGACCAGGGTGATGAGTTTGCTCAGCCCTACACAGAGGTAAATTGGTAAGAGGCCTTGCAGGAGGCTAGTGGGCTGGATACCTCTACAAAACAGCTATTTTCTCCCATCCTAGCACAGTCACGGAAAAAGTGGCCTCCTAATCTATAGTTAAGCGTATTGTGGCTGAAGCCCTTGACCTCCAGCTCCCCACCATATTGATAGTAAGAAACTTTTTAAGGCAGTCCCCTTTCCTCCAGCAATCAAATGGCCCCTCACGTAACGCTGGAGGGAAATCTGGATTAAAATGAATGGGCGTGTACGGGGAAGGAAAAGAAGTCCAACCCGCCATCTCGGTAACCTTATCCCAAGTGATCAGCGTCATTCGGGTGGGAGTACTAAGATAAGCATTAGAAGGGCGATCCTTTCTGGGTTTCCACAACACATCCCATATATAACGCCCCACCACGGCGCAGTCCATGTGAAGCCAATGCTTCTCGGATTCCCTTGCCGACCACTCAGTTGCAACCCGCAACTGGGCCGCCTGATAATATAAGGTGAAATCAGGAAGGGCCAAACCCCCTTTAACACGTGGACGTCGGAGGACCTGATGCGGTAGGTGCACCCTCCCCCCTTGCCAGATGAATTTGCACCATCAGGATTCAAGCAAGCCGGGCCGAAGACGGCTGAAATGCCAGAAACCGGTCCCCGGTAGCTTGTTTCCTTCCCAGTATAAGAATTGGCTTGGTAGTTTGGTCTGCCCTGTTCCCATGATGCACTGGGCCAGGGTCAGACTAATTTGCATATAGCCAAGTTCTGAGCTGGGATGGTGCAGTGAGCTAAAAAACGGTGATGGATCAAGCCCTGATCTTTGGACTGGGTAAGAGTGGTCTGCTTAATTCAGACACTCTGTTCATCACCACCCCCTTTTCTGAATCGGATGAATTTGGTGATCAGCGTGCGCAGCGTCGGCAGCATACTACCGTCTAGTTCAATAGGGAGCGCCTGAAAGAGGTATAAAAACGTAGGCAATACTTTCATTTTTATAGCATAAATGCGCCCCAGCCAGGAGATGTAGAGGGGCGACCACCGTTTGCAATCTTGTTGGAGCTGGGCCATGAGAGGTGGGTAATTCACTTTGTATAAATCACCCAATTAGCCGTGAGGCGCATCCCCAAATAGAGTAAGGAATGTTTAGCCCATTGTAAAGGCGTCGTGAGTTTTAGACGATGCACCTCCGCAGGTGAGAGAGTGAGATTGCAAATAAAGGACTTTGTGTAGTTTATCTTAAAACCGGCCACTTGCTCAAAACTGCGTAACTCACCCTGCACCGCTTGAAGCGATTGCGCCAGATTCTCAAGCGAGAGGAGGATATAGTCGGCGAACAAGGAGGCCTTATGGTCAACCCCGCCAAAAGAGGTGCCCCGGATATCATCATTGACTCGAAGCCTGGACGCCTAGGGCTCGATACTTGAGGCAAAAAGAGGGGTGAGAGGGGGCAGCCCTGACTAGTGCCTCTGCTCAGAGCGAAGGCGGAGGAGGAACAACCGTTAACCATCACGCGTGAGGTAGGATGGTGATAGTTGGCCTTCACCATGCTAATAAAAGTATCCCCAAACCCGAATTTCCGCATAGTTAAAAAAAGGAAATCCCAGTCCACCCGATCGAAGGACTTTTCCGCATCAAGGCCCACCAGTACTGCGGGGATCCGAAATCTCGTAGCCTTCTCGATCAGATGGACTGTGCGCCTGATATTATCGTGCGTATGCCTGCCTTTTATAAAACCTGACTGGTCGGGATGGATTAATATAGGCATCAGCGTTTCCAAACGTGCAGCTAAAACCGGGGAATAAAGCTTGGCGTCTAGATTGATGAGTGCGATGGGTCTATACGAGCCAAAAAGGGTGGATCTTTAACAGGTTTGGGGACCACCGTAATCACAGCTTCTGCCATTGAACCACAGCTTCTGCCATTGAACCAGAGACTTGCTCATCGGAAGCAATGGCCTGAAACAATGCCGTAAGGTGGGGAACAAGCTCTGTCGAAAAATAGCTGTAAAAACGGGCTGTAAGGCCATCAGGGCCCGGAGCTTTATGCAGTTTTAGTCTCGAAATAGCCTTTCCAACCTCCTCCTGGGTGATGAGGGCATCCAACTCCGCCACCGACGCTCTCGATAACTGCGGTAAGGCGAGGTTGTCTAAACATTGTTGTTGCCGCACCGAATCTGGAGAAGTGCCCCGATAAAGCTCTCTGTAGAACTTTCCGAATATGTCCGCTTTAGCGGTGTCAGAATGTGTGAGATGACCCTGAAGATCTAAAATCGCCCTGATAAAGTCCTTTTCTCGTTGCACCCGAAGCTGGCGGGCTAGATGTGAACCCACCTTATTGCCCTGTGTGAAAGAGGACTGGCGCATCTTTAGCAGGGTGAACTCCGCCCGATTAGAATATATAGACCTTAATTTGCCCCTGAGAGCCGTAAGGTGCAGCTGTTTGGGTTTGTTTTGTGAGCTTGCTCTGCTGCCTCCAATTCTTTCTCTAAAGCTTCCCTTTCACTCACCTTGTGTTTGTTTAGATTCGAGTTAAGCTGGATACACTTCCCCTGAATCACAGCTTTAAAGGCATCCCAGGTATTCTGGGGGTTGGTGTCTTGTGGGTCATTATGGAGAAAATAATCGGCAATGGCCGCTCGTAGATCCTCTCTGGCCACTGAATCTCAGATCAGCGCCAGCGGGAAATGCAACCGCGGCGATCTTGGGGAGGTCCCAGCCCAGTGAAGGCCCAAAGTAATCAAGCTATGGTCCGACACCGGAATAGGGAGAATCTGAGCAGCCTGGATAACCCCCAGCAAGGATTGACTAACAAAGATATAATCAATTCTGGAGTACGTCCTGTGGACATGGGAAAAGTGTGTATAATCTTTGGTAGTGGGATGAAGAGCGCGCCAGGAATCAACGAGCCCCAGATCAGTGATTTTCTGTTGCATCCTACGTGGGGAAAGTACTGGTGGCAGCCCTGTTGGTACTAGAACTATCCAGAGATCCCTGCCACGTAAGATTAAAATCCCCCAGCAGCACAATATCTCCTTCAACAAAACCCCCTATGAGGTCAAGCGCCTGAGAAAGGAAGGCAAATTGCCTAGAGTTCGGTGCGTATAATGAGACAAAGGTACAGACCTTACCCCTCAAACGACCCTTGACCAACAGTAGTCTCCCCTCCCTATCAGATTTAAAAGACTCTTATTGAAAATTCTCTGAGACGTGGAAAAGTAAGGCCACCCCGTTGTGTTTCGAAGTGGCAGAGGAGGTATAAATCAGCGGGTAGCTTCTGTGTCACAGCCTAGAGACCTCCGCCCTCTTAAGATGAGTCTCCTGCAATGCTACCACCTCAAATTTGTGATCCGTCAAACACTTCCAAATCTTTTGGTGCTTCTGCGTGGAGTTCAGACCTTTTACATTCCAAGAAGCAATATTAACCATCAGAGAATATTACTCCCCCCCCCCCCCCCCAGACTGCTGCAGGAACCCCCACCCCCCTGGAGTGGCCCCTTCACATTGAGGGCCCGACCCCCTCCCCCACCTCGGTCCGCCACCCAACCCTCCACCACCTAGAAGAGTAGAAACCTGTCTCACAAAAAAATCCAGCCAAGCGAACAAAACCACCCCCCACAGTCACCACCGGAGTCCCTCCCCCTCCCCTTAACTTCCCCCAACCCCCCCCCCCCCAACATTCCCAAAACTCCACCGCCGATGGACCCGGCTCAGACATCCCCCCCCCCTTCGCCCTCCCCATCTCAAAGGAAGGAATACTGGGTGTCACGGACAAGACCTGCACCTCCCGATCGTAAAGCTAGGAAAACTAGGGAACAATAAACTGGCAATTAGTCAAGAAAATAAAAACATCCGTATTTCTCATTATGTCCATGCAGGCGGCCATCAGCTCTCCAGTGTCATGGCCTCCGGCGGGTCCAGTCGTGGTGTCACTCATAGCTTAGGTTTCACCGAAAAGCCTCGGAGCCACATAGCGGGCAGACAGGGTAAAACAAACCCCTACAAAAGTTGAGAAGAGACCAGGTGGCTCCGAGGACGTGTGTCAGAAGCCGGGATTCACAGTGTCACAGTGGACGATGTTGCAGCGGCAGACTCCAGAGGCCAAGACCGTTCCAAAGACAGAAAGAAGAACTCAGCTGTCATGATGTTCAGCACCAGCAGCTCACGACAATACCGGGACTCCGCTGAGAACCCCACCAACCAAGAAGCTGTCAACAGCAGAGTTCGAGTTGAGGGTTCATTGTACCCCCCAGCCGGTTTCCCTGAGGCCATAAAGAGAGAACGAAACGTCAACTACCCCTTGTGACGGTGTGCCATGGGTTGGGGCCACTCCGCGGCGGCCCGTTGCCCCCGAAGACACATTGTTGGAGGCCTCCTGGGGAAGTGGAAGACCAAGAACCTTAAGTCCCTCCGTCAGGTTTGAGATGTGGTGAGTTTTGTTGCCGTATTAAAAAATTAGCCCAAAGTGGAAGGACCACCTGTAGCGAATCTTATCCTCCTGCAGTTTAGTGGTGATAGGACGCAACGTCTCCCGGCGGGCCATGGTCGCCGCTGTCAAGTGTTGATACAGAGCGCCCCCATGACCTTGAAAGGACACTTCCTTCCGCTTTCTGGAGGACGAGAGAATGGCTTCTTTCACCTTGAAGGAATGCAGCTTAACCAGGACATCCCGCTGGCGCCTGCGACTCCCCGTCTGGAGGGCTCCCACTCGATGTACTCTGTCGATCTTGATCTTGAGCTGCTGAGGCGCGAGAATCCCAGCGAAGAGACCAGACACAAAGGCCTCCAGGTCTGGCCCTTCCGCACCCTACTCTAGATTCCGGATCCGAATGTTCTCCCTCCGGGTCCTGTTCTCCAAGTCATCCGCCTTGAGCAAAACCTGTTGGAGCTGGGCCTGAAGGGACTGTTGTGCGTCTTGCATCATGGCCTTGGTCGTCGCCAGACTCTGGGTTTGCCCCTCCACCTCCAGAAGTCTGGAACCCACAGCATCTAAATCCTGCCGCAGAGTAGTGAGCTTCTCCATGAGATCAGCCTTCAGTTGGTCCAGCGAGGTACACAGGTCTTGTTTAAACTCTCGGCAGAGCTCCACTTTAAAATCCCGCAGGGTAGCCACCAGGCCGTCACGAGTGAGCGCCATTGCGGATGAGGGTTCGGTATCCTCCTTCGAAGCCGGCCTTTCAGAGGCCCTGAAGTATTGAGAGACTTTATTGGAGTTCTTCTTGGGAGGCATATGGTCCCCTCCCCAGAGCTGCGCGCTGTCTAGCTAGGTCCCAAGTAGGACCCAGAGCCGACCCTCTCGGAGTGTGTCCAGAATCCAAAGGTGTGTAGCTCCTCACTGTCTGCGCCCCAAGCGAATAACGTGCTGGGCGCTCTCCCGAAGGCGGCGAGCGCTGCTGGAACCTCCACTGACAGTTGGAATCCCCTTCAGGCCAGATGTGTCCCCTCACTGCAAGGATCGCTATCCTGAGTCCTCACCACTGCACCACCAGCATTAGATAATTGGCACCACACGTCTCACAGTGCTGCCGCCACCATCCGGGCGTCCGTCGCCGCCATTTTAAGGTCAGGCACGAGGGAGAAGGGGCTCAGGAGCTCGGGGAGAAGGCATCGTGCGTGGCACTTGAAAAACAGCAGGGGAGCGAAGAGCCACAACCGCACGAGCCCGAGTACACAAGCAATATCTCCCTCCGTTCCCTCACCTCTCCAAAGGCACCTTCGCATGTCCCATCTGAGGCAGCGCCATTACAGGGGCAGACTCCACCCCTCGCTCCACTGCACATCGGCGATCCCAGATTGTGGATTAGCCGCTCTCCACTGCCAAGGTACAATGAGAGGCCCCCTCGAAATCAGCCCGGGGGCCTCCCGAGCCGGCCTAGCGCCTCAGCTGCAGCGCGGGACAATCAGCACCGAGTGCCGCAAAATGGTGCCCGGGGTCCGCGATCACCTCCGGCTCTCCCCTCAAGTGCCTATTCCGCCTGCCTCCTGGCTTCACAAGTAGTGCACGGCGGTCCGACAGTGCTCAGGAGTCGTCGGACCCCTATGAGGTCAGTAACGCCATCCCTAGCTGCCAAAAGAGATCCTCTGACGATCGGTTGGGTGCGGAGCTGAGCGAGTTTACAACCGCTCCACCACCTTACTTGGCCATGCCCCCAGTAAGAAACTTTTTGACTGAGATTCTGCAGCCGTGTCAGACGGCTTCCAAGCCCCTTCTCCTTTTTCAATAAGTCCCTGACTGGAACCCACCTAGGAGCTTGGGCAAGGCTTGATCTGGTCTCCTAATTAACAGGCAAATTGCCACTCCCCTGGAAGACCTTCACAATTCAAGATGGACATGATTCAGCCAAGTTTCCAGCTCATTATTCCCTGGACACCACGGACTCTGATGGGCCAGCAATAGGCCCCATCGTTGCCATTCATTGCCATGCAATGGTACGGTTGACTGGGTTCTCTGGCAACCTGCAGTCTTCTCCAACGCACATGCCCTTCGATGGGGATCACCTGTTTAGAGACGAGGCTGGTTCTGCCCTTGAATCTGTCAAGAAAAATGGAGCCACTTCTCAATATCTGGGTCTCTTTCGAGCCTCACCAGCTGCACAGATTCCACTGTTCCTGTCACTGCTATGGCCGAAGCGTCCCTTGCCACCAGCCTGTTCCACCCCAGCCTTCATCTCATCCATTCTGGAAACTATTTGATTTCATGTCTTTTCCCCGGCAAAGAGATTCCACTACATTCAACCTATGATGCCGATCAGTCAACCTTAGTTCTGGATTCCTGCAAGGTCGACTATGAGGCAGCTGGAACTGATGGCCTCCTGCATCATGCTGGTCGAGCAGGTGGCATTTGTGGGCTCTGCAGTGGGATCTGAAGTCCAAGTGGCCCAACATCAAGGGGACTTCTCCATACACAATCAGATTTGGCAGGAGTCTGTGGAAGATCTGCCGTGGTGGCTACTAGACCGGGATTTCACCCTTCCTCACCCAGAGCTGACAGTGGTGAGTGATGCGCCACTAATAGGTGTGGAGGCCACCTGGGAGCCATGGCTCCATAACTTCACCCTGGAGCTTAGGCTTCAGCTTGGCACTGAAAGCCTTCCTGCTGGCCCTCAAGGGGAGGCTGGTACACCTACTCACAGACAATACCACCGCCATGTGGCAGGGTGTAGTCACCAGTAGACTTGGTGCCTCTCGAAATGGTTGTACCATAGCGGGATCTTCATGGTGGTGAATCACTTGGCTAATTATACTCCAGGGCAGACTAACTCAAATGTCGACTCCTAGCTGATCAGGAGTGGCAGTTAACCCCTGAAGTAGCACAAGGTCTCTTCTATGAATGGGGAGAATCTTGGTTCGATATGTTAGCCACCACTGAGAATGTGCAATGTCAGCACTTCTGTACATTGGAGTTTTCTAGACTTATCTTGCTCTGACATGCTCTCAACCTCGAGCAGAACTCTGTACTCCTGTAAATTTTTCTGCTAATACCACTCCTGTCCTAACTTCTCAAGAAGATCAGAACATTTGGGCGCAAGTACTTGTTTTCCCATCTAGCTGCCCCTCCGGGAGGATCTGCTGTCACAGCAGAAAGACAATGTCTCCTCACCTGCACAGTCTCTGCCTTCATGCATTGAACATTTGCGACGCCAGTTGATTGCCTTCGATCTCCCTCTAAAGGTAGCAGAAGTCATCTTGGCGGTCAAGCATTCCTCGTCAAAGACTGTATTTGCCTTTTGCTAGATATGTCTGTGGTTTGGTGCGGCAAACATCAGATCTCCCCCTTCCAGGCCCAGCTGTCTGATGTCCTGTTTGTTCTCTCCCACCTGCAAGGCCTTGCTTTGGGGACTGTTAAAGGTTATCCTTCAGGCATTCCAGCGATTACCTGATCAACCTTTGTTATTTAAATCACTGGTTGTGATGAGGTTTTTAAAAGGGCTGCAGCACATGTTTCCCCTTCTCCTTTTGTGATGTCCAGATATGAACTTAATCTCGTCCTTCCTATTTTAATGTGTACCTCATTTGAGCATTTGAGGTCTTCGCC
Source organism: Lissotriton vulgaris (assembly GCF_964263255.1). Classification (NCBI taxonomy): domain Eukaryota; kingdom Metazoa; phylum Chordata; class Amphibia; order Caudata; family Salamandridae; genus Lissotriton; species Lissotriton vulgaris. Next base: position 182,055 of record NW_028248188.1, on the reverse strand, counting down.
ATCAACACTGTTCCTAATTGACATCACCTCCCCTAGATGTGTGTGAGCTTCAGGCTCTGTGTTCACCCACCCTACTCCCCCTTCTTCCCCCATAAGCTGGCTCTGCAAACTCTAACATCCTTTCTACCGAAAGTTGTGATGCTGTTCCATGTTGATCATACCATCGCCCTGCCGGCATTCTATGCTCTGCCTCACTCCTTTAGGGGGGGAGGAGGCCCCTCTAAGGAGGAAGAGTGACTCCATTGCTTGGACCCTGGAAGAGCGCTCAGCTTCTACGTTGATTGTACCAAAGCCCACTGGGTAGACAATAAGCTCTTTGTGGGGGGCAGGGGTTGGTTGAGCGAAACAAGGCAAGTTTGTGCAGAGGCATACCATCTCACACTTGATCTTACTCTGCATTACGATCTGCTATGCATCGACGAAGCAGCAGTCTCCAGGAGGGCTGTGCGTCCATGCCACCAGGGCTGAAGCTGCTGCCACTGCGTTGGCACATGTAGACATATGCAGGCAGTTACATGGGCACCTGTCCATACGTTCTTAAAAGCACTTTTGGCTAGGCACTTTGGACACTTGGTCCTGCAGGGCTTTCTGGTTTGAGTCCATTTACAGCCCACCTCCTATTACTTACTGCTTTGGTACCTATGAATAGGAATCTGCACACTGATCTGTCATTTTGCTTTTTGCACTCCAAATGTGGGGGCACATACTGTCTCGATAGCAACTGAAGTCGGCATTCGGGCTGACATAGGCCCCGCACAGCACTTCAAAGTGGAACGTTGTCAGAGGGGAGATGTACGGCACCACCTTCCGGCACTCAGAGGTACTATAGAAGTTTCTTTATCCTGTCTGATTCCTTCAGAATATTCAAAAGGTGAGAAATCTTCAGCTATATAGAGTGTCTACCAGAAAAAGCGTTACAGCAGTTAAGTAATTTGTTAATTCATGCTTACATATAGTTTCCACTGCCCAACCAATAATTTCTGCAGTTGTGTATGAATGGGTTATTTTTTAGGAGGTATTTTGTTGTTTGATGATGTTGGGTAAAATCTGGCAATCAAAGACCATTTGATCAATTAAGGTAACGTATGAGCAGAGAGGTCTCCTAAAAGCATGTTCAGATTATAACAAAACAATGTCCCACAGTCTCAAATGTTTCTGGTCTTATTTGAAAAGAGTCAGAAAGAAGGAGTTTTAAACATCTCTTGTTGTAAAATTGCTCTTTGTTACCGGAAACCTTATCAGTGACTTCTGACTAGCTGTTAACATGTACTGCCCTATTGATGTTGAACAGCATCATTTAACAACACATTTCTGTACATTTTTTGATGTGTTGCAGTCAAGACCCTAAGGACAGCTTAATGGTAATGGTTGTTTCTCTTTGTTTGTCCTCCAGGTGATGGGCGATATGCCTTGCTTGGCCAGCCACTGCAGTACAACCTCTCAGTCTGTTCTCCTCTCTTGCACAACCAGACATCCTACTCTACGCACCAGGTAAGGATATGAGCACATCAACTGGGAATTGATAACTTCTATCATAAAAAGGTTAGAGCTTCATTAACTAGTTTTACGTACATTGAGATCCTTTTCTTAGCCTCAATTTGTTGGGAAGTATTGCATCTGTTTTTCAAGGTCCTTGAAATCTGAATGTCAGGACGGTTTGCCCTTGTTGGTTGCTATTTTGTAGATCTTATCTGAATTTACCAATCTGAAAATCTACTTCTAGTTTGTACATTGTAGAATAATCTTGGCACTTTAGCATCTAAATTCCAGTGCAGAATTTTTATTTCAACTTTTACCCCCTGAGTATCTAATATCAATTTTATTCTTCATGGGGGCGGCATGATAAACCAATTTCACAAATAGAAGATATAGAGCTTGCAAATCTAAATGGGTATACCCTGCTTTGGACACGTATTCTTCCAGAGGGATTCCTTAAGCAATTGATAGTTGATAATTGAGAATTGCCTAGACGATTCAGCTATGCCCAATGAGATCATTAAGGCCTTTTTGTCAATCACACAGGTAGTGAAGGAGAGCCTCTCTGTCGTTAACAAAAAAGCAAGACCAAAGAGAAAGGGATGGTTCAACACAATAAGTACAAGGGCACATAAACGGCTAAAGGAGGCTCTACATAAAATCCCCAGATGTAGCAGTGAGTTGCACACTTGTAGAATTGAATACAAGAGAGCGGTGAAGTTAAGGAAGTCACAGCTAAGGGAAAAGGTCTGGGAATCCTTATGAGAAGCATGCGCCAGTAATAACAGAGCTTTTTGGAGGGTAATTAAATCTGCACCATTGAGAGCAGAAAAGTCCCCATGACTAAGATCGCCATAACGGACGAAGACTGGGAAAAGCACTTTACTAACATTTACTCTTTACCTACTGTGAATCCTGTAGTAGAGCAGATTGAAGGTCGAATTTTTTTTAATAGATTGCAAGATTGGGCTGACACTCATAACATCTTGTCAGATTTGCAATATGGTTTCTGTCCTGGGGTTGAGACAATAGAGCAGAGTCTTAATCTAAGCTTGTTAGTCGGGAAGTATGTTAAAATGAAAGAGCCTTTGTCGATCTATCCTCAGCCTTTGATTGTGTCATGCATTCTAAACTGTGGTCGATCATATAAGACCTGGGGGTAGAGACATCAATCATTAGGTTCCTGAGGGAACTATTCTCTGGATGCAAAGTCATGGTTAGATATGGTATTAGCAGGGAGTGTACTGAACCCATCAGGGTGGAGAGGGGAGTGAGATGGGGCTGTGTCCTGGCTCCTTTTCTGTTCTGTTTACATATAAACAGTGTGGGAGCGGTACTAGCAGCAATTGCCGATCAATAAAAATAGATTGTGCCTCTATTGGTTATACTGACACTTTCTCCTATTTGGGAATTGTATTAGATAATGAGGGCTTATGGACCAAGGCTATTGCGAACAGAAAACTGCAACTTGTTAAAGCTTGTATGGATCTCTGAGGGTTTCCCAGAAGATTGGGTTCCAACCCACCAGAGTTGATGATGATGATTTATAAAGATAAATGTCTGTGTTGCATTATACGGGGTGGGCGTGTGGGGTCTAGGAAATGTAGTGACATACAATTGATAGAGAACAACTTCTTTCTGTACCTCCTTGCTACCCTAAAAGTGCCCCAGTTTATGTATGCCATGATGAGCTTGGAACCCCATTTATTACTGACCTAATAATGTTACAGCCAATCTTTCTCTGGCATAAAGTATTGACAAGAGAATACACCGATTTAAATCGTACCATAATTTGGAATTGCCTCAACTCAAGCAAATATGCCCTGGCTTGCCTATATATAACGCTTCTGCAGTTACCTAGGTCACCCCGAGTATTTTAATAAACCTGAAACACTTGACCGGACTAGCAGGAAACTGTTAAACTAAGCCATGGCACATCTGGAAAATCTGAGGCTGACCAGTAAAATCTCCAAACGCAACATTCTGAAGAATCAAAAGATTTTGACTACCAACCCTACCTTAAAGCAGTTTTAAATCCAAGATACAGGTTCCTCTTGACTCGTTTAAGACTGCACATTTTTCACAGACTGGTAGGTTTTCCAAATATGAATAACTGGTCTATATCCTTAGATAACTGTACTTGCGAAAATGCGATGACACGTGACACTATGCATGTGGTTTTCATTTGTAAATGTTATAACCACCAGAAGAAGCACTATATTCTACTGATCATAAGACCCTTACACTTTACACAATGTCAACTTGCATATCAGTATGTACATACTTGCCTTCCCTGGATGTTTGCTGTAGTGTGGCATCCTTTTTATGGGCAGTTTTTGTATGCCAGAAAGAATATTCCTCCAACCTTCCAACAGTAAAGGGATACAGGTATCTGATTCACCATGATCTTAGGATAAGGACCTTGTATACATGCCGCCTTTGGCACCGCTATGTCCCAATAACTAATCAAGTTTTATTTGTTTTCCAGGGTAGGTGGGGGAGTGCATGGCGGACCCAATATTAGGTTTTTGTCCTCCCCCAGTATTCTGGCACCACTTAACCGTAGTTAAGCATCTTATAGGGATTTTGCGCACATGGTTTTCCCTTACTGGATGGACTATGAACTTGGGGAAGGAACTTAATTGGATAGGATTATTCTTTTTAACTCTCTTTAATTATTACACTCGGGTATATTGTTGTTTTGCTTATTGATTACATACTTTGTCTTGTTCTGAGTTTTATTGTATATTCATGCACATATTTTGAATTGCTGCTATATACTGTATTCTCTTTTAATGTTGTTTATATATTACTTTTCTGGTTGGCTATTGGCCTCCGAATAAAAATCTATTGATTGATATTTCAACTTGACTGTTTTAGAATTTCACATTTTAAAGAGTCAAAGCACAATATAACAAAATCTGTATGCACAGTTTGTTAGCATGGCCCACCAAAATGCATAAACCATTGCTGACATCTCATCTTTATGGTGTTTTGCTATAAAGTTGGCTTAGCAAATTTTAGCTTACTTAGATTGCTCCTGAAATTAAACTAGTCTCTGGCATCCATCTCTTCTCCGAAACTGAAGTGTGCAATTTACATTTTTTCAAAGCTCCTGGCCTGACATCTAGTTCTCCTAGTAAGCCTAAAGTGTTAATTTTATTTTTACTTATCCTGTGAATATTTTGAATCTAATCTAATTGATCCTTTTTTCTTGGCCCTTTGCAATCGTATCACAGCATACAATGTTTGTATGCATTCAAGATTGTTCCTGTGCCAGTTGTTGGCAGAGAGGGAATAATTCTGATCTATAATCAACTAATGCCAATTTGATGTGCGTAAATGTTGAAAGATCTTGCTACATGGTCTGTTTAGGAAGCTGGGTTTCTGTTGCAGTAATCCCCCAAAATGTTGATAGAATACTGATGCACTTTCATTTGATGTGCCCTGGATCCCTGCTAATCTGGTTCCCAGGGCCTGTGTTCTTTCCCAAAAACTGTACCTTGTACCCCCAATTGGCACCTCTTTGGCCACATGTCAATACCTTGTAAACAATATCATGTTTACCAAGGGCACTATGGCCAGGGAAGGCCTCTAAGGGCTGCAGCACTTATTGTGCATCCCTTAGAGGCTGTGTACCTTTACACACAGACACACTGCTATTGCAGGCTGTTGTAGTGCAGAACAAAGTGATGATCGACATGGCACACATCCCTGTGTGCCATGCCTACAACCCACTGCCTTGGCATAGGTCACCCACCCCTCGCGCGCAGCGTTCACGCGCAGCGACCGCGCCCAATCCGCGCCGAAGGTGCGCCAAAGGTAAGCCCGTCTACGCCCGTCCGCGCCTGGACCGCGCCCAGTGCCAGACCCCCTGCCCCTCGCGCTGCCCAGCCCCCCCGCGTCACCTACGATGCCGCCACCCTCCTAGCCCTTAACCCCAGTCGCGCCCCCAACTGCGTCCAAGCCGCTCCTGGACGCACCCATGGACCGTTCTCCTGCTTCTCCTGCAAATTCAGCGGCACCGACAACATCTCCGCTACGACCACTCCACAGATTCCCGACCCCAACCACCTACAATGCATCCTTCTCAACACCCGCTCGGTCCACAGGCACGCCATCGACCTTTGGAACCTACTAGACACCATCTCTCCTGACGTCGCCTTCCTAACGGAAACATGGATGAACGCTTCCTCCGCCCCTGACATCGCCATCGCTATCCCTGATGACTATAAGATCACACGCAAGGACCGCACCGACCATACAGGAGGTGGAATCGCTATCGTCCATAAGAAAACAATCCGCATCTCAACCTGCTCTGACGCCAACCTCTCCAACTCCGAACACCTTCACTTCCAGATCCACATCGACCCCAAGACCACACTCAGAGGCACCCTCCTCTACAGACCACCAGGACCACGCGCAAAATTCAGTGAAGACATCACGGACTTCATCACCCCACACGCGCTCCCCTCCAAAGACTACATCCTTCTGGGAGACCTCAACTTCCACCTTGAAAAGTTCAACGACCGCAACACCGCCACCCTCTTAGACAACCTCGCCAACCTCGGACTTAAACAACTGGTCACTTCCCCCACCCACATCGCAGGTCACACACTCGACCCCATCTTCACCTCCAGCAATCATGTCTCCTTCAGCCACACCTCAGATCTCCTGGACTGACCACAGCTGCGTTCACTTCACCTACAACAAGCCGAAACCCATCATCCTCCTCCAACCAATTCTACAAAGAAACTGGAACAAAATCACCACAGACCAGATCTCCACATCACTCCTTCAAACCTCCCCAGCCCACTCCTCTAACGCCAACGAAGCCGCCGCCAACCTCACCCTATGGTTATCCAACACCGCCGACACCTTAGCACCACTGAAAAAACGACAAAGCAAACCAGGCAGCAAGAAGGCCTCCTGGTTCAACGATGATCTTAAGAAATCCAAGAAACTCTGCCGCTCCCTTGAAAAAGCCTGGAAAAAAGACCCAACCACCAGCACCAAGGACGCCTTCAAAAGCGCCACCCGCACTCACCACCAACTGATCCGAAAAGCCAAGAAAACAGCATTCAAGGATCGACTTGACGACAACGCCCACAACAGCAAGGAACTTTTCAACATCGTCAAGGAATTTTCCAACCCCTCGGCAAACTCCAACGACATCACCCCCTCTCAAACCCTCTGCAACTCCCTAGCCTCTTTTTTCCACAACAAGATTGCAAACATCCACAACAGCTTTGACAACCTACCCGAAAACCAACCCACCCCACCAGCTGCTGACCACCTTCCCCCCGTCAACACCCTGAACGCCTGGAACCCAATCTCCACTGAGGACACCATCCGCCTGATGAATTCCATCCACTCTGGATCCCCCACAGACCCATGCCCTCACCATATCTTCAACAAAGCAGACTCAGTCATAGCACCTCACCTCCGAGACGTCATCAACTGCTCCTTCAACTCCGCTACCTTCCCAGAAGATTGGAAACACGCTGAACTCACCGCCCTTCTGAAAAAACCAACAGCAGACCCCACCGAACTCAAAAACTACCGCCCCATCTCGCTTCTTCCATTCCCGGCCAAAGTCATCGAGAAAGCTGTCAACAACCAGCTTGCCGCCTTCCTCGAAGCCAACAAATCACTCGACCCCTCACAATCTGGCTTCCGAGCCAAACACAGCACTGAGACCGCCCTCATCGCAGCAACAGACGACATTCGAACTCTACTGGACAATGGAGACACAGTCGCCCTCATCCTCCTCGACCTCTCTGCAGCCTTCGACACAGTCTGCCACAGCACCCTTTTACAACGCCTCAGAAACATCGGAATCCAAGGAAAGGCACTGGAATGGATCACCTCGTTCCTCACCGGAAGAACCCAGAGAGTCCGCCTCCCACCATTCAAGTCCGAGGCCTCTGAAATCATCTGCGGCGTACCACAAGGATCCTCACTCAGTCCCACCCTCTTCAACGTATACATGAGCCCCCTCGCGGCTATCGCCCGCCAACACAACCTCAACATCATCTCTTACGCGGATGACACTCAACTGATCCTATCTCTCACCAAGGACCCCAGCACCGCTAAAACTAACCTACACGAAGGAATGAAAGAAGTCGCCGAATGGATGAAACAAAGCCGCCTGAAACTGAACTCAGACAAAACAGAAGTCCTCATCTTAGGTAAATCCCCCTCTGCATGGGACGACTCCTGGTGGCCGGAAGCCCTCGGAAATGCACCCATCCCGACAGACCACGCACGGAACCTCGGCGTCATCCTGGATTCTTCACTCTCAATGAACAGACAAGTCAGCGCCGTATCCTCTTCCTGCTTTAACATTCTTCGCATGCTCAGAAAAACATTTCGCTGGATCCCCTCCGAAACAAGGAAAACAGTCACCCATGCTCTAGTCACGAGCCGACTGGACTACGGAAACACCCTCTACGCAGGCACCACCGCCAAAATCCAGAAGAAACTTCAACGAATCCAAAACGCCTCAGCCAGGCTCATATTAGACATCCCACGCAACGAACACATCTCTGGTCACCTTAAAGACCTCCACTGGCTACCCGTCAATAAGAGGATCACTTTCCGACTGCTTACCCACGCACACAAATCACTCTACGACATCGGACCAGATTGCCTCAACTCTCGACTGTCCTTCCACACCCCCTCCCGCCAACTTCGCTCTTCCAGCCAAGCCTTCGCCACTGTTCCTCGCATCAACAAGACCACCATGGGAGGCAGATCCTTCTCATACCTGGCTGCCAAAACATGGAACTCACTCCCCGCTTACCTTCGCCTCACCCAGAACCACCTAGCGTTCAGAAAGCAGCTTAAAACGTGGATTTTTGACAAATAATCCACCTCCCCTTCCTAAGCGCCTTGAAACCCTCTGGGTATGTAGTGCGCTATATAAATGTTTTGACTTGACTTGACTTGACATGGTGCTGAGAGTTTGTCATTACGAATTACACATCACCATAATGGCTTTACTGAAAACTGGGAAGTTGGTATCAAACTTCACAGCACATTAAACCCACACTAATGCCAGTGTGGGGTTTAACGAAAAATGCAATCAGAGGGCACATGGTGCATTCTCCGACTGGTACACACCAGCCTTCCACCACAAGACATGTTTCTGAACCCCTGGGGTGGGAACCTTAGCTCCCTGAGCCCAGAAACAAAGCCTTTCCTGGGTGGAGGTGGGCACACCTCCCCCAGGCCAGGAATAGCCACCTGTGGCAGGAGAGCTTCAAAGGCCTTCCCGCCTTTGTAATGCGACCCCCAGCCTCTCCTGCTATCTGGAGCAGGACCCCTTCCTGTCTCCCCTCCTTTTCAGCGGGAAGAGAGGCGGGTCAAATTAGAGCAGCCCAGAAGGTGTACCCACCTCTGCCAATCCCACCCCTCCGGTGGGGGAGGCGAGGTGAAGCCCACTCTTTAGTGCCTGCCATCATGCAGATGGATGGCACTCTCCAATCAGTATTAGGGAATCTGCTCACTCCCCTACGTGGGGTGAGCACGCCAAGGATGTAGTCACCCTAAAGTCAGTAGACCATTGGCTAATGACCTAGAGACCCCTAAAACGCCCCCTAAATTTAGTATATAAAAAGCCAGATTCCTACAGTCTACTTTTTTAGATGTTCCTTACTACAACAGAACTACTCCCCATACTCAAAGGTTGCCTCAAGTAACTGAAGTGTATGCACCACAGCTGGCGGCAAAACTCCAGCTATTAGTTCATCATCAAACCACAAAGTAGGTGGGTGTGACATTTTCTGCTTTTTTAGCCTAAAGAATCTTGTCTTGCAGAAAGTATCAAGACAAGGAGCAACTTCATCAGGCTAGAACTCCCTGGTACTTCTTAAATATCAATAAACACTTAAAATGGCCATAGGACCAACCTCACTGTTTGTGTAGTAGCACTGACATATTTGAATCCAGTTAAACTAAAGTCAGTGAGGTGGGTGTGCCGAGCTCTCGGCTCCCTGTTGAGGTCACATTAGATAAGAGTTCTACAACACATTGTGTTTAGTTTAAGGCAAAGAGCTGTAATCAATATTTGAATATTGGCTACATTTCACCAGATGTCAACCCTTTCTTCAACTTCTCTAGAATTCTGCCAGCTCTAGCCTCTGCTGCACTACAGTGAGTTTATGGGGTTGATTTTTTTAAATTTGTATTTCTGTCAAGGTCATACTTCCTCATAGATGAGGATAAGAGATCTGTCTCTTCAGTATGTGTTCCTCTTGTTGGCAGCGAAAAATCTATTGAGATGACCACCTCTCCAAGGTTTTGTATTGCTTTTACTCAAGCATAAAGCTTTTTTGCGGTGACATTTGTCCAATCTTCGCTACAAAGACCCTCTTGGACTTTGAAAGGAGACTAGCTTTGTCTCTTAGAGAGGACATTTTTTCCATTTAATGGTGATGGCCCCTTGCCAAAGGATGATTCCTAGTTCAGTGTTTGCACCAAGCACTTCCCGAAGGTGGCTAAAAAAAATGAAACATTTAGGAACACCACAACTGGAATTCTATTTTAAAAAAGTGTCCATCCTCTTCTCTAAGAAGGTAAATACGCAATGTTCCTCTGATATGGCATCAAAAGGTGTCAGAGTACTCTGTGCTCAAGATGGTCCAGAAATCTAGCTGTTCAGAAAACCTAGTCGATGATGGTTCAGGAGAATCACCTGAAGACCAAAGCCTATCATAAACCCACAGCAAAAAAGAATGTATTGCATTTCTCGAGCTTTCATCCCCGTCCACTAAGGGAGAATCTCCCCTTCGGGCAGTATTTGCGCCTGCGACGCAATTGAAGCGAATTGTCAGACTACAAAACACAAGCGCAGGATCTAACCAACAAACTGCAGAAACGGAGATACCCAGACCATAGCCTGAGGAAAAGTTGCAAGAGAGCCAGGAACCAACACAGACGCCCTTTTGGAAAACAACCCCAAAACCGGATCGGATAATGTTCCACTGACATGCTTAACCACGTATAATTCAGCATCTAATGCCGTGAGTCGATCCATCATGAAGCACTGGAAGATTTTGGAAAATAATAAACATGACTGGGAGAAACCTTTGTTCTCCTACAAACGAGCAAGAAGTTTAAAAGACTGCCTAGTTCACACACGCCCAAAAAGCCACAAGAGAGAGGAGGACCAAACTGGTCTCAATGCTTGGGGGTTCCCCCCTGTTACTGGACACTTCCCCTGTGGTGGGTGTAGTGTGAGTGTCATTTGACCACCGCCACCAAATCCCGGACTTTGGAACCCGGAAAACAATGGCTACGACGGACTTATATTAATTACAATTCGACCAACGTAATATACTTGATCAATTGCCCCTGTGGTCTCATATATGTGGGCATGACCTCAAGGAAAATAAAACAGCGTATTTGCGAACACTGCAGTAACATCAGGTGTCACAAGAATACCACCAAACTGACCAAACACTTTCGGCAACTGAATCAATCCCCCCCCCCCCCCCCCCCCCCCCCCCCCAATGATATCAGGTGGACAATCGTTCAACAACCTCAACTGAATACTGGGGCACTAAATGTGCTCTTTGAGAAGGAGCAACGTTGGATATATCTGTTGTCCACACACCAAACCGGGTTGAAAGACAATATACCTTGGGGCTCAGTGATGGGACGCTAATTTCATCTGAACATTACTTTACCGCTGAGAAGTGCACTAAATCGGTCTAGGGGCAAACGTCTCCATGCTGTTTCACCACAATTATTGGCCACTTTAGGTAGTGTACACTACAGTTTCAAACTGTTTTTTATGGGACAGACTCTGTGAACTACTGGGCTACACACAAGTCTCACACCAAGTCACAGAGTAGGCCTCGACTAGACCACTAGACACGTAGGCCTTTGGATTTTTAATATTTAAGATTCCCACAATAAACAAGAAAAATATTTTTATGTCCTAGAAACCAGTTGGCGCACGATTGCGCTGGGTCTCCAAAATCTTAGTGACATACCATTCACATTATATTCACTACAGGGTTGTTTGTCAAACAAAGAAACCCCTCAAAGTTTCCATTGCAATAAAGGGTTCTAGCTCTTTGAGATATCTCCAGCATCACGTCACACGCTTCCTCACGTCACACGCTTTCCAGTGTGCAACCATGTGACTTCAGAGCCGTATTTCAAACCCGACCGGCGTCCTCATGGCAACATTCGGGCCGCGGACGACCGCAGTGTAGGTCTTGAGAGGGATATCTCAAGTTAATAAGTAAGTGTGTGCATGCGTGTGAGCTTTTTGGTGTGCCTTTACTTTAACCGACGAGGTCCCACCAGACTTACATGGACCCCTTTTTTTCCTTTATCTAAAGAAGTTACATGGCCAGAACACCTCTGCCGCGGAACCCATGACGTGAAGCCATTTCAGTCTTCACGTAAGCCTCTGTGTTTCCATACTCTTCCATGCTGTGGTATACACTCCTTATCAGAAGTGTGTAGCGTGAAGGCAATTTCAAGCCTTTGCATTTGAGGGGTTAGCACGAATGAGCACGTACTCCGTGAGTGGTGTACAAATTGAATCCACTCGTGTACAATTAGAGTACGCTCATGATATAGACATAATGTCGTTTTAGAAAAAACCTATGGCATGACTAGGTATTGGAGGATTCCACTAGTGTTACAGCAATCATGAGCACTGGTGGGGGCATGATGTGATCCACAAACACGGGGTCACTTAAGGAAACTCACCTTGGTAACCATAAGAGAAATAAGTATATATCCTTTGATGCTTTGTTTCTTGTTTATTTCTCTTCCAGATTAGGGCCCTTGGAAATCCCGGGAGCGCCCGTTTGGTAAAACCGTGAGTTTTACCGCACACACACACACTCCTCAGGTTAGGGTACGCTTTAGCATGCGTATACCCCCAGAAAGTTCTTGGTCCTGATGAAAGCTTACCTAAATTAGCAATCAAAGCAGAAACATGTCGACCCCCCTTGTACTTTAAATCTAGGATACAGTTGTCTCACTGTAAAGGCCAGCACATGTCCGCTTCACTTGTTTTTAACGATTGTAAGCTGCCCTGTTATTAAAATTATGTTTGAGGCATATGAGCTGCAGATTACACACTGTGCATAGATGGCCACCTAGTGTTGGGCCCGGATGTTTGCAGTTTGTTTTTGTTGTCGAAAAGTCTTTGGAAGTCACAGGATAGGTGACTCCTCCTTTGGATGATAGTGCACATGGGCATCGGCTCCATCCCCAGATTGTTTTTTTCCATCACCGGGCTCGGATTTGTTTCCAGCGCTCCGTATTGGAACCGATTTCCTTCGAAGCGCAATCCTCACCAGCTTCCAGAATTTAGTTTTGAGTGCGTTTCTAGTCGACGCTACTCTTCAACATCAAAGATTTTGATTCCGGTCGTCAACGACGTCCTTCGGGCCTAACTAGGCCTCGACTCCCGCTCATGGAAAGGACGCCTTTTAAAAAGTGTCCTCAATGTGGGTCGAAGTTTCCCCACACCGACCTGCATGAGGTGTGTAACCTTTGCCTCTCCCCGGAGCACTAGGCCAGAGACTGTTATGCTTGTGCCTCCTTCCGCTCCAAGAGGACGATCCGGGATTGAAGAGCGAGGAGAACAATGGCTCGATCTTCAGCTCCGATTCCAGCCGACATCTTCGAAGAGGGCATCGACAGCAACTCCGAGGCAGAAGATTCTGAAGTCGAGGACATCACTGCAGCACATCGGGTCGTAAGACCGTCGACCCCGACCCTTCCTCGACACATCCAAAGAAGGCTCCGGCGGCACACTCTCCTTCGGGCTCGGGTAAACACAGAGACTCCGCTTCTACTGCCCCACCTTCGGGCCCGGCTAAGAAGCTAGCTAAGCCGTCTGGCGACTCAGGCTCGAGTAGGCCTCCCCACGGTGCCGGCGCACACCTACCAGCACCGAAAAAGACAACATCACCTGCCACACCGGCATCGAAACCATCGGCGCTGAAGCATACCACTACTCCCTCGGCACCGAAACCCAGGTCGGAACCATGCAAACGCGCTTCGGATTCAAAAAGACCACCGTAACCGAAAAATGCACCGTAACCGAAAAATGCACCGTAACTAAAAAATGCACCGTAACCGAAAAATGCACCGTAACCGAAAAATGCACCGTAACCGAAAAAGGCACCGGAGCTGAAAAAACCGTCGGAGCCGAAGAAGACTTCCGCTTCTCCTATTAAAGACATTGCTAAAAAAGCAAATGAAACCACGTTGGTGCCTGAACCTTCCTGCGCACCAAAAGATCGGCCTCCTGCAGAGGACTTATTCCATCCAGACCTTGCACAAAAGACTTTGGTTGAAGACCCCATAATTGGTCGACTAATGAGAAGTTCAAAGAAACGACCACTGGATACACCTGCACCGGCTCCTCATCCAAAATAGAAGGACCTGGCTACCTCTACTCTAAGAGTTCCTTCCCCCTTCTCCTTCACCTATGCCATCACCACCTGTTCCCCTACCACAACATTCCCCTACATCCTCTATCATACCAGATGATGACAACAGGCATGATAGCTCTGATGATATAGGGGGTAATGTACATGATCCATATATTCCTCCAGACTCGCCTGACCCGTGGGATGATTATAACACCCCAGACATCCCAAATGTCCCTCAGGCCGATATATACCCCTCTAGGCAATTCCCCACCAGAAGACACTATGGGTTTTAATCAGTTAGTAAACAGCTGCGCAGTATCATGGGGTGGACATGCATACAGACCCTGTAGATGAAGACTTCCTAATGGATACTTTTGATAATGCACAAAGATCCTCATCAATTTTACCCATGCTTAAAGGAGTAATTAAGCATGCTGCTGAAGTCTTAAAAGACCCAGTTAGAACTCGGGTTATTAACCCACGAATAAAGAAAGAATATAAGGCTGCCCCTTCAGACCCAGCATATATTAAAGGCCCAGTACCACTAGACTCACTTGTGGTTTCCAATGCACGCAAAAGAGCAAATTCACAAACATCAGGTGAAGCTCCCCCACCAGATAAAGAGTCTTAGCTCCTTGACGCATCAGGAAAAAGAATTGCGACTCAAGCAGGAAACATGTGGCGTATTGCCAATACACAAGCATTATTGGCAAGATATGATAAGGCACATTATGACGAGTTAGAATAGTTAATGCAGCACCTTCCTGAGAACTACAAAGATAGAGCAAATGAGCTTATACAAGAAGGGAAAAATATTATAAACACCTCTATTCGTTGTGCACTTGATTCAGCAGACACTGCCTCTACGGCAGTTAACACCAGTGTCTTGTTGCGTAGACATGCCTGGCTACGCGTATCAGGTTTCAAACTTGAAGTCCAAAGTGCTATACTTAACCAACCCTTCGATGAGCATCACTTATTCGGACCTAATGTAGATGTATCCCTTGAAAAAATGAAAAAGGATACGGACACAGCCAAATCTATGGGAGCCCTGCAGTCGCAGGCTCCCGGACATTCATTTTGCCGCTCATCTTACAGAGGTGCCACCAGGGGATACTCTTCAGACACACCTTCGACCTCGTACAAAGCCCCCACACAATCCACCTATAGTAGGGGCTACCAGAGTGGTGGTTACAGAGGTAACAACAATAAGGTCAGAGGTAAAAACAACAACTCCCGCTCTGCCTCTACCCCTGCCCAATGACTGCCCTCCCCTTCCCCCGCCCCATTCTACTCCTGTTGGGGGAAGACTACAACGATACCCACCAGCCTGGGAAAACATCACATCAGACAGGTGGGTGCTTCAAATAATTCAGTCAGGTTACTGTCTAGAACTAACATCCACCTCCCCAAACATACCACCCAGGCAGTGTCCAATGTCACAGGAACATTTGACATTGCTCAGACAGGAATTGATATCCCTCCTGCAGAAAAATGCAATAGAAATAGTCCCAATACATCAGCAAAACAAAGGAGTATACTCCCTATATTTCTTAATCCCAAAGGACGAATCTCTAAGGCCTGTACTAGACCTCAGACCTCTAAACATTTACATACAGTCGGATCATTTTCATATGGTCACACTCCAACAAGTCCTTCCGCTCCTGTTACAAAACGACTTCCTGGTCACTCTAGATATCAAGGACACCTACTTTCACATTCCTATCCACACAGCGCACAGAAAATATCTTAGATTTGTGCTAGACGGGCAGCACTACCAGTTCAAAGTGCTCCCATTCGGAGTCACAACAGCACCAAGGGTGTTTACCAAATGCTTAGCAGTGGTAGCAGCACACTTACGATGACAGCATATTCACTTCTTCCCATACCTGGACGGCTGGCTCATAAAAGCCAGCTCATACAGCCAGTGTGTACAGCACACTCCCGCTACAATTCAACTGCTCCACGACTTGGGATTCACAGTAAATCACACCAAGTCACATCTGCAACCCTCGCATATACAACAATATCTCGGCGCTACAATAAACACCCAACTAACACTAGCCTATCCCTCTCCAGCCAGAATAACAAGTGTACAAACTCTTCTAACAAAATTCAAACTACAACACTCGCTTCCAGCTCGAGTGTTCATGCAGCTCATATGAATGATGGCATCTTGCATATTTATAGTACCTCACGCAAGCCTGCAAATGCGTCCACTTCAAGTGCCTAGCATGCCAATGGAACCAGGCTCATGGTCAATTAACAGACCTAGTGTTGGTAGACAGTCGGACTCTTCGCTCTCTGCAATGGTGGAGCACCAAAAACCTTTCAAAGGGCTGACCGTTTCTAGAGCCAGTTTCTCAAATAATCTTGTAACACAAAAGAGAGTACAAAGTTCCCTAGGGAGGAGAAGGTAAAGAGAAAGAAGAAGAAGAAAGTCTGTGTGAGTGTAGAGAAGAGCAAAAACGAAAGAAAAGGAAGGGAAATTCCCTTGTTGGAACTAAAACCCTCACACACCCAGTAAACTAGGTGTCATGCTTCATCATATGGGTTCTGCTCCTCGTCAGACTGGCGCTGCAATGTCTGACGGGCTCCCGAAACCGGGGCTCTTTATCGGAGATCTTTTGTTCCAGCCATATGGTGCATGCGTGTGAGAGGGCAGGGAAAGTGTAGTCGTGAAGTAAAATGTGTCTAAAAAAGGTGAGTCAGTCCACAATGTACTTTATTAGCGTGGTTGACTCCCTTGGTTAAAAGGGGTGGGAGGGGAGATATATGCCAAGAAGTTCCAAAGCAGGATATCTACTACCCTCAGGTCAGGTCAACATGTTTCTTGCCATCATGGCAATTCTTCAGGACCTAGGTGTTTGGTACTACACAGTGAAAAAGAATAATAAATTATAACCTTATTGAATAGGTCTGTGGAAGAGCAGGTCAATGGGTCCTGCTATAGTTTAGCGACCTAGAGGAGATAAAAAACAAGCAACAGAGGATCGTGGTAAATATGATGCTCTGTTGGGAACTAGTTCGCTTATGCTCTGTATTGTACACACACACAGAAATGTATAAAAAGCATAACAGAATGCAGGGGCTTACCCTGGGCAGTTCCCTAAGGTGCCCCGCTGCCTGCTCCCGTGGGACCGGCAAGGGGTATGGTACCTGTGGGAGAGAAAGATGTTGAGCACGGGGCAGGTTTACAAAATCGGAGACAACTAGTGACCTGTGTTGTCAAACCGTCATAACGGAACCCCTCGGATTTGTCAATGACAGCTCAAGAAAATAGCAAGTTCTCCTCGAGCCCAAGGTCTGTATGGTGTAAAGACCACAGATGCCTAATAGACAACACGCGGCACCCGAGGCCATCCGCCTCCACGAGGAACCGCCAACCCACAAGGCCGCACACCGCCCGCATCCCTGTACCGCTGGAAAACCTGCGGGGGGGATTCAGGTCGTGCCAGGCAAGCAGATCGGCGGGAACCATCGATGAAAAACGGAACGGCCCCACATGAACCGTGCTATCCCGGAAGCAAGTGTCTTCCTCGTCAACGCCGACAAAGGGTAAATCGAGGTGGAGCTGACCACAGACTATGAAATGCCACTGACGTGGTTGTGGGCATCACTCAGAGTATAGATACCCATTAGCTTACCTCAGGCGGTGCATGGTCCAAGCCGAGTAACCTACCCCACGAGCAGCGCCTGGTCAAGGCGCAGAGCTGCTGGTGGCGAGCCCGGTGGACAGACCGGGTTTATGAGCCATCTAATCCGCTGAGTCAGTGTGCTCGGGGGCGTGGCGTCTTTCGTCGAGGACCGCGCATGCGCCGGTCCAGGCACACAATATGAGCATTACAACGATTTTAAGCCAGAGAACCACCAGGTCAATGCGGTGGCCATGTTGGGGGCAAAAAAACTATCAGAGTTAGTGCCGGTGGATAACAGAACTGGACAAGGTGTTCAGAACGGGGATTTATAGTGATGGCATACTCTAAAATACAGTGATGGTGATTGTTAGATCAATGTTCAGAATTATTGACATTGTGTGAGTCTCAAATGCGAGGTGCGAGTAGGCAGACAGTTCTGAGTTAGATACCAGTAGGACTGGTAGTCTATTCGTAGTCATGGCACCCATCTGGTTGGTGGTGTAGTGAGTCTGTTCATAATCAGTAAGCACGCATTTTGTATTGAGCAGTCTGCGTAATGGGAAGAAGTACACAATGCGGGAAAAGATTATATAGAGAGGGGGGGTGTTTCATATCGGTTTGTAAATGCCCCCAAAAATTGTGTACAAGTAGCCTAACGTGCCAAAGAGGCCCAAGGGAACTAATCATTTAGCCCCATGGAATCAAGCTTAAGTCGGCGGACCCATCTCTGTTCGATCCTGAATAATGCTTGTGTGGTAATGGCCGGATGGGACTCTAATACCAGCCATGTAACACTGTCAGCTGAGTGGCCATGTTGTGAGTAGTGCTCGTACAGTCTTGTGTGTGTTTTGGAGCATCTGATGTTGCTCTTGTGCTCCATAATTCTGAGTTTGACTTGTCTCATCGTCATGCCTATGTAGTATTTCCCACAGGGACAGGTGAGCATATAGATACACTTGGTGCTATTACAGTTTGTGTGTCTCTGAAGGTGCCAAACAAAAGTATCGGTCAGTCTGACTTCCTTACACTGTATTGTTTGTGGTCACACTACACAGCCCCCGCATGGAAAGTGACCCACTACCGGGGGAAGGCCCCAAAGGGTGTTCTGGTTGTTCATGATCTGTTTTTTTAGGCCGCGTGTGGATCAACGCATCCTTCAAGTTAGCAGTGCGCTTGAAAGCAAAACGAGGGCAAGGAATATCTAAGCCACCGGAGTTGACTATACTCCAATGTTTATTGATAGTTCTCTTAATGTACGCTGAGTTCTTGGTAAAACAGGTTACACAAGTTATGAGTTCATCTGATGCTTTGGGGTATGTTTGCAATAAACTCTCCCTTGGGTTGTTCAAGGCTCGTTTGCGGGAATTGCAGATAAGTCTGGTTGGGTACCCTCTATCCTGTAGTTTATGTTGGAGAAGGGTAGCTTCTTTCTGAAAATCAGACTTTGCTGTGCAATTCCTACGGACCCTGAGGAACTGTCCAAAAGGGAGATTATCCCTCCGGGCCTGAGGGTGGTGACTCTCATAAAGAAGGAGGCTATTCCTATCAGTACTCTTGCAATATAAAGTCGTGTTGAGCCCAGTATGATCTAGATTGATACATAGATCCAGAAAAGGGATAGTTGTCTCTGACATAGTTCCAGTGAACTAGAGAAAAGGGTTTTGTTGGTTAATCCAGGAGCAGAAGGCCTCACAGGTGGGACGGTCACCCTTCCATAGTACGAGGATATCGTCTATATACCTGCGCCAAAGTGTTATGTTGTTGTTGTAGGGGTTGAGTGCCAATCTAATGGTACTCTCTTCAAAGGTGGCCATATAGATACAGGCCAGACTGGGAGCAAATGTAGAACCCATGGAAGTCCCACGGATTTGGTGATATAGTTGTGTCCCGTATTGGAAAAAGTTCTCCGTCAGAGCTAGGGTTGCACAGGCCATTATGAAGGAAACTGGGGTGGGTGAGGACCACTCTTCAAGCAAGAGGGTGGACTCCACAGCTTCCAAAGTGGCCTGTTGTGGGATGTTGGTGTAAAGTGCTTCAACATCCAATGTTAGAAGCAGATCAACGCCCTCCCTCCCCTCGATGGAGTCAATGAGGCGGACATCATCCCTGGTGTCTTGCAGGAAAGATGGCATTTTTCGGACAACCGGTTGGAGAAAAGAGTCACAAAATTTGGAAAGGGGCTCTAAGAGTGAGCCGATGCCTGACACAATGGGCCTCCCAGGGACAGGTGTCACCCCTTATGGATCTTGGGGAGGGTGTAGAAGTAGGGGATGACTGGATCAGTAGTTATCAAAAATGTAGCCTCGTTTTTGGTGATCCATTCATTTGTCTCGCCCTCCAGAATCAGGCTCATGATGGTAGTACTAAGCCTTTTGGTGGGGTCTATAGTCAATGGTCTATAGTGGGTAGTATTAGCTAGCTAGCGTTTACATTCGATGTCCTAGTCACAGCTGTTTTGAATCACAGTGGCTCCCCCTTTGTCGGCCTGTTTGATAACGATAGCCGTGTCATTGCCTAGGGATTGGAAAGCTTTTCTTTCGGCTAAGCTAGAGTATTTAAAGCTGTTAGTTGTTGGTTTCTGTTCCAAACTCCTCAGGACTGCCTTTTCAAAGGCTAGTACATCTGGCGGAACCATCGATCAGTTGGAGTAAAAGTAGAAGGTTTCCGTAACCCAGTGTCAGTTCTTTCACTCTCGGGTCTGTCAGCAAAGGAGGATTGTAACCTCACCTTCCTAAACAATTGTTTGACCTCACACATTTCGGTGAAGCTGTCAGGAGTGGGGGTAGGGACAAAGCCTAAGCCTTTCTCAAGAATCTCTGTCTCCAAAGGGGTCAGAGTCCTGTCAGAGAGGTTGACAATCAGACTCTCCTTCCCCTGGTCGTGCTCCTGGTTTCCACTGATGTTGGTGTGGTTGTCTGGTCTTGCCATTGTACAGTTTTTTGACCTTGCTTGCGCCCTCTTCCTCTGCCCCAACCTCTGCCTAAAAAAGGTGGGTTCATTGGGTAGAATTGTGGTGGGCCCGGAGGGTAAAAGGGGTATTGCCAAAGTGGTAGCATTTGTGGCGGCCCGTGGAACATTGGTCCGTTGTTGTGACCTTGGTTCCAGTTAGGGCGGCGTTGGTTGCGGTTGTTGTTTGGGGTGTAGCTGCCACTAGAGTCACTCCCGGAGGATCCCCTCCGGCTGCCATTGTCTGAGCTCTCATCAGAGGAGTAGCTATTCCTATTGTTAGTGTAGCCCTCCTTGAGGTAGGGGTACACTTTTTCTTTATCGAATCTGGCCACGTCTTTTTTCAGTTTTGCCATTTTCGGTTAAGGAGAAATTCCTGATTATCCGTGATCTCCTGATTGATCTCTGCTAATTAAGTGGTAAAGGGGGTCTTTTTGAGAGTACTTTGGATGGCTGTCTTAATTGCTGTGATTTTAATCAGGAGAGCGTCAGCTAGTCTCTTAGCTGTTTTCACGATCAAGAAGAGTAGGTCCTTCGTACATTTCCACGAGACTTGACACCAGTCTATCTTGAATTGGCCATCTTCGAGAAAAAGTCTCGGCATGATGTTAACTATCAACCCTTGGGGAGCGATGTTGGCTCTCAGATATTCAGTCATCATAGTTCCGTGGACGGTGATCCTGAGCCATTCTTTTTTCATTGTGGTTAGGTAGCCCAATCTTCATTCGCAGAGCCCGAAGCAGAGGCTCCACCCACCCCAAAGAGTGCAGGAGCAGATCTTAAAGCCTTGGCTATCGCTTCTTCATCAAAACTCAGACCTGGGACATCCTCCATGATTGGTAATGTCACGGTCTGCTGGGGTATAGAAAAAGAGGGGGTGAAAAGGCGGTTAACACCTAGCGGTACCGGATTGGTATCAGCAGGGAATCGATGATCCTCTCAGTAAAAAGGGTTTTACTGTAGGTAACCTCAATGGATCCGCGGGGGGAACGCCTGTGCGTAATCTTTTGAACAAAAGGGAGGAACCGGGATGGACTATGTTTATTGGGGTCCAGTGTACAAGTCCTAACAACTAGTAACACAAAAGAGAGTACAAAGTTCCCCAGGGAGGAGAAGGTAAAGAGAAAGAAGAAGAAGAAAGTCCATGTGAGTGTAGAGAAGAGCAAAAAAGAAAGAAAAGGAAGGGAAATTCCCTTGTTGGAACTAAAACCCTCACACACCCAGTAAACTAGGTGTCGTGCTTCATCATATGGGTTCTGCTCCTTGTCAAACTGGCGCTGCAATGTCTGACGGGCTCCTGAAACCGGGGCTCTTTATCGGAGATCTTTTGTTCCAGCCATATGGTGCATGCGTGTGAGAGGGCAGGGAAAGTGTAGTCGTGAAGTGTGTCTAAAAAAGGTGAGTCAGTCCACAATGTACTTTATTAGCATGGTTGACTCCCTTGGTTAAAAGGGGTGGGAGGGGAGATATATGCCAAGAAGTTCCAAAGCAGGATATCTACTACCCTCAGGTCAGGTCAACATGTTTCTTGCCATCATGGCAATTCTTCAGGACCTCGGTGTTTGGTACTACACAGTGAAAAAGAATAATAAATTACAACCTAATTGAATAGGTCTGTGGAAGAGCAGGCCAATGGGTCCTGCTATAGTTTAGCGACGGACGCGTCGCTCTCCAGCTGGGGAGCTCACCTACTGCATCACACCATGCAAGGAAGGTGGACACCGCAACAAAAGTTACTCCACATCAACCACTTGGAGTTGCTAGCTGTTTTTCTAGCCCTAAAAGCATTTCAAACACCAGTATCAGGCAAAGCTGTCTTAGTCTGCACGGACAATATGACAGCCATGTACTACATAAACAAACCAGGGGGAACACACTCGCTACAGCCCTCTGTTAGTACAGCATATATGGAGATGGGCTATACCACTAAAGATCTTCCTCTTAGCCCAACACGTTCCAGGAGTCCAAAACACCATGGCAGATCTGCTAAGTCGACAAACAAAGCAGATCCACAAGTGGGAACGTCATCCGCAAGTTCTTCAACCGTTTTTTCAAATGTGGGGACAACCTCAGATAGACCTCTTCGCCACCCACGAAAATGCAAAATGCCCAAAGTTCGCCGCCAGATATCCACACCCACTGTCCAAAGGCAATGCGATATGGATGAACTGGTCAGGACAATTTGGGTATGATTTTCCTCCTCTCCCACTACTTCGGTTAGTGGTACGCAAACTACAGCAACATTCGCTAACACTCATCCTAGTTGCTCCAATTTGGGCCAGACAAACGTGGTACACCACGCTGCTGCAACTATCTGTGGTACCACACCAAAAACTAAACCGATCTCCACGCCTATTAACACAGAACCATGAAGAGATCAGACACCCGGACCCAGCTCAGCTCAACCCAGCGATCTGGCTCCTGAAGTCATAGAATTTGGTTACCTCAACCTTTCCCCAGAGTGTATGAACGTTATCAAGGAAGCTAGACGTCCCACAACTAGAGCATGTTATGCTGCTGAGTGGAAACGGTTTGTAATATACTGTCAAAACAACCACATAAATCCTTTGGATGTGTCTATTCAACAAATCAAAGGATACTTATTACACCTTCAAAAGTGTAATTCGGCCTACAGGTCTATCAGACTACACCTGGCTGCCATTGCAGCATACTTATAAAATAGACAACATCTATCTCTTTTTAGAGTACCAGCTATAAAGGCTTTCATGGAAGGACTCAAAAGAATAATCCCTCCCAGAACGCCACCTTCACCAGTGTGGAACTTAAACATTGTTCTCACACGGTTAATGGGACCTCCCTTTGAAGCCTTACATAAATGTGAATTGCAATTCCTAACTTGGAAAGTAGCTTTCCTAGTAGCTATTACTTCTCTCACAAGAGTTAGTGAACTACAAGCGTTTACCATTCAAGAAACCTTTCTGCAAATGCATCATAACAAAGTGGTTCTCCGTACTAATCCTAAATTCCTTCCTAAAGTAATTTCACCATTCCATCTAAATCAATCTGTTGAGCTGCCCGTATTTTTCTCGCAGCCACAAACAGTCGCAGAAAGAGCTCTACACACTTTAGATGTCAAAGGAGCATTACTGTACTACTTAGAAAAGACACAAACTTTTCGTAAAACTAAACAATTTTTCGTGTCTTTTTCACCACCACATAAAGGCAAGCCCATATCAAAATCAGGGATATCTAGGTGGATTGTTAAATGCATACAAATATGTTACCACAAAGCCAAATGTACGTTAACAATTCCTCAAAGTCCATTCTACAAGGAAAATAGGGGCTTCAATGGCATTCTTAGGGAACATAGCCCTAGATGATATATATACAAAGCAGCTACATAGTCTACACCGCACACATTCACAAAACACTATTGTGTAGATGTGCAGACTAAACAACAAGCCACTGTGGGCCAGGCTGTACTAAAAACTCTGTTTCAAACAACTGCAACAGATACGGGTGGTCGCCGCTAAAGGTGGGTACTGCTATACAATCTATGCACAGTGTGTAATCTGCAGCTCATATGCCTCGAACGGAAAATGCTACTTACCAGTATGCATCTGTTCTTGGCATGTAGAGCTGCAGAGTTGCACACACCCGCCTCCCCGGCTACCTTTATCTGTTCCAGTATTATCTTAATTTGATACAAATCACATGGACATCACTACTTCTTGTACAGCTCCATCACTTCCCTAATGGCAAAAAACAATGTCGGGATGGAGCAGATGCCCATGTGCACTATCATCCAAAGGAGGAGTCGCCCATCCTGTGACTTCCAAAGTCTTTTCTACAATAAAATCAAACTGCAAACATCCGGGCCCAACACTAGGTGGCCATCTATGCACAGTGTGTAACTCTGCAGCTCTACATGCCAAGAACAGATGCATACTGGTAAGTAGCATTTTCCTTCAGGGTGCAGCTTGCTATCTTTTAAATTTGCACCACTTCCTTGCACTTATACACTGTTCCAAGAAAACCCGCTCCGCTGTAATTCAGGCGTTGTAGCACACCAGGGAGACACTCTGTCTCCCTGGTGGGAACCTGATGATGAAGCATGTCACCAACTAGGTTGGTGAGTGAGGTTTTTTTTTACAGTACACATGCCCCACGTTTGGTCTATTGTGTTAACCATTTTTGTTTACACCAATTGTTACTCTTTTGTTGATTGATAGTGTTTAGTAGGGGAAGACGAGTGATTTTCTCTCCCTTTCTCTCTTGTTTGTTACATACAAAATCTTTTTTTAATCAGGTTGTTCAGTTGTATATAATGTCTTCTTGGTTTGTATAAAGATAACAAAAATGCTTGACACTTTTTATTATAACTTTTCAACATGATGCACAGCAGCCACAATGCTCTACAACATAGCCAAAAGTTCTGGCTAAACACATAAGGTCCCAATGGCAAGACCTATTAGCTATGCCAATGCTCGTTTGCCTTGCTGGGGTCAAAGGATTGAGGTTTTCCAACCCTGGCCCCTTTTTGAACGTTTTTTGGGGGGACGCGGCTGAAGCAGAGTTTCAAGGTAACTGCCAACACTTTCTGGTTGAAGTATTGGCAGCCAATCGGAGCTCTGCAGTTCTTTGCATGAGCTTGTTATTATTCACAAATTAACCATGATCGCAGATATCATGATTTGAATTTCCTTACATTTCACAACGACCACTGAGCGAATTTACACCAAAAAAGTGAAAGCATCATCTGCTTAACCAAATCTACCTTTCTGACATATTTGGTGCAATTCCGTCCAGCGGTTTGGGCTGTAGCCTTGTTCAAAGCTCCTATGGGAATTAACATGGGAAACCAATTTTTTGACCCCCTTTTTCTCAACCCTTGCTTGATCAAACTTTATCTGCGAAACAAGACACACTATTTTTTATTTATTTATTTTGAAAGTTTTATATAGCGCGAACAAGATCTTTGCAGATATCAGAGCGCTTTACAAGGACACGAGGGTGATAGAGTAATAGAATGTAGTAGTTGAGGTAGTTGGGTACAATGTGCATAGTTACATAGGTAGGTCAAAAAACAAGAGGTAGGTCGCAGGTGAGGTAGTGTTGGTACAAAGTGCATAGTCAAACAGTTGCGCTAATAATGTAAAAGTACAAAAATAAGGAGCATATACTTGTTTAAGCGTGCTTAAAATTGTTTTTGGAGGTAGCATAAAGGTGGGCATAGTTGAGGTAGGTGAGTGCAGGATATATAGTCACACAGGTGCATCAGTAGTACAAGAGTAGGGATAGTTGAGGTGGTGTAGGTACAGTGTGCAAAGTCAAATAGGTGCGTCAACAATATAACAATATATAAAGAGGGAGCGAATACAATCAGATAAGTCATAATACAAGTAGTACAAGTAGACCAAGGGGTCAGGCAGGTACAGTGTGCAAAGTCAGACAGGTGCGTCAGCAATATAACAATATATAAAGAGGGAACGAATACAATCCAATACGTCATAATACAAGTAGTACAAGTAGACCAAGGGGTCAGGCAGGTATTACAGACACTTTTTTGGGGAAAGTTTGTGAAGAGTCGTCAACCAGCGCCAAAGAGACAAGTAAAAAGCGCTTTTTCTATCGAAACATGGTCCTAACTAGAACTACCTACTGGCGACCACCAGAAGAATATATATATATATATATATATATATATATATATATATATGTGTGGTCAGTGTTTTTCAACACATGAGCTTGCACATTTTGAAAGGTCCCATCTCCTTTCTTCGCCGCACCCGCCACAGAAGAGTACACAGCGCCTTGATGGGGAATGAGCGACGAGATGGAAAGAGTCCAGAAACGGCGAGCATCCAGCTTGTTGGGATATGGACATATACTTATCCCTTGCTCCAACACCATGACGCCGCCTGGCTGGCGAGGGGTCTCCAGTCTAGGGCCCTTTCATCATAATTGAAAACTCAGGACTTAGACGCAATATGCGATAAAGAATCACATGCAGGAATACAAGTACCATAAGGCACGGCGCCCATCCAGGGGCGTGTCATGAGCATAAAGAAAGGTCCTTCCTGCTACAACCCTGAAAATCAGTTCGTCACCCTCTGAAGAAGGCAGCCGCCTTCGAAACGTGTCAGGACATAAGACGAATCAGGGCTCATAACAAACCTTGCTCCTTTTGTTTTCAAGCTATCTAGCAACTTGTTGGGAGAATAAAGCCCTGACCAGAAGCCCCGCGAGTGTGGTCGGTGTTTTTCAACACATGAGCTTGCATATATATATATATAATATGTTTCTATATTGCAAGCATTGTCATGCTGAGTTTCTTCAAAGAGCATACATATCTTCTCATGTAACTGCACCTTCCTTTCCTGTTCCATTAGGACATTAACTTGGTTGCTGCACATAAAACTGTTTCTTCTCCTTTCCTCCTCTGTGACTTCTACGTTAGTTAGTCCCAGAGGGTTACCTTCTCTAAAGAAGTGTTTTCTCCGAACTGTAGTGATCTCCACTGGTTGTTGCTGTTTCCAAAATACTGCTGATAGAGTATTGATTGGTGCCTTCTCCATTGTGGATGTGTTTCTGAGCTCCTGTTTTTTCCATGTGTTCTCAGGGCGGGTCTAGCTCAGCTGCTCGGGTTTTGCAAGAAGGAGCTCTTGCTCAGTAGCATTGGCTGTTGTCCTTTGTCCTTGTCCAACCATGATTCAAATACCATAAGGGAAGCAACTTTTTTTATGTTTCTGTGGAGTGTTGTCTTCAACACTTCTTTCTTCCACTCCATGTGTTCTGTTCTTTCCCATGATTTTCAATGTCTTACTGACAGTGCTTCCTGTGAAGTGTCTCCCTTTCCCCACCTATTT
Organism: Lissotriton vulgaris; assembly: GCF_964263255.1. Classification (NCBI taxonomy): domain Eukaryota; kingdom Metazoa; phylum Chordata; class Amphibia; order Caudata; family Salamandridae; genus Lissotriton; species Lissotriton vulgaris. Next base: position 154,752 of record NW_028248188.1, on the reverse strand, counting down.
TCCTAAGGCAGCCGGTCACTATATCTTATCACACATCAGTTACTCCTAGTTCGGGGATCTTTAGTTTGATCAGTTCACAGACCCTCTTCTGGGTATGGTATTGCTCGAGTATATAATTCAGAGGTATGGAATCTGCAACTAGATGTCTCTATCAGATGCATAAGTTACGTACCTTTGGTTAATATCTTATCTGGTAGAGAGAGGATCTAGCCGCAGATAACTTACCGACCCTCCTATGTTCCCCATTCTGCAAACTGGTTTCTCCTTTTGTCTACAAGATCCTTTTCTGGGCATTCTAATGCCTTTAATTAGGTCCGAGTAATTGTTTTGACATAAAGATGACTCTTTGGGCACACTGTTTCCATTGGCAGTTTCTATTAGTGGGGCTGTGTTTTCGCTTGGAAAATAGTCCCGAAAGAAACTTCCGTCAAGGGAGGGTTCCATATGGACTCAGCCGATGACACATCCGGTGGACGACGCTGCTACGGAGATGCTAGACTACCTCTACTGACTTGCAGAGGTACTGCTGTAAAATAAATTCCAGATCCAGTCTAGCTCCTGGGGAGTAGTCAAAGGTAAGGAATCTGCGGATGGATCCTGTCTCTGCCAGAAAAGGCATTTCCGAGGTAAGTAACTTACTCAACTAAATCCAAAGGTCCTGAAAGGGTTGGTCATTGTATTACACGGTAAGGTCGCACAATCACATCATATAACTGCACCCCATTTCCACACACGCTTCGTCTGGTTTACTGCAACTATTCTTTTTATACCTTGAAGTATCATATTTAGCAAATCCATTGATGCTTCAGCACTGTCGAGTTGTCGGTGTGTATTGGAACTCTGTACTCGCCAATGGGCCTACAAGCCTTTCCACAGTAAAAACGACAATGCAGGGATTTTACTGAAAGGACATAAACTCAAACTACATGTCCAACTTTTTAATATAATGCACCCTTCTGTTAGGCCTCTGTAGGCCTGCTATAGGGTTGACATAAATATTAAAAAGTTAAGTCTGGGCTTTGATATTACTTTAAATGGCCAAGGCAAGTTAGCAGTTTACAACTGCTATGCCAGCCAGCAGGGGAGGGCTAGGAGTCTTATTTTGCTTTGCCACACGCTTAGTGGCACAATAAATAATGCAATCCATGAGACACCTTACAGGTCCTGGGTACCCCTGGTACAGATACTAGGGACTTAGAAGTAAGTTAACTTGTGCCAATTGTGGGTGAACAAATCAGACATACAACTTTTAAGGGTCAGAGCACTGCAGCAGCTGCTGTCTCTCTTCTCTGTCAGTCCACTTGGCCTGCTAACTGTAAGAGCTGTAATGAAGCTCTTGGGTATGATGGCATCCTGCCTAGTAGTTGTGTTGCGTGACAGATTACACGTGCACCCACTTAAACAATATCTGTCGAGGGAATGGTCACAAGCAGAGGGTCATTTAGAAGAGTTAGTATTCAGAAAAGTCATTGCTCCACACACTCTGCAGTGTCAGAATAGCAATAGACTGTTGCTTGGCAGGCATATCCTTGACCCTCTCCTGCAGGAGATCACCTGCGGATCCCTCACTGGGTTAGGCGTACATGTCTTCAATATTACTGTGCAAGGTACTTTTACACCTCGCCATCAGTCGATATACCAGCAACCTAGAGCCGCTGACCATCCGCCTAGCCCTCAAAGCCTTTTTTAGACTTGTTCAGTGCATCTTGTTCCTCATAAACATCAACAGAATAACAGTGTGTATTCAGTGGAATGCTTACTCTGTAGACAAAAACTTTGGAGGTCTGTTAGGCAGAATGCATCGACCAATTCACAATTGGAACTCCTCTTGCAAATCGTATGCAGGCAGTTTCAACAATGGGGAACCCCAGCTATCTCTTAGCCAAGACTATGTACTTTGCGGAAAGTGCAAAGTACATAGGCTTGGCTTCCAAGTTCCCACACCCGCAAACCATGGGCAATGAACTATGGATGAACTAGACCAGTATTTGCTTATGTTTTTCCTCCTCTCCCACTTATCCAATAAGTAGTGAGGAAGGTGAAGCATATGTCATTGAACCTCTTCCTAGGGAGTCCAACTTAGGCCAGACAGCTCTGCTACCAAGTGCTCCTTGACCTGTCCATCAGTCCCCACGGAAAGCTTGTAATCGGGCCAGACTTTCATACCAACCCGCCAGATCAGGCAGTTCAACCTAGTGATTTAACGCCTTAGGTATTAGACTTTGGCTAAAAAAAACTCCCTGATGAGTGTATGGCCAACTGCATGAGGCGCATATTCCCTGTAAACATGAACGTTATGCAGCCAGTTAATGAGGTGAGTCCACCATTGCATCTTGAAGGAGTTTGGGTTCACGGCTTTATCTGTTTTGTACACCTTTGAAGACAGGTCTTGCATATACCTATGTATGTCTCCACTCAGTCCATGTTGCGATGTACATGCAGAATAGAGAACACTCAACTGTTTTAAAGATTCCAGTGGTTAAGCAATTTATGGAAGGATTTAAAAGAGTAATACCAAGAAAACTCCCATCCCAGTTTGAAACCCTAACGTAGTTCTTACAAGGGTTGTGCCTCCTTTTTTCGAAACACCTCCACTCTTGCAACCTACAGTTTCTTTCTTGGAAGGTGGCTTTTCTAGTAGCTATAATCTTGCTCAGATGCATTATCAAAACAAGCGCTCAGTATTTACAAACCTTTCATTCAGGTGCTCAATGACTTGGTGGTCCGTAGAACACATCTAAAGTTCCTGCCCAAGGTAGTCTCTCCCTTTCTTATAAACTAGACTATTGAGCTGCTGGTATTCTCCATTAATGGTTATCTTTCATAGATTAACAAGCTTGAATCATTCCCTGTCGTCGAAGTGGGAGTCCGCCACAACCATAATAAAGAAGCATGTACCAACATTATAGGCTATAATGGCAATGCGAAAGTCAGCTGAATAGTCTGTTCTTTATTTTATAAAAAGGACCACACTTGAACTATAACCAAGCAGACAGTACCCTTGGAACACTCCCAGCAAAGTCATCTTCCTTCAGATTTTCACAGCACGTCTCGTGAGAGGGAGTATCCAAGAGCTCTGCTCATTTTTTCAACTTTTGTGGTTTCCATATTTGTATTTTGCTGTTCCAGTATGTCAGAACTTGTCAAAAAAAGGACCTTGTGCCACCCGTGGTAAGAAAAGGCTTCATTTGGAAGATCCCTGTAAAGAATGTATGTATTGCCTTCATCCATCCAACTAAGTGACAGGCTGTAACATATGTAGAACCTTTTCTACTAAGACTATTGCTAAGTTGACAGAAATTAAAACCGAAAATTGCTGTCATTCTGAGGAGGAAAGTAGTGAGTTATACTTCCTCACAAACATTTAAAAAGAGAGGGAGGTCTCAACATAAATCACCTCAAAGGATGAAGAAACCTTAAAAAAAGACCCACCATGGATCTTCACAAGGGTCCACTCATGATGAAACAAGCATTTGCAATGCAATAGGTATCACATTTGCGAGAGTTTGAGCTAATGGCATTGTAAATGACAATGCCTTTTATTTATCAGTTTTTAAAAACCAACACATAAATAAAAAGCTCAAACTCCCGTAGATGCGAGACCTATTGCATTGCAAATGCTTGTTTTGTATGCAGTTGAGTGATGATATTTGCATAGGGCTGTGCCATTTGCATGGCTTCGCAGCACTGAATAACCAGCAAATAGGTTATGAAGGAGGGGAGACAATAGTAATATGCTGGCTGAACTAAAAATAAATTAAAATTTTGTAAATAGCAAGCACTTATAGGGAATGCAAGCTTAAGTAAAGCATCTGAAATGTAAGCAGGAACCAGATGAAATGTGCAAGTTTTGTAGGTTCGGCTGTCAAGTTCGAATCCTGTATGCATTGCTGAAAGTGAACTAAAAGCCCAGAATAGAAAATGCAGAGGTGCAAGTCCAGGGCTGACATAAACGCCATTTTCACAATCTTCCATAACAGTCGGCAGTAACTGTGTGCGTTTATTACTCGTTCAGTAGCATTACAACTTTCAGAGTCCAGCGAGAAACTCTGAGATACAGACAAGGTCAGGGGCTGCTGGTACAAAAAGGGGGTGGGGGAGGGGGGAATCGGATGCCTTTGTTTTGTGCTGGGCATACCTGTTAGTTCAGAACTGAAAGCAGTGTCGGGAGGAAGAGCCCTTGTGGTTACACTTTCAGACTTCGCCGATCCTAGGGAACAACGCCCGGGAGATGTAACCGAGGAGCAGAGAAAACGGAGTGTTAAGTTCCATCGAGGGTAGAGATTAGATAAAATCAGGGGACCTTTGGGATTCCACAGGAAATCTGAACCCTGGCAAGAGCAGGAAGGAGAAGCTCAGGAGACTATCAGTTAAGAAGAACGAACACGGTCAGCCAGTCTGCTCCATTGTTTCAATCGTCTTGTGATTGCAGTGGATTGGAAGGTACTTACCCCGCGTCACATGACTCTCGAGCTGGTCGTCCCTTCATGCCTCAGCTGCCTCACCAGCCCCTTTCATTCCTCACCAGCCCCTTTATGCCTCAGTTACCTCACCAGACCTAAAGTGCCAAGAGGCCCTGGAACTGGCAAACACGGCACTTTTAAAACAAGTAATTGTCTGGAAAACCAACAGAAGAGCCCCTATAGCAACGTACATGGTGCGCCGTGGGAGCACAGAGAAACCAGGATTTATAGCGATGTGCGATCTTGGGCAAATTACACAGTCTCCCCTGTCCGTCAGCTCACACATCTGTAAAACAAGCCAAAGCCTTGTTATGGTGGAAATTGCCGCTGTGGGTGCCGATGAAGCGTGCATGATATCGACCTGCCCGGGGCTGTGCTGTGTCTTCTGAACATGGAGACCGCAGAACTGTTGATAAAATGGAGTTGCTGCATTTCATGTAACTGGGACAAACCAACCTTAGTTTGGCGAGCCGCGCATTTTATAAACATCACGCACGGTCGCCATCGGTAACAAAAAATGAAGCGCTGGAGTGGGGCGAGCATGCTTTTTGCATAAAGGCGAGCAGCCGCTATTGGCTGGCTTTGCAGATTCAAAGAAATGCGCGACGCCACTAGAGCGTGCCACTGTAAAAAAAAAAAAAAAACAAGCAAAACAAACCAGTGGTGCGCGCGCACCACAGAGGAGCGGGGCCGGGAATCGAAAGTAGTGGTGCGCGCGCACCACAGAGGAGCTGGGACGAGGGAGGGCTGCAGCGAGGCGAACGCGCACTGCTGCGTGTGCTAGACACGGTAGGGAATGGGCAATGCAAAGGCGGGACATGCGCCCACCTTTGCCCAATTGCTTTAAAAAAAAAAAAAAATACGCTAAAGCCAATGCCTGCCGCCGAAAGCAAAACCACACGCACGAGCCTGTGGTCAGCTTTCAGCACCCCATATAAGAGGTCTTGCGCTGCGCGACAGTGCTGCGCACTGCAACGCTATGCACAAGACCTAAAAAGGTGTTGGCAGATTCCAGATCTGAGCCTTCCACTCAGTCTATAGCCCTGTCATTAAGGCTTAGATCCTTTTCATAACCAGTTTCCAAAAAGAGCAAACTAACTGGCAAAACCTCATCAACTATGTCAACCACATCAAAACGATTGCTGAGCGCGCCTAAAATCAAGACTCCAACAGCCTCACCATTGACCTTTACAGTTCCATCGACTACGTCATTGGCGACTGTATCCACGTCAACAATACAGCCGGCGATGTCCACCTCGTAGTCGACGAAATCTGTTCCTACACTGTCTACATCTGTGTTGGTTCGTCGACAAAGAAATTTTCAGAGAAGTCATCGTTGACCAAACTGAAATAGAAGAAGCCGCCTGTTAGTTTTGACCACACCATTGATGCTACTGTTGACTACCTCTTCAATGAGACTTTCATCATCGCCAGAAAGTATTTGTCCTGAATGCACATTTCTTAGTAACGTGTACCCACTACTGCCCAGCCACTTGTTGGATCTAGTAGAATCAGAAGATAAGGATCAAGTGCCCTTTGGTGCAGCTTACAATTCTTCTGAGTTGCACGTAAAGTATCAGGACGAGGAAGAAGATGACTATTATGAGGGAGTTTATCAAAGCCATCAATACATGGAGCAAGACCATCAATACATGGAGCAAGGCCATCACTATGCTCCTTCTCAACCACCTGAGGGCATGGTCCAGGTTCCTTCTGCTTTAGTACAAGATCTACAAAGCATGCTTCAGGATTACTACAGGCGGTTTCCAACACCAGCTGAAGCGCAACAACCATCTGGAGTGGTGCCTTCACCTAGGTCACAAGACTGTATACCACCACCTCCTCCTAGAATGACACCATAATCTTGCATCGATATGTCTCTTCAAGAGGATCCATCTACTACAGATGATGATGATGATGATGAAAGGGAAGAAGGTGAAATACCAGAAAATCAAGCTGCCACCAACTAATGGAACACTTACCTTATTTCTCCACCTCCATCACTGCAACTGGCGGATTCTAAACCAGAGGATATTTGAGGTGTTCGCACGCTAATGGAGAGAGCGGCCAAACGCTTCCAGCTCCCCATCACTGTCAAGCAGTCGGACTGTTTTCTGTATGATTTCAAGGATCAATCCAGGAAAACTGCCAAAGCAGTATCAATTATAGATTATATTTTGGATGTACTTCCTAGGATTGAGAAAAATATAAGGCACCAGAAGACTCGCCTGCCTGTCTTATAGGTCATCAAAAGCCTGATTACATTATTACTCGAGCTGCACAACATAGATCTTGTATTGATAAGAGATTTACAGTAATGTGCAACAAATTCTGTGGCCATTCTTGGGCGATATGATCACCAGATGTGGTTGGACATTGCCACATACTTTTATTTCTTACTGCAAGACGAAAAGGCTGAAGCTACAAAGATCTTACAAGAAGGGGAAGGATCAGCTTCTGAGATAATTGACTGCGAAATGGATATTGCATCCATAGGATTCTGGCAATTGGCAGGATCAGCTATCCTTCAACCCAAGGGTTGGCTCAAAGTATGTCATACTAACCAGAAGTCTAAACTAAAGTTTTCGATATGCCCTTCGACGGCGAGTCTTTATTTGGTAAGCAAGTTGATGACTCCCTTCTGGCAATAAAATCGGATACTAAAACAACTAGATCCGTAGGAACTCTCCTGTTCTATAAAACTCCTTTTCGCGGAGCTCGTGGTCGAGGATCATATTTTTATCAGTAGGATACCAAAGATATCAACCACGGTCTTACCAGCAGCCCTTTCGGCTGCCTGTTGGCAGCAACAGCCGTGCCGGGAACCGCCATCAGCTGCCTATTCTAAACAGCCGAGAAGGAGACGGGCTGCCTCCTCCAAAGATACAGGCAGAAAGAAGTAACAACCCCAAAATGTACACCCATTCATCATTCGGGGGGAGCCAGAATTACCCAACACCTACATCAATGGAGGAGTAACACTACGAACAAGTGGGTCCTGGGTCTCATAGCGTATGGCCATACCCTGGAATTCATTCAGATTCCATCTCATACTCTTGCAATCTCATCTTCTTCGCAAGAAGGTATTGGCTATGTTAGCAAAGAGAGCCATAAAACAAGTTCCACATACAAAAGGAAAGCGTTTCTACACTCGTTGCCTAGTGAAGAAGAAATCCGGGGAGTGGCGTCCCATTCTGAATCTCACTTAACTCAACAAGTACCTAAAGAAACAATCTTTCCGTATGATTACCCTCCAGGAAATCCTCCACCATCTTGGAGATTTTTTAACCAGTCTTGATGTTCAAGATGCCTATTTCCAAATCCCCATTCTTCCTTGGCATTGGAAATTCCTCAAATTCACAGTAGCTGCCACTCATTAATAATTCAAGGTGCTGCCCTTTGGTCTCCGATCTACTCCCCGGATATTCACAAAATGTCCTTCCCTGTTGGCAGCCTACCTACGACAAAGAGGTCTTCAAGTTTTCCTATACCTCGACAAATGACTAATAAAGCTGAAAACAAGTCCCGGGCACACGTTTCGGAGTTACGTTCAGAGTAATATATTTAAGGTAACAACACACAGTTATGGTATTTCCTGTGAAAAATGGTAGGGGTTGACATCAGTAGTTTCTTTTAGCAGAATTTTTTTATATAGTTCTTGAAATAGGAAAAGTAAGAAAACCAACCTTTCTTGTTTCCTATACCCTATCGCGAACCAGCTTGAGCGCCATTTTCCTGTCTTACTCAAAACCCTACGCAGTACCAGTACTTAAATGACTAATAAAGGCTCGATCCTTCCGGGGAGCATTTAGGGATACCTCAAAGTGTATGCAACACTTTCAAACTTTGGGGCTCACAGTCAACCTCCCAGAAATCTCTCCTTTTTCCCTCCATAAGAATAACCTATCTGAAAGAGACACGTTAGTGATAGATTCCTTACCTTAGAATATCCCCAGGCGTCAGACTGGAACCGGAAAGTTTTGCGTAGCAGTACCCTTGCGCGTCGGTAGGCGTCGTCTGCGGCTCCGCGTCCGTCGTGGGCGCCGTGATGACGTTGTCTGAGTACTTAGATGCCGCCTCCGCGTGCTGACGTCAGTTCTTCTTTTTTCCGCGCCAGCCAGCGCAGATCTGGAAAGAGCAGTTCCCTAGTCACTTTTTGACTAAACTTTGGTGATCTTTTGATCCATTTCGAAGTCTTTACGACTCCGACGGTGCCGTTAGGGATGCCCGGATTCAAGCATTGCGACGAGTGCGACCGTACCATGTCGGTAACGGATCCCCACCGCTTGTGCCTGATGTGTTTGGGCGTCGACCATGACGACGAGGCCTGCTCCGACTGTCGGGCCCTTTCGAGGAAGGCCAGGCGGGAGCGGTCCCGCAGGCGACTCGAGATCCGCCAGTCGGCCCCGTGCCGTGTGAGGTCCCGGTCCCAAGGGAGGTCGAGGGACAGGTCGCGGGGACGGAGCCGTCACAGCTCCGGGAGTCAGCGCCACTCCTCCGGGTCCAAGTCGTCAGGTAAGAAGCATAAGAAGTCGAAGAAACATCATTGCTCTTCTGACTCCCCCCGACGCTCGCGCGATGCGGCCGGGGGTTCGGGTGACACCGCCCACGCGGCTCCACGGGAGTCGCGGGCGCCGCGTTCGGCCCCATACCCCCCGGTCCCTGGGCTGAACGAGACGCCGGAGGAGATCGAGCGTTTCCTCATGGCCATGAGGTCCCTTTCTCCTCCGACGGGTTCCGCGGCGCCTTCGGGCCCAGTGAACCCGTCTGGGGGCCCTAGTGGGTCGGGGGCTACGACCCCGACGCCGTCGGGTGCTTCGGCCTCGACGCTGGCGCCTCCGGGCCCGGCGCCGCAGGGCTCCACGATCCCGACACCGCCGGTGCACTCGGGCCCGGCGCCGCAGGGTACAGCGGCCCCGGCGTCGTCGGCGCCTTCGGGCCCGGCGCCGCTGGACCCTCCTCGGGCGATGGATCGTCACCGGTGGACCTTACGACCCCCCCGGCGTCGGTCCGTGTGGTGTCCCCTCCGGCGTCGTCCTCGGGCGGCGCCGTCCCCGATGCCTCCTCTCACTCGGTTCCGACGTCGGGACGACTCCTATCGGCGCCGATCTCGACGCCGTTTGGGGATTTAAGTTGCTATGAACCGACCCCATTCACTTACGACCCTGATTCTCAGGAGATGGGGGAAGAGGAGAATTGGGAGGGGTCTGAGGACCCTCTGACCAGGGAGTGTCAGTCTAACATGGACTGGACAGGAGACCTTGGGGAGGCCAGTGGCCTGGACACCTCTCCAGACACTGGATTTGTCTCTCCTCCTACCGTGGCTTCGGAGGAGGGTGCTACTTATGGTGTGGTGTTGATGAGGGCTGCTAAGGCCTTGGGCCTTGAGCTCCCCGTCGCGGCCGTGAGGACTAACCTCCTCGCTGAGGTCCTTAAGTCGCAGTCATGCTCCATGGAGCCTCTGCTGCCGTTTAATGAGGCCTTGACGGACGTTCTTTTGGGCACTTGGTCCAGGCCCGCTACAGGTTCGCCTGTAGATAGGAACGTGGCCAGACGCCACCGCCAGGCCCCGGGAGACCCATGTTTCCTGTCCACCCACCCCACCCCGAGAGTCTGGTTATCCAGGCCTCTAACTCCCAGACCGCCTTCCCGACGGCCCCGCCAGACAGGGAGTCCAAGAGGTACGAGGCCTATGGCAAGAAGGTATTCTCATCCCTTAGCTTGGGACTGCGGTCTTCCAACACTGCATGCCTCTTGGGCCGTTACACCCACTCTCTGTGGGAAACGGTGGCGGAAGTGCTGCCAGAGTGTCCGTTGGAGGTACGGGCCAAACTCGGCCAAGCCCTAGTGGAGGGCCGGGACGCAGCAAAGTATTCAATCAGGTGCGGACTGGATACTACTGACTCGCTGGGCAGAGCGATGGCTACGACGGTGGCGATACGACGCCACGCCTGGCTGAGATCCGCCAACTTCTCGGCAGACGTCCAAAATACACTCATGGACATGCCGTTCGATGGCCGTCGCCTCTTTGGCGACAAGGCAGACCACGCGCTTGAGCGCTTTAAGGACTCCAGGGCTACGGCCAAGTCCTTGGGCCTCTCGGCCCGCGCCAGCAAATGGGTGCCTTTCGCTCCTTTCGTGGCCAAGGAAGGGGCGCCCCCACACGTGCCGCCAGCCACTCGCCGCAAACTGTCGTCCAGCGCGGCGGCGGCCGTGGAAACCGCCGTGGGGGCGGTCGGGGAAACAGGCGGAGCCAGTCCACACCTGCCCCGCAGCATCCGCCTCTAAACCCTCCTAGTCCGTGCTTTTCGGCCCATGTGACGCCAGTGGGAGGCAGGGTTCGCCATCACCACTCTCACTGGCGCACAGTCACTTCGGACAGGTGGGTGCTGCAGATCGTCCGAAGGGGCTACTCCCCCCCCCCCCTTCGAGACGACCCCTCAAGCCATGCCACCGCAACACCACCGCGTATGGCGGGATCACTTGCGGCTCCTGCAGGAGGAAGTTTCGGCCCTCTTGGCCAAGGGGACCATCGAGCGCGTTCCTGGGCCAGAAGTAGGACGTGGTTGCTACTCCCACTACTTCCTGGTACCCAAGAAGGGCAAAGGGGGCCTACGCCCTATCTTGGATCTGAGGAACGTCAACGGCTTCCTCCGGAAGGAGAAGTTCAAAATGCTGACACTGGCTCAGGTCTTGACTGCCCTAGACCCAGGAGACTGGATAGTAGCGTTGGACTTGCAGGACGCATATTTCCACATCCCCGTCCTGCCGGCCCACCGGCGTTACCTGCGGTTCACGGTAGGCCTCGAGCACTTTCAGTTCACCGTGCTCCCCTTCGGCCTTACCAGCGCCCCACGGGTGTTCACGAAGGTGATGGCGGTGGTCGCAGCTCATCTGCGCAGGTTAGGGGTCTCAGTCTTCCCCTACCTAGACGACTGGTTGTTGAAGGCGGGCTCGCCCCAGACAGTCGTCAGCCACCTCCAGACTACGGCGGATCCCCTGCACCTGCTGGGATTTTCTATCAGTGTGCCGAAGTCACACCTGTGCCCCTCTCGGAAGCTCCTTTTCATCGGAGCGGTTCTCGACTCGGCTCAGTTTCGGGTTTACCCGCCCGAACAGCGGGTTCGGGATATACAGGCTCTGATTCCTATCTTCGGGCCGTTATCCCGGGTTTCGGTCAGGTTGACGCTGCTGCTTCTGGGGCTGATGGCCTCCTGCATCCTTCTGGTGCATCACGCACGGTGGCGGATGCGGGCTCTGCAGTGGGACCTGAAGTTTCAGTGGGCCCAGCACCGGGGCAACCTGTCCGACCATGTCCTGATCTCGGAGGGCACTGAGAGACAGCTGCAGTGGTGGCTCACGGACCGCGATTGGGTCAACGGCAGATCCCTCTCCCTTCCCCAACCGGAGCACGTAGTTGTGACGGACGCGTCCCTCCAGGGCTGGGGAGGCCACTTGGGAGAGGCGAGATCAGAGGACTCTGGTCTCCGGCAGAGTCCCGGCTCCATATCAATCTGTTGGAGCTGCGGGCGATTCGTCTGGCACTGAAAGCATTCCTCCCGTCTGTCCGAGGGAGTGCAGTGCAGGTGTTCACGGACAACAACACCGCCATGTGGTACTGCAACAAACAGGGCGGAGTGGGGTCGTGGACCCTTTGCCAGGAGGATCTGCGTCTCTGGCAATGGCTGGAACATCAGGGCGTGACTCTGGTGGTTCAACACCTGGCAGGTTCTTTGAACGCCAGGGCGGACGAACTCAGCCGTCGGTGCTCGATGGATCACGAATGGCGTCTGAACTCGGACGTGGCGCAAGGCCTCTTTCTGCGATGGGGAGAGCCTTGGTTAGATCTATTCGCCACCGAAGAGAACGCGCAATGTCATCGGTTCTGCGCGTTGGAATTTCCAAGGCGGCACTCGCTCGGAGACGCTTTTCGTCGCGAGTGGAACTGCGGTCTGTTGTACGCCTTTCCGCCTATACCTCTTCTGACCAGAGTGCTGAAGATCAAGCGCGACCGAGCACAAGTAATCCTTGTAGCTCCGGACTGGGCACGAAGGTACTGGTATCCCAAGCTACTCAGTATGTCAGTCGATCACCCGGTTCGTCTGCCTCTTCAGGAGGACCTTCTGTCGCAGCTTGTTATAGACAGAGGGGTCCCCAACTGGTATGGAGTAGGTAAAGAGAACATAGAAATTTAAAGAATTTTTTACAGAGAATCAAAAAAGAGAATCGGAATTTTTTTAGAAATGCAGTGTTTTATTCACAGTGCATTCCTATCATCATAGTAAAGTTTTAAAAAAAACAAAAGTAAATAGGTACTTATCATTTGTTCATGTGCCCAAAGAAAGAAAAGGGAAAAAAGGCGAGGTAAAGTTAATAAAAAAAGGTTGTGACTCACTTTACATCCAATTGTGACATAAAGCATACATTTAAATTCATGTATAAGTCATTCATCAATGATCCCCATCAATCGGGGTCGCATACGATATATATAAGTTAGAACATTGTTGTATATTCAAGCTCCTATTAAGCTGTATAAATCACGCTGATGGTAGGAGTTGACAAAGGTAGATAGCAGTCTACGTTTCGACCCAAGGTTTTGTAGGATGATTGATCCTTACAGCGCGGGTCTTCATCAGGACATGTGGGGGAAGGGGGATGGGCAAACCTCCTAGGGTTAGAAAAAATAAAAACTAATTATTCATCAAGGGCTACAAGTCCCTATGTAGCCGTAGCGGAAGAAACCGCTCGGGAAAATGCATTAAAAACACTGAGGACTAAAAAGAGAAGCGTGTTATCAACAAAGGTGCAACATATTTACCTGCCGCAAAGTACAGGTCAAAAAGTAACAGGGGTGGCCAAAAATGGCTCCGGAATAATCTGAAGGGATCGTAAAATCGAAAAAAGTGGGTCAGGATTGTTACGATTACACAGTTCAGTGACCAACAGTAGGTTGGGAGATTGTTGCGGGTTTTACCTTATTTTCTGAAAAGACGGCTGGGATAGTTCAACAGTCCGTATCTAGGAAAAGGAAATGAAATAGCGGGACCAATGAATTGTCCGTTCACCATTTGGTAAGAGATCAACAGAGGATTGGTAAAAGGTTCGCAGAACGAGCTTACCCGTTAGCACAAGTTTGTCGGGTCCACAGGGAGGTCTCGAGGTCGATGGCGTCTCCCGTAACCAGGAAGTAAGGCGGGAGGGGACGTGGTAACCTTAAGTATGCTGCAATGGAATGGGAAAAAAGACTACTTCGCGGCGGTTTCTAGGTGACCATCCCGTTGTGGGAAAGCATCGGGTTGTTCTGAAAAAAAGGGGGGGGAACTCCTCCGGGTAGTGTATTACGTTGCACTGAAATACTTGCATGAACCTGCCACACAAGGTTTAGATGCATAGCACATTCCGAATTTAAAACAGCCAAAGGTTTTTCTAGATCGCTTGTCAGCATTAACCTACCGACATGGCGGTTTAAATGCATGTCATAACATATTCCAAATTTAAGAGCAAAAGATTGAGGTAAAATCATTCCGCTAGATCGCTTGTCCGCATGAACCTACCGACATGGTGGTTGAATGCATACCAACTCACAGAGTATGATCAAAATAGAAGACAGATTTATAATGATAGAGTGAAATTTAGAGATTAACCAGAGAGCCCCTCCGGGTAGTGTATTACGTTGCACTGAATTACTTTCCTGCATGAACCTGCCAAACACGGCGGTTTAGATGCATAACACATTCCGAATTTAAAACAGCCAAAGATTTTGGTAACTTGTTCCGCTAGATCGCTTATCAGCATTAACCTACCGGCATGGCGGTTTAAATGCATGTCATAACACATTCCAAATTTAAGAGCAAAAGATTAAGATAAAATGATTTTGCTAGATCGCTTGTCCGCATGAACCTACCGACATGGTGGTTGAATGCATGCCAAACTCCCAGAGTATGATCAAAATGGAAGACAGATTTATAGTGATAGAGTGAGATTTAGAGATTAGCCAGTTGAGCAAAAGTGTTTTCAGATTCATTGAGCCCATTCTGTACAGAATCAAAAAAATTTATCCATTTCAGTTCCCTGACATTAAGAATGGGGGCTATATTGCTGCCCCTAGGGCCCAATTTCACCTGTTCTAGTATGACCCACCTCAGGCTTTCAGGTAAGTGGTTTTCTTTATTGCAGTGTAACTGCAACACCACCAATGTGGTATACTGCATTATTTGTCCCCAAAACGTGCGCTCTCGTTCTATCTGGATCGCACACGCCAGTTCCGGGTGGATGATCAACTCTTTGTTGGGTACGCGGGCGCTAAGAAAGGGAAAGCGGTGCACAAACGGACCATCTCTAGATGGATTATCATGTGCATCCAGGCGTGTTACTCCTTGGCTAAGAAGGAACCCCCTGTTGGGCTGAGGGCTCATTCCACTCGAGCCACGGCCACTACAACTGCCTTGGGCCGAGGTGTGCCCTTGCAGGACATTTGCCAGGCAGCTAGGTGGGCCTCGTTGCACACGTTTGCGCGGCACTACTGCCTGGACAGTCAAGTCCGGAGGGACGGTTACTTCGGCCGTTCCGTTCTCCAGGACTTTCTGGTGTAAATATTGGTTCGCAGACCCACCACCACGGGGATGGTATTGCTGGGGTATCTATTCTAAGGTAAGGAATCTATCACTAACGTGGCTCTTTCAGATGCACAAGTTACTACTTGTGTAACGATATATCTGTAAGAGACATTAGTTAGTGATAGATTCCTTACCGACACACCCATCCTCCCCGTTCTGCGAACCGATATCTAGGGTTAAGGTCATCCCCTTTCAGGGCCCTAGTTTCTTGGCACCAGTGTCGGTTTTTGTCATGGCTCTGCGCTTCTGGCGCGGAAAAGCTGTGGCTAAGAACTGACGTCTGCACGCGGAGGCGGCGTCTAAGTACTTCGACGGCGCCCGCGACGCCGACGACGGACGCGGAGCCGCAGACGACGCCTACCGACGCGCAAGGGTACTGCTACGCAAAACTTTCCGGTTCCAGTCTGACGCCTGGGGATATTCTAAGGTAAGGAATCTATCACTAACTAATGTCTCTTACAGATATATCGTTACACAAGTAGTAACTTGTGCTTCTAGGAGCAACTCTGGACATATTGCTAGACAAGGATTCTTGTCCACAGACAAGCAAAACTTCTCTCTGCATGATGTCATCACCCATCCTCCTAGTGCCTCGTGCTCATCTGGAGGAACTCTACACACAGTAGCTTCAGGTAGAAGGACAGTTCAACATTGTTCAGATCATCCCAGTAAGGAAAACAGCTTTTCCTTGGCGGACAAGCTCTGACAATCTCTTAGGTGGGATTAACATTACTTCCTACCCTTTCGGAGTACTAAACTACAACATACTCTTCCCTAGAAGGCTGGGTAGCTCACTTAAAAGATCTTCAAATTCAGGTCAAATAGACTCTAGATCAGTCCAGGATGCACATCAGCATCTTGGAGCTCAAAGGAATCTGGCTGATTCTCCAAGCATTCTTGCAGAGGATTTGGGGGTCATCTGTTTTGTTAAGAACAGACAACATGACAAGTTTGCATTACCTCAACAAACAAGGAGGTACAAGATCCAAAGTTATGTCTCAGGAAACTCAAACAATCTGGCAAGGGGCATTTCATCGAGTGACCATAAGAGCGAAACAGTACCAGGAATAAACAATTCTCTGGCAGACACCCTGAGCAGAACGACCCAGAGTTGTTGCAAATGGGAACTGGATCTACTCGCTCTGCACACCATATTTCAACGATGGAGCAAGCCAAACACAACCTTTTTGCTTTTCAGAAGAACAAGAAATGCTGGTTTGTACGTCAGCTGGTACACTCAAAAAGGGTCTGGGGGAATGCGTTTTTGATAAGTTGGACAGGGATTATGCCTATGCTTTTCCCCGAATTCCCTTTTCCCCAGGCTTCTCAGGAAAACGAAAAAGGAACCATGCCAGTTGATACTCATTGCTCCACAATGTCCCGGACAACACTGGTTTACGGAGCTCCTCATGTTGTCGGAGGACAACCACATTAAAACTGAAGCCCCAATTGGACTTATTGTCAATGAACCACTAGCAGGTCCTTCACCCAGACCCGATTTCTCTGCTTTTATTAGCCTTGTTCCTGAACACATGAGCTCTAGCACCTAGCTATTTCACAGGACTATAAGGATATCCTTGCTAGCGCCAAAGCTGACTCTACCAACACAACATTCCCCCGTAAAGGGAAATAATTTTGTCTATGGTACGAGCAATCTAATGTACATCCCATTTCATCGCCTCCTGGACATGTTTTGCCTTATTTGTGCAGCTCCAGCACCGAAGTTCAGCCTCCCAGCATCTCCACGATCTGCGTGGGGCCCTTCTGCTTTTTGCTGCTCACCGCGTTGTTTGGCTACTAGCCCGCTGGCTTGTGGCCTTTTTAACGACGCCCGACGACATCACTGCTGCTGGTCTGGTTGCTCCAGACTGGCCCTTGCTTCCTTCCACAAGAGAAGCACCCCGGACCCTCCTGGTCCACTCCAGACGCCATTTTGAGTCCACCGCGTGGGCTTGAATTTGCCAAGGCTTTGTTGCCCAATCCTGGGTCCAGCGACGCCGACAGCTTCATCCATCGTGGGACAGCTCGCTCCTACATCCTGGTCGCCGACAACGCCTCCTGGTCCGTGAGATCTGCAGAGCACAGCGTCACCCACTCACCTAGTCGAGGTGACTACCATCCGGTGCCCTCCTGGTGCCACCTGACTACTGGCTAGTAGTCACGAACTTGGTCCCCTTTGCTTTCAGGTGTCGTCTCTCTTCAAGATCCAGGCTTGGATCACTTCGAACTCTCTTCTCTGGTCGCCTGCCAGCATCTTTCTTCCAGGCTCCTGGTCCGTCTACGAGGATTCCCAACGTCTTTTGAGACATATGCAGCTGCAGCCCCTGGGCTAGGTAACTTCGGCATTTCGGTGCCCCAGCATAGCCTCACTATCCAAGGGTCAGAATCCACTTTCGTTTTCCTCCTACCAGGTCGGGTTCGCCCGAGAACACTAACTTTGCATTTACTAGCTACCATAGACTTTGTCCCGCATCACGCGTGAGAGTGCACACTCTGCACCCGAGTCCCCTGGGTCTCCTAGAAGTAATCTAACGATTCTATAGTCAAGTCCTAGCGATTCCAAAGCCTATTAGTACTGTACTTACCTGCTAGTAATTTCGCATTCCACTTTCAGAGTATATGGTTTTCCGTGCCCCTCGGGCATTTGTATATACTGTGCTAACTTAAGTATTTTCGTAAGAGTTTTGTGTTGTGCTTAGTACCCTGTCCTCATAAAGAGTACAGGGCTGTTGTGATTTTAATAAATACACTGTTTATTTTCATAACACTTGTGTGGTGTCCTTTCACTTGGTGTTCAAGGGGTATATGTGTGGTATAACAGCTGGCTTAACACGCCCTCTCGAGTCTTTAGCCTTAGACTGCTCGTATCCATGCTACTAGGATAGCTGGTCTATAAGGTTGACTTACAACCAATCATCAATAAGGGTTGCTGGACTGATACATAGTGTTCACTAGAATAGTGAGCACTGCATATCAGGCCACCTTCTCACATTGGTGAGCAGCGGTTGGGATTTGAGCTTGCTGTTGTTTTACCACACGTATCCTAAGAATATCTTGTTGAAAGATCACATAAGTACTTTTAGGTACATATAACTTAGCTTAGAATACTCTGAGTTCTCCTGAACCAGCTATCTGAAAGAAACACGTTAGTGTTAGATTCCTTACCTTAGAATATCCCCAGGCATCAGTCTGGATCCGGAAACTTTTGCGTAGCAGTACCCCTGCGCGTCGGTAGGCGTCGTCTGCAGGCGTCCCCTGCGGCTCCGCGTCCGTCGTCGGCGTCGTGCGCCGTGATGACGTCGCTGGAGTACATAGACGCCGCCTCCGCGCGCTGACGTCAGTTCTTCTTTTTTCCGCGCCAGTGGACGCAGATCTGAAGAGCAGTACTCCGGTCTTTGACCAAGTTTTTCGATTGTCTTTTTTCTCTATTGTGCCTGATAGGATGCCTGGATTTAAGAATTGCGATGGCTGTGAGCGCACGATGTCGGTCACAGACCATCACCGCCTCTGTCTCCGGTGTCTGGGCCCCGACCACGACGTGGACTCCTGCGTCGACTGCCGGGCCCTTACCAACAAGGCTAGGCGGGAGCGGTCCCGCAAGCTGCTGGAGCTCCGGGTGTCGGCCCCACGTCGGGACCGGGAGCGGTCCCGGTCCGGCCGGAGGTCGAGAGAGCGTTCGAGGGAGCGATCGCGGAGCCGCGCCGGGCGCTCCGGAAGTCGACACCACTCGTCATCCTCGTCAGGTAAGAAGCACAAGAAGTCGGGGCGTCGTCATCGTACCCCCGACTCCCCCCCGACGCTCGCGCGATGCGGCCGGGGGCTCGGGTGACCCCAACCCCGCGGCTCCGCGAGAGTCGCCGGCGCGGCCTGCCTCATACCCTCCGGTCCCTGGGCATGGTGCGACGCCTGAGGAGATCGAGGCGTTCCTCATGGCCATGAGGGCGCTCGCTTCTCCGACGGGGCCTACGGCGCCTTCGGGCCCAGTGCTACCGTCTGGGGGCCCTGGCGGTTCGGGTGTCCCTGCCTCAGCGCCGTCGGGTGCTCCGGCCCCGGCGCCGCCGACGGCTCCGACCCCGGCGCCGCAGGGGCCTTCGGGATCGGCGCCGGCTGGTCTTCCGGCCTCCCCGGCGCCGTTGCCATCGGGGTTACCCCCGACGCCGCCCCCGCGCGGCGCCGGTTCTCCGCTGCCGGTTCCGGCCGGCAGTGGGGTTCCGACGCCGGCTCCGGGCGGCGCCGTCCCCTTACCTTCTCCGACGCCGGACGCGGCGCCGATAGGGCCCATGAACCCCGAGGAGCCGGTCTTCATCATTGACTCCGAATACGGAGAGGATGAGGAGTACGGTGAAGGTTGGGAGGGGTCCGAGGACCCTCTGGCTCGCGAGTGCCAGTATGACCCGGACTGGACAGGTGACTTGGGGGATGCCAGTGGTTTGGACGACTCCCCTAACCCTGGTTTGATCTCTCCTCTTTCCGTGGCGTCGGTGGAGGGAGCTGCCTATTCTGTGGTGCTGATGAGGGCTGCCAAGGCCTTAAACCTTGAGCTCCCCGTCGCGGCCGTGAGGCCTAACATCCTCACCGAGGTCTTCAAACCGCAGTCATGCCCACTGGAGCCTCTGCTGCCGTTTAATGAAGCCTTGTCTGACGTTCTGTTGGGCACGTGGTCCAGGCCCGCTTCAGGTGCGCCTGTTGATCGGAACGTGGCCAGGCGCCACCGTCCTTGTCCGGACGACCCCAAGTACCTGTCTACCCACCCCACTCCTGAGAGTCTGGTGATCCAGGCCTCGACCTCCCAGTCCGCATTCCCGTCGGCCCCGCCCGACCGGGAATCCAAGAGGTATGACCAGTTTGGCAAAAAGGTCTTCTCGTCCATTAGTTTGGGCCTGCGGTCTTGCAACACCGCCTGCCTCTTGGGCCGCTACACCCACTCTGTGTGGGATACGGTCGCGGAGCTGCTGCCAGAATGCCCCATGGAGGTGCGGGCAAAGCTCGGTCAGGCTGTGGCTGAGGGCCGAGATGCAGCGAAATATTCAATTCGGTGTGGTCTTGATACGACCGACTCGCTGGGCAGAGCTATGTCTACGACGGTGGCGATTCGTCGTCACGCCTGGCTGAGATCCGCCAATTTTTCGGCTGATGTCCAGAATACCCTGATGGACATGCCGTTTGATGGCTGTCACCTGTTCGGTGACAAAGCGGACCACGCGCTGGAACGCTTCAAGGACTCCAGGGTCACGGCCAAGTCCTTGGGTCTCTCGACCCAGCGTCAGCAACCGGGTTCGTTTCGTCCCTTTCGTGGCCAAGGAAGGGGCGCCCCCACACGTGCTGCCAGCCACGCGCCGCAACAATCCTTCCAACGCGGTGGCGGCCGTGGAAACCGCCGTGGTGGCGGTCGGGGACAACGGCGGGGTCAGACCACACCTTCCCCCGCAGCATCTACCCCAAAATCCTCCTAGTCCGTGCTTTCGGCCCCATGTGACGCCAGTGGGTGGCAGGGTTCGCCATCACCACGCTCACTGGCGCACGATCACTTCGGACAGGTGGGTGCTGCAAATTGTCCGAAGGGGCTACTCCCTCCCCTTCGAGACCTCTCCTCCAGCCATGCCACCGCAGAACCACCGTGTGTCGGGGGACCACTTGACACTTCTGCAGGAGGAAGTTACGGCCCTCTTGGCCAAGGGGGCCATCGAGCGCGTTCCTGGGCCAGAAGTAGGGCGTGGTTGTTATTCCCACTACTTTCTGGTGCCCAAGAAGGACAAGGGGGGCCTACGTCCTATCTTGGATCTAAGGAACGTCAACGGCTTCCTCCGGAAGGAGAAGTTCAAGATGTTGACGTTAGCTCAGGTCTTGGCTGCTCTGGACCCGCAAGACTGGATGGTAGCGTTGGACTTGCAGGACGCCTATTTTCACATCCCCGTCCTGCCGGCCCACCGGCGTTACCTGCGGTTCACGGTAGGCCAGGAGCACTTTCAGTTTATCGTGCTCCCCTTCGGCCTTACCAGCGCCCCACGGGTGTTCACAAAGGTGATGGCGGTGGTCGCAGCCCATCTGCGCAGGTTAGGGGTTTCAGTCTTCCCCTACCTAGACGACTGGTTGTTGAAGGCGGACTCGCCCCAGACAGTCGTCCACCACCTTCAGATGACGGCAGACCTCTTGCACGACCTGGGGTTCTCCATCAACGTGCCGAAATCACACCTGTGTCCCTCTCAAAAGCTCCTTTTCATCGGAGCGGTTCTGGACTCGGCGCAGTTTCGGGTTTATCCTCCGGAACGGCGGGTTCGGGATATTCAGGCTTTGATTCCCATCTTTCAGCCGCTATCCCGAGTCTCGGTCAGGTTGACGCTGCGGCTGCTGGGACTGATGGCTTCCTGCATCCTTCTGGTGCATCACGCCAGGTGGCGGATGCGGGCTCTGCAGTGGGACCTGAAGTTTCAGTGGGCCCAGCATCAGGGCAACTTGTCCGACCACGTCTTGATCTCGGAGGGCACTGCGAGACAACTGCAGTGGTGGCTTACGGACCGCGATTGGGTCAGGGGCAAGTCCCTCTCCCTTCCCCAACCGGAGCACGTTGTCGTGACGGACGCGTCCCTCCAGGGCTGGGGTGGCCACTTGGGAGAGGCAGAGATCAGAGGCATCTGGTCTCCGGCGGAGTCCCGGCTCCATATCAATCTGTTGGAGCTGCGGGCGATTCGTCTGGCACTGAAGGCATTCCTCCCCTTTGTCAACGGGAGTGTAGTGCAGGTGTTCACCGACAACACCACCGCCATGTGGTACTGCAACAAACAGGGCAGAGTGGGGTCGTGGACCCTTTGCCAGGAGGCTCTGCGCCTCTGGCAATGGCTGGAACGTCAGGGCGTGACTCTGACGGTTCAACACCTGGCAGGTTCTCTGAACGCCAGGGCGGACGAACTCAGCCGTCGGTGCTCGATGGATCACGAATGGCGTCTGAACTCGGACGTGGCGCAAGGCATCTTTCTGCAATGGGGAGAGCCTTGGTTAGATCTATTCGCCACAGAAGAGAACGCGCAATGTCATCAGTTCTGCGCGTTGGAGTTTCCAAGACGGCACTCGCACGGCGACGCCTTTCGGCGCGAGTGGAGTTGCGGTCTGTTATACGCCTTTCCGCCTATACCACTTCTGCCCAGAGTGCTGAAGAAGATCAGGCGCGACCGGGCCCAAGTTATCCTTGTGGCTCCGGACTGGGCTCGAAGGTACTGGTATCCCGAGCTACTCAGCATGTCAGTCGGTCCCCCGATCCGCCTGCCCCTTCAGGAGGACCTTCTGTCGCAGCAGCAGGGGACGGTCCTCCACCCGAACCTGTCCAGTCTCCACCTCCATGCTTGGAGATTGAGCGGCGGCAGTTGAGGCCATTTGACTTGCCTCCTGAAGTCTGTGATGTTATTCTGGCAGCCAGGCGTCCCTCCACTAAGTCGGTATACGCCTGTCGGTGGAACAGATTTGTGGCATGGTGCACAGCAAAGGCTGTGGACCCTCTTTCTGCCCCTCTTTCGGAGGTTCTTCTGTTTCTTCTTTCTCTTGCCCAGCAGGGCTCTGCTCTGGGCACTATCAAGGGCTACCTTTCTGCCCTTTCAGCCTTTTTGAGGCTTCCTGATCAGCCTTCTTTGTTCAAATCCCCGATTGTAACTCGATTCTTGAAAGGCATCACTCACATGTTTCCACCTGTTCCGTTTGTGATGCCTCAGTGGGATTTGAACCTGGTTCTAACTTTCCTGATGTGTGCTCCCTTTGAGCCCCTTCATTCTTGCCCTCTCCGTCTCCTGACTTTAAAGACGGCTTTCCTGGTTGCCATCACCTCTGCCAGGAGGGTGAGTGAGCTCCAGGCTCTTTCTGTCCAACCTCCTTTCCTGTCCATTCATCCTGACAAGGTGGTTCTGAGGACTAGACCTTCTTTCCTGCCCAAGGTTGTTTCGGCCTTTCACATCGGGCAGTCCATCACCCTCCCTTCCTTCTTCCCGCCTCCGCATCCTTCAAAGGATGAAGAGCGGCTCCATCGTCTGGACCCAAAACGTGCGCTTTCATTTTACATGGATCGCACACGCCAGTTCCGGGTGGATGACCAACTGTTTGTTGGCTACGTGGGTGCGAAGAAGGGACGGGCGGTTTGTAAACGAACCATCTCTCGATGGGTCGTCCTCTGCATCAAAGCGTGCTACTCTTTGGCTCGGAAGGAGCCTCCTGTTGGGCTGAGGGCCCATTCCACTCGGGCCACGGCGGCTACTACTGCCCTGGGCCGGGGAGTCCCCTTGCAGGACATTTGCCAGGCGGCTACGTGGGCCTCGCTGCACACCTTTGCGAGGCACTACTGCCTGGACAGTCAAGTCCGGAGGGATGGCTTCTTTGGCCGTTCTGTCCTCCAGGACTTTCTGGTGTAGTTTTGTATTGGTTCGCAGACCCACCACCGGGGTTGGTATTGCTGGGGTATGTATTCTAAGGTAAGGAATCTAACACTAACGTGTTTCTTTCAGATGAACAAGTTACTTACCTTCGGTAACGATATATCTGTAAGAAACATTAGTTAGTGTTAGATTCCTTACCGAACCCACCCATCCTCCCCGTTCTGCGAACTGATACCTAGGGTTAAGGTCATCCCTTTCAGGGCCCTAGTTTTTACATGGCACCAGTGTTGGTTCTCTCATGGCTCTGCGTCTCCTGGCGCGGAAAAGCTGTGTGCAAAGAACTGACGTCAGCGCGCGGAGGCGGCGTCTATGTACTCCAGCGACGTCATCACGGCGCACGACGCCGACGACGGACGCGGAGCCGCAGGGGACGCCTGCAGACGACGCCTACCGACGCGCAGGGGTACTGCTACGCAAAAGTTTCCGGATCCAGACTGACGCCTGGGGATATTCTAAGGTAAGGAATCTAACACTAACTAATGTTTCTTACAGATATATCGTTACCGAAGGTAAGTAACTTGTTCGTTGCAGCTCCTCAAGGCTTAGCACACCTTGGCTGCAACTCTTAGCAAGGGATCAGTAGGCAAACACATAGTGTAGGTAGGTGCATCACTTACACCACACTAGAATCAGCATGTCAGACAAAGGAGGAAACTCTGAGTCTCCCCTTGTGTCAGTGGACCCTCCACAGGTCACTACTTCCAGATATGCTGCTCTTAGCTTCCAGGAGATGAGACAAGTGTGTACCTCCAGGAAGCTAAAACAGGGGTCTAACCCCACAATCCCATTTCTGATTGGTCTCTCAGAGACTTATGATGCCAAGAGGGCTGGTAACCCAGACCCTTCTAATCCAGATGGGAGTATGCCCTCCTTACAGGGTCCCTTTGATAACCATGACCATCCCCTCCAGGAGGCAGATGATGCTTAGGATGAGGATGAGGATGAGTTGTCAGGGGATGAGACAGACAAGGGACAGGTAGAAGTCAGCAGACTAACAAGGTCCAACTTAAGCAGGCATGAGAATGGTACTAGGAGATCCCTGGGGCCCCTCTCAGGCCAGCTTAACATTGGGAGTGGACGAGTTAGGTCTCTATCAAGAGGCTCTAACAGATCCATTCAAACCAATGGCTCTCAGGCCTCTGCTCTGAGGAGGATGACCTCCCCTCAGAGGAGAATCTATGAAGCCAAGGAAAGGGAAGTCAAACTGAGGATTGAAAGGGAAGAACTTGCCCTGGCCAAAGAAAGACTTGCCTTTGCTAGAGAGCAAGAATTGAGTGGGACAGTTCCCACTGGTGGCAGCAATATACCTAGCAATAGGGAAAGGAGTTTTGATACAAAGCACCTGAATAAGATAGTGCCCCCCCTTTAAACAAGGGGATGACATCCACAAATGGATTACTGCTTTGGAGAGGGCCTGCACTGTGCAGGGTGTTCCCCAAAGTCAGTGGGCAGCTATCTTGTGGCTCTCCTTTGAAGGTAAAGGTAGAGATAAGCTCCTCACTACTAGAGTTGAGGATGCTAACAATTACCAAGTCCTGAAGAATACACTGGTTTATGGGTTTGGTTTAACCACTGAACAGTACAGTATGATGTTCAGAGACACCCAGAAAACTCAGTCTCAGGATTGGACTGACTTTGTTGATTGTGCCACTAAGGCTTTTGAAGGCTGGCTACTGGGTAGTAAGGTTACTGATTTTAAAGGATTGTACAATCTAATTATGAGGGAGCAAATCTTAAGTAATTGTCAGAACCAGTTATTACACCAGCACCTGGTAGACTCTGATCTGACCTCTCCACAGGAATTGGGTAAGAGGGCAGACAAATGGGTCAGAACCAGGGTCAGGCCTAAGAACCAGGGTGGTGACCAAAAGAAGGAATCAACCAAGCCTCAAGAGAAGGGTGGGAATAAATCTGCTGATCAAACCACAGGGCCCCAAAAATCCTCTGACAAGGGTGGGTCCCCTACTTCTCCCAAAACCCAAAAGAAACCTTATTGCCATACCTGTAAACAGGTGGGCCAATACAAAAGTGATATCAGTTGCCCTAAAAATAGCAATAAGGAAAACATACCCCCAGGTAATACTCCCAGACCTCCTGTTACCACTAGTGGTAATCCCCCAGGTGGTGGGAGTGCCCCCAAGAATGTGGTGGGCATTACTTTGGAAAACCAGGTTGACTATGGCCTAGCCAGGTCCCCTGAAACAACTCTTGTCTGTGAGACTGGCTTGGGGTTTGCCAACTTCACTACTGGTTCCCACATTTTGGGAAAGTATAGACAGGAGCCCCTTATCAATGGTCAGAAAGTTGAGGCCTACAGAGACACAGGGGCCAGCATCACCATGGTGATTGACCATCTGGTCCCCTCTGCTCAACTGACCCCTGGTTTCACTTACCAGGTGACAGACGTTCATGGAGTGAAAAGAAGGCATCCCATGGCAGTAATTGAGCTCAGCTGGGGTAATGTCACAGGGCCCATGAGAGTGGCAGTGACAGACACCCTACCTGTAGATTGCTTACTGGGGAATGACCTGGAAATCTCAGCATGGGCTGAGGTGGAGCAAGAAACTCACTCCAGAATGATAGGCCTACCCAGAAAGGTTAGTGGGGCAGTAATAACTACAGCCCCAGTCCAAGCACCATTCCTCCCTGAAAAGGTTGGAAGAGCAGTGGTAGCCACTGCCCAGGCTCAGACAGACTTTCCTGAACAGGATAGGAGGGCTGTGACAGTCACAGCCCAAACACAAACTGAGTGCCCTCCTGAAAAGGTTGGCAAGGCTGTAATGGTCTCAGCCTCTACTCAAACAGATAGTGTTGGGAAGCCTGAAACAATGGATCACTCCACTCAGACAGAGAGCATTGAGGAGGAAGAGAAATCTCCCTCCCACCAGACTCTAGGAAAGGATCAGCCTCCTCAGGGAACTGATCTGACCCCTTGTGAAGGAACTGCCCCAGAGGTAGTCAGGCCTAGCCTGGCAGAGCCCCTGATGTCAGTGGACCCTTCCAAGGTGGGACCCAGTCTGGAGCAGGTAACCTGCCCCTCTCTACCCTGCCACAGTCAGCCCAGGGCTGAAGAGGTCAGGGAGGCCAGTGGTGGACCCCAAAGGCCCCCCTGTCCAAAAGAACCCCTTAATCAGCAGATTAGGATCACTGAAGCTGGTAAACCTAGCCAAGTGAAAAGAAATCAGACTCCTGAGGGATCCCCCTTAAAAGTAGTTAGGGACCTCCCACAGCTGGACACTGTTGGGCACAGCCAAACATGGGGCCTAAAAACCCCAGACCTGACCTGTCCCTCCAGTAAGCCAAACAGAGGGACTCAGCCTCCAGCTTTAGGTAGCCAGAGGTTGACCCTGAGAGCTCAGTGCATCTCAGCTAAAGAAAGAAAGGCACACATGATGAATGGTGATTGGAGGAAGTTGAGCCCAAAGGTAGAGGAGCCTCACTTCAGTACTCCATCCCAGCATCAGCCTTTTTCTCTCCCAAGACACACCAGAGACAGAGATTCCCTATGGTGGAGACCCTCAGATACCCTTAGGGTGAGGGGTTGCCTAGTGGACCATGACACAGGGGGAAACCAAGCCAGAGCTGGTCCTTCCTTATATGGCCACTTAGGTAATAGAGGCTTACCTGGACAAGGATAGCCTTATCTCCTTTCGTTTGGGGGGGGGGGGGGGTTGTGTAGGAAGGTACCTCCTGACTATGGTTGCCCCCAACTTTTTGCCCTGTGTTTTAGCTGGTTTTTGACATAGTCGACCTGGGACCCTGCCAATCAGGACCCCAGGCCTACTGCTCTCTCTGTAAAATGGATTCCATGTACCTTAGGTACATTTCCAATTGGTACTGGGCCACCTTATCAGACCCTGTAACTCAGGGCATAGGTGTACCCAGGGCCTACCAGGGGCTGAAGCATGTACTATGCCACCCCTGGCTGGCCTCCTAAATTTGACACAACTGGCTGCATGACAGCTGGGGCAAAGTCGTGTAATCGCCCTTTGCTGTAGATATAGTATACCTATATCTAACCCTAAAAATGGACACACAGATTCCTATCATTCACTCCTATGGCAGGCCTTGACAATCCTGAAGGCAGAGTGCTTGGAATCATGTGAGATGGTGCTCTGGCATGAGCTGAGCCTGTCTGCAGCTTGCGGAACCAAGTCCTAATAGCTGTTCCATGATAACGCATACCATATACTCTTAAGTGCATTATAATCCTCGCGGTTAAATGCTATCTTTGGTATTGCTTTATCAAAACATGTCGAGTAAGGTGTCATACGAATTGGAATACTAACCCCTCGCCAATTCTGGCGACTGGGTTAGCATTCCACCCTTCTAGAGGGACACGACATGTATGTAACTGTGAACCCCGGTTAAAGTTAAACGAAGCCTCAGCTCCACAAAATGGATGCTGCCACCACAGACACGAGTCTGACCCCCTGCAGCTGGGAGTCCTTCCAGCGAGGGGAGCCTGGACAAAGGGTTTCCTGTCAAGGGCGGTGCTAGCACCGTCCCAGACAGGGTTTTGTGTATCCTGGGTAGGCAGGGCTTTACAGGAAGGTGACTGCTGAGTGGCACCCCGGTGCTCACTACGCATAGGCCGGTCAGAACCAGTTCCAGGGGCACACCAGCCCCTGGCCTGGGGGAAGTCCGGCATGGGAGAGGGGTGTAACCACCCCCCTCCTAGTCCCACCCATAGGCAGGACCTAGTCACTGGGTCAGCCCCTTTTCTTAGTATAAAGATAGGAGCGGGCCCCCTGTTCAAATTAGATCATCTTTGGAATCAAGACACGACTTTCTGCGAAAGGACATCAAGATTTCTTCTTCAAGATTCTCCCTTGTGACTAAGGAGTAGTCACCCTGCATCCGCAGGCACCATCTTAAGAACACTGCGGTCTGCTGCAAGTCCTTCCTCAGGAATCCGACGACCCAGCACGACGAGACCCGGCTTCCCTGGCACCTCTGACCTCTACTCACCTCTACAGCCAAGCTGAGAACCGTGAGTGCGACGAGACCTCGAGGGACCGACGATCGCCAAGACTGCACGACTTCTTCACAACAAGCCCGCCGAGTGTCCCTCTGGTGAGTGCTTTGGGGTCCGAGAAACCCCGACCCTGAGCAGCTCCAGCACCGAAGTTCAGCCTCCCAGCATCTCCACGATCTGCGTGGGGCCCTTCTGCTTTTTGCTGCTCACCGCGTTGTTTGGCTACTAGCCCGCTGGCTTGTGGCCTTCTTAACGACGCCCGACGACATCACTGCTGCTGGTCTGGTTCCTCCAGACTGGCCCTTGCTTCCTTCCACAAGAGAAGCACCCGGGACCCTCCTGGTCCACTCCAGACGCCATTTTGAGTCCACCGCGTGGGCTTGAATTTGCCAAGGCTTTGTTGCCCAATCCTGGGTCCAGCGACGCCGACAGCTTCATCCATCGTGGGACAGCTCGCTCCTCCATCCTGGTCGCCGACAACGCCTCCTGGTCCGTGAGATCTGCAGAGCACAGCGTCACCCACTCACCTAGTCGAGGTGACTCCCATCCGGTGCCCTCCTGGTGCCACCTGACTACTGGCTAGTAGTCACGAACTTGGTCCCCTCTGCTTTCAGGTGTCATCTCTCTTCAAGATCCAGGCTTGGATCACTTCGAACTCTCTTCACTGGTCGCCTGCCAGCATCTTTCCTCCAGGCTCCTGGTCCGTCTACGAGGATTCCCGACGTGTTTTGAGACATATGCAGCTGCAGCCCCTGGGCTAGGTAACTTCGGCATTTCGGTGCCCCAGCATAGCCTCACTATCCAAGGGTCAAAATCCACTTTCGTTTTCCTCCTACCAGGTCGGGTTCGCCCGAGAACACTAACTTTGCATTTACTAGCTACCATAGACTTTGTCCCGCATCACGCGTGAGAGTGCACACTCTGCACCCGAGTCCCCTGGGTCTCCTAGAAGTAATCTAACGATTCTATAGTCAAGTCCTAGCGATTCCAAAGCCTATTAGTACTGTACTTACCTGCTAGTAATTTCGCATTCCACTTTCAGAGTATATGGTTTTCCGTGCCCCTCGGGCATTTGTATATACTGTGCTAACTTAAGTATTTTCGTAAGAGTTTTGTGTTGTGCTTAGTACCCTGTCCTCATAAAGAGTACAGGGCTGTTGTGATTTTAATAAATACACTGTTTATTTTCATAACACTTGTGTGGTGTCCTTTCACTTGGTGTTCAAGGGGTATATGTGTGGTATAACAGCTGGCTTAACACGCCCTCTCGAGTCTTTAGCCTTAGACTGCTCGTATCCATGCTACTAGGATAGCTGGTCTATAAGGTTGACTTACAACCAATCATCAATAAGGGTTGCTGGACTGATACATAGTGTTCACTAGAATAGTGAGCACTGTATATCAGGCCACCTTCTCACAGTACCCACCGATTTTCATCTCAATCGATCAGTTATGATAAAGACTTTATTTCACAATCCTCAAACACCAGCAGAGACAGCTCTTCACTCTCTTGATGTCAAGAGGTGCTTCAGGTTTTACTTACATCGTACAAAACATTTCCGTACTATAGATATATTTTTGGTGGCCTACAGAAACCATGACAAGGGTAGATCAGCTTTCAAACCCACCATAGCAAGGTGGATTTCAACAGTAGGACTGTTCTACCACTCCAAGGCAGTTAGACCTTGAACACAAAAGACTAAAGCCTATTCTACAATTGCAGTGTCTACAACTGCAGCCTTATTTGCTGTAGTATCCATCGAACGTATATTCTACAGCCTGGAAGAGCAGGCACACTTTCACCCAGCGCTACTGTCTAGATTTGGCACAGAGCATTTGAACAGCCGTGGCTCAAGCAGTACTTTATATAAAACAACATCTCAACTGGATTTATTTATAAATAAATACACTTGTATGTACAAGACATTACAGGAAGGGAACAAAAGAAGAGAGACTACGAATCATTCATTCATTCATTGAATGTGCTAAAGGCATCATATATTTAGAAGACTGGGTTATACGCAAAAGTTTTGAACAGCACTGTTAAGCAAAAATACATAGGCAACCCTAGAGGACTGAGTGCACATTGTGCTCGTGACAGGATGTAAGGGCGCAAGTGACACGGTGAAAAAACACAGCGAAAGGTGAAATGTAATATACACTATATACAAAATGGTTGGTTCAATACAGTGATTTCTTTGGAGGGATTAGCTATAATTCAGTAGCAGTTTCATGAACTAAAAGGAGACGTGCACCACAAGTTGCACTGGTGGGTCGATGGCGTCGAATCCAGCTCCTGGTCGTCGTCGACGGCTCCTGGTCATCGTGGCTGAAGAGTCCAGCTTCACCTCTTTCACCTGAAATCCCCCGACATCGGCTGGATTTTCTCCTCGCCATCCTGTTCACTGGCTAGTCACCAAGACTCTGTCCCCTCTGCTTTCAGGTTCTTCACATCTCCGATCCACCCTTGGATCCACCCGGACACTTTTCCTCTGGTCGCCTGCACCATTTCTTCGCAGCTCTCCATAGGAATCGACGACAAAACCAGACACCAGAAGACACCTATGCACCCGGCTTCCCTAGGTGAGGTAACACGAGTACTCCTGTGCTCCCGTGGGTCTTGACTTTCGAAGTGTCCTAGTCTAAAAGGGGTTCTATCGTAGTTCACCTCTAAGTGCCCTTATTCTTTAAAATTGTAACTTGTTCGTTCTCCTTAGAAAGTCAATGGTGATCCGCAGCTTTGTTTAGACACTGCATGCGTCCCCCGTGGGTCTCCTGCATCCTAACCATGGGTGGTTCCTGGTAGGCTCAGCGGTTCTGTCCCACGAAGGATCTAGATGACTGTGGCTACAGAATCTGGATTGGACCCAACACGCCTTGACAACAGCAACCCACGCAAGATGGCAAGATTGGCTTTGGTGCAGACCAGCAAGGTTTGAGGGACTCCTCCTTTGGAGAGGAGGTGGAGCATATCTGGAGCAACCCGGAAAGCTCAAGAATCAAAGGATTGGCCTTCGGGGGGCTAACTAGCCAACGGACTAGGAACCGCGATGGCGCCTCGAGCTGCGGTGGAGAAAGGGGACTCACGGGTCACTCGTGGAGTGCTGGCCTCTGTACTTCGGTGCAAAAGGAGCTCGGGGCAGGGGCTTCAAATACCCCAATGCATAACTTCGGGATACCGAGGGAAGTAGGTGCAGTTGCAAAAATGCAGGATGTCCAGGAGTTCCGGTCCCACGACTCTTGTCGGCTACGGGT
The DNA here is from genome assembly GCF_964263255.1 of Lissotriton vulgaris. NCBI lineage: Eukaryota > Metazoa > Chordata > Amphibia > Caudata > Salamandridae > Lissotriton > Lissotriton vulgaris. The sequence goes on along the minus strand of NW_028248188.1, from coordinate 123,026 downwards.
CTCAGCTTTGCTGGGAGCTCGGGTCAGCTTCAGAGATGTCTGGAAGTCCGTGTCCTGTGTGACAGATTCTTCGGGATCCGGAGGGAGCCTCAAAAATGCAGACCGGCAAAGATGCAGTTGAGGCCTGTTTGAACAGGGTGGTCACTCCTTGTCCACAAGGGAGATTTCTTCCGTCTTCCAGTCGATATGGAATGTCGAAGGTCCAAGATAAATGTTGCAGAGTTTCGTCCAGGGTAATCTAAAGTCCTACAGACTGGGGTTCTATACTTATAGTAAGTTTAGGGGTTGGATTAACTCTTAAGGTCCCTCCTATGGGTGGACCTGGGGAGGGGGTGGTTACACCCCTTCCCCTTTGTCCAGTTTCGCGCCAGAGCTGGAGCTGAGTGCCCCAGCAACCGGTGAAATGCATGGAGCACCTTGTGTGCCCCAGGCAGTGCCTGAAAAGCATTCACTGAATGCAACCCACCCTACCCCAATACACTAACGCCTGTTTGGGGAGGTGCTAGCACCTCCCTGGACAGGAAACCTAATGTCCAGGTCTCCCCTGCCGGAGTTTCTTCCAGCAGTAGGAGGGCAGACTTGTGTCTGTGGCAGCAACATCCATTTTGTGATGCTGGGGCTCTGTTTAACTTTAAGCGGGTTTACCAGTAAGTACATGTCTTCTCCCTCTAGAAGGGTGGAATGCTACCCCCACCACCAGAACTGGTGGGGGGTAGTATTCCAAAGTGTTTGACACCTTACACGACATGTTTTGATAAAGCCAAACCAAAGTTAGCATTAACCGCGAGGATTATAATGCACTTAAGAGTATATGGTATCGCTATATCATGGAACAGCCATAAGGAAATGGTTCTGAAAGCTGCAGAGGGGCTCAGCTCATGCTAAGGCACCCTCTCACACAAAACCAAGCACTTTGCCTCCAGGATTGTCAAGGCCTGCCATAGGAGTGACTTAAAGGTTACTATGTGCCTATATGTAAAGATAGATATAAGTATACTATATCTAAGTAAGGGGTGCTTACACCACCTTACCCAGGCTGCAAGTTCAGACCTGTGGTGTCAGTTTGGAAGGCTAGCCAGGGGTGGCACAGTACATGCTTCAGCCCCTGGTAGGCCTCTGGGGTCCCTATGCCCTGGGTACCGAAGTACCATATACAGGGGCTCACAAGGGTGACCCAGTAACCAATCTGGTATGTACCTAAAGTACATGGTATCAATATAGGGAGAGAACAGCTAGGCTGTGGGCCTGATTAGCAGGGCCACAGCCATACTAAAGTCGAAAAAACCAATGAAACACAGCAAAAAGTGGGGGTAACCATAGGAAGCAGACCCTACTCTCTTACACCCGTCAGCAGAGTATGGTTGGCCAGACTGCTAAGAGCATTGTTCCATACATCTGCACCATCTGCCTACTGGCCACAGCTTAGGGGAAAACTTCTTTACAAACTGTGCAGAGCATGCATATCTACAACCATATCAACAGCCACACTTGTATGAATTAAAATGTTTAGCCTATTAACATTCATTTGTGCCGTGTAGTGCTTTAGATTTCACCTGGGACTACCCTCCTCCCCGGGAAGCTGGCAAAAACGGCATGTTTTGCTTTTCTCTCACTTTACTTCAACTACTTAAAATACACAGCACATCACAGTAGTCTTAATTTACAGTCCAGTTTCACCTCTCGCCTCCTGAGCGGAATGCAGTCTAGGATGAAGTCCTTGGCTTTGCACATTGTGGGCTAAGAGAGGAGTCACAGCACATCCTGTGAAGCTTCTTTGAAGGAAAATAGTTTGGAAGGACCATGCCCAACACTAGATGGCATAAGTATGCAGAACTTGAGAATCTGCAGCGCTACAAACTACGAGCAGGTGCTTACTGGGTTAGTGTCTCTTTATGGTATTGTTGTAGAAAAGTTATGCTGGAAGTTGAGTAAAATGCTTGTTCAATCCACTTCCAGGACGACCATTCTTTTATGTCCCTGCTCACTTTTCATGATCCTAATGTGTTATTTGATTTGTCCTCGTTCCCTTACTCTTTCTGGTCTTTATATCTTTTTTTAAAGGCGCAGACTGGGATGAAACATGGAAATCGAGGGAAAAGGCCCGCGTTGAAATCTGCATCAACCGACTTGGGGACAACTGATATAGGCATGTGATTGATCATTTTTCAAATTAGTAATTTAGCTGATTAAAAAGAAGGGTAATAGGCTATGTTGAAAATATTTTCAGCATTTTCGTAGCTTGTGGCACACACAGTGCATGTTGGTTGTTAATCTTTGTTTTTTCATGCTCATTTAATTTTGTAATAGAATTATGTGCGTGGAATCACTGTCGCCCAATGCCCAGGACGTCTTCTGTTTTTGTCCACAGGACAAATAGGCACAACCTCTTAGGCTGCAAGTTTACACTTGAATAGTACGGTTAAGGGAAAAAGGAGAGGATTGTCTTCTGTGAAGGAAAAATTTACATTCATATATGTAAGCTGTCAGAATGGAATATATGGTTCATTAATACAAAATCTTTACTCTTAGGATGAACACTGAGGAAATACAGTGAGCCATAAGCTCAGGTTGCAATGCTGATTAAGATTCCAATATAAGAATGGGTAACCAAATTGGTTACCCAATGGGTTGCGAAATGCTCAGAAATGTAATAATTTGTGTATATTCATAACAATACCAGAATGCTTTCATTATGGGTAGAAATACACAGAAAAAAAATTACATCAATATTGGAGATTATTTGTTTTAAAAAATAAAATGAAGGTTGCTTGCAGTTTTAGTTGGTTGGCATTCTAGCAATTTGCATTCTAAATAAAAAGTACCCAAAAATGATTTGCAGCTTGAAAAAGAAAAAAAACACAAAGGTGAGATATTTTGCTAAATTATCTTACAAATTTTAAGGACCACTTTGAAAACCATTTTCAAAGGCATAATGTAATGAAACATGTTTAATGTATCCTAACACTTCAAAAATAACTAAATAATAATGGGGAAGGTAGTGTAAATCCTTTACAGGCAACATTTAAAACAAGCATTGCCAAACCCAATAAGTGTAACCTTGGCAAACCTGCAATATTTTTTTCTTTCCCCCAGACATATAAAATAAAATGTAATAGTATAAACGTTAAAAAAAAAAGTAAAACTTGAGTGCATAGGCTTCCAAAAAGAAAGCTAAATAAAATGACCCAATATAAAACTAAATAAAATATTTAATTAAAGCTGAAATGTAGGAAAGATTTGCCTGCGACCAAGGCCCTGGCACTGAAGTGGAGTACTTTTTAGGTGGATTTGCACCTGTGCAAGAGCAAAATACCATCATTCTAAGTGAAGAAAGCTAATGGCTTCACCTGGCTGACCTTTTGCCCCTTGCTGTATTTTGAGGTGGGTGGAACTAAAATATAAACAACACATGAAAACACCAATAGATGAAGGTCTGGCACGAGCAACTCTTGTGCACATCTTTATGTGCAATGTATTGCATTTTCTTTTAAAAACATAACACTTCAATGACCAGACCTAAAAATGTATTTGGGGACCCACATCCCGCAAAAGTTCACTCAAATGGGTCTTCAGATTTACTAGTTTCAGGAATTCACAAAGTATACAGAAGTATGCCTGGAAATCTGTAGCAGTTGTGGGTTTCCAGGTATCCTCTTTGAAACATTTCTAAATGTAAGTTTTAGTATGAGGAAATATGCAACCATATATTTTCAGCTGGGCAGGCACAAACTCATTAGTTAAAACATGTTTACTTTGACTCTGTGAGAAGATCTATTCCCCTAACAGATGAACTCCTTCCCGCACAAGATATACAGCTTTCATCCATATTAAACCCCAACCTTTTCCAGCGTGGGAAGGGGTTCGAGAGGAGTTGATGAACATCCTTAAACATTTGTTTATGTGCTCAGTCACTGGGCCTTCTAGCCTTTAATCTACCACTTCATAGACGCTTCCAGCTAATTGTAAAATGTAACTGCAGTCACTGATAAAGAGCTTGGCAAGCAAGGTAGCTGAGGCACAGTAGAGAATGTGGCCAAGTGGAGAAGGCGAAACTGAGCAATCTCGTTGACCGTGGGCAGTTGACCACCAGCATAATGTGGGTTGATTCACAATAATGTTTTGTATAAATAATGTTAAAACTCCACATTACTTTGTGTATAAGGTTCATGCCAGATTAGTACATACTGTATACGCTCTGTCTCCTCAGTTATAACCTAAACATTTGGGTTCTACAGGGCATCACATTTCACATGCTGCATGTTCCGTAATCTGGCACATACTGTGATTTGTATTATGATACAATGTGTGGTAATCTGTGTAGATGGCATCAAACCTATTTGCCTGGAGACTTTCATTCAAAGGAAGTGGTGTCACAATGATTAGTAGTATTTTCTGTTTCTTTATGAATGCCAGGTGACTTGCTTCTTTGTGGGAAGAGCACTCCATAGTCTAATTCCAATATCTGTGGAACATAGCTTGGTCCAACATGCTCTATTGATGTGGAGTACTTTTTGATTGATGCAGCCGAAGAAGTGTCCTGAGAAATGTTATTCAATTTTGTACTGAGTTCTTTAGTGGCACGTTCCATGCATGCTTTTGTATGATTTGAAAAAGGCCAGAATTGTCACTAGTGTGTTCATTCGTTGCTAGTGCTATGCCATGAAATGTATGATTAAGAGCTCTTTATTTTTTACGTCTCAGTTGCTACCACTATTTGGAAAAGTTATTAGTTTACTTTTACTTCAAACTGTGGTAAAAGGTTTTGGTGTTCAAAAGGCTTGTGCTGTCGTTTTGATGGTGGGGCTAGAAGAGGCCTTTGAAGGAGTGGACTTAAAGGAAGCGGGTGGCAGAAGTGGCATTGATCATTGACCTGATCTGTGCATCAAACGTCACATTGGAAATTAGATCTCACTAAGATTCGGATTAGGAGGTAAAAGTGAGAAGTTGTTCCAGACTCTGGATTTTCTAATGGATACTTTAACCATATAGCACTCACTTGTGATCTCTCCGCATCCCGATTTCTGTCACTTCCCAGACAATTCTCTCAAACTTTTTCCAGTGTGAACAGGACATGTCTCCCTCTAAAATTATATGGTCAAACCCTGTAAATATTGCCACAAACCGATGCCAGTAGTGGAGTCACAAAAGGTCTGTTACTGGTATCTTGGCTCTTTGCATGTCTCGATGTTGTCACAAATGTGCTTTAATGATCACAAAGGCCACCTGGAACCGTGATTTCTACATCAGGAGCACCATAAGAAAGATGGATCTCCCGATCGAAGTCTAGGACATGTTCAGCCCGAGCGAGATTCACCCAACTCCTCTCAGCCAAATAAAAAAAAGACAAAAGCAGAAGTCTTCCGAACATGGCTCCACCTATTCCTACTAATCTTGTCAGGAGATGTTGCATGGACATCAGACTACCTCCAGATCTCAGTTACTGGCCCCAGCCCTACTCCCAGTCCAGGCCAAGGGTCCGGGTCCATCAGTGACACTACAGCAGATTCAAACTTTCAATGCAGCTATGTTAAGATTTTTTTGTTCTTTCTGCCGTGTTTACTGCCAGTGTATCTGTCCTAAACCCAGACTTCTCCTCCCAGCCCCGCTCAAGGATTTGCATCAACTACTGGGGCTGACACCCACCCCACCCCCACCTGTGAATTAATGCTGGCAGTGACACCACTGATACATGCGGGTGAAACCATAGTCCTTTCAGACTCGTAAGCGATTCAGCTGCAACCTAGATTGATTGAAGTTCTGCTCAACTCAACCTCTTCCACAGTCCCATTTTGATTCTGACACACTTTCTCTGCCACATATAGTCTCGGACACTGAGCTACGTGGTGGCGACTATGGTAATGACGACTCAAAAATATACAATGACAAATCTTTTTCTGGACGTTCAGATGGCCAGTGGGCTTTACACCTTTTCAGACACTGGTCTCAAATCTCCACCCACCCCTGAGAAATTTGCCTCTTTCGCCACAATAATTAGAAGAGCAACAGAAGTTCTTGACCTCCAGCTTCACTCAGTGGAGGTTAAAACAAATGTACTGACTAGGTTCTGCTGCCACTTTGGAACCACTTCAATTTAATGAGGCCCAAATGTACACCATCTTGTACGCCTGAGCAAAGCCAGAACATTTACCCTCTGTCAATAGACTAATAGCCCAATGTCACAGACTAGCTCCAGGAGTCCCACTTTTCCTCCTGCAGCATCCAGCACCAGTGAGCCTTGTGGCTCAGGCTTCCACCTGTCAACCAAACTCTAATGTGTTTCAGACCACCCCCACAGACAGTCGATACGTATGGAGGTGTTGGGGAAATGGATGTTCTCCTCAACCACCCTTATCCTTAATTCTGTAAATTCGAGTTGCCTCCTGGTGCTTTACTCGCATGCGTCGTTGGACATGGTGAGCGATATCTTACCCACAGCCCCAGACTATCTTTGTTCCACTCCAATAATTCACGATAGCTAGGATGCTATAAAGTATGTGGTCAGGTCAGGCCTGGACACTACTGCTTGTTTGAGTAGCACAGTTGATCATAGCATCTTGCTTTGGCACCACGCATTAATACGATCCATGGGCTTCTCCAGTGAGATCCAACAGTCCCTCATGTATATACAATTTTGATGGCACCCTTTTCTCTGGAAACATGTCAGACTCTGCTTTCGAGTACTTCAAAGGAGGCAAAGCAACAGTGCACTCTTGGACTTGCACTACCAATATGGCAGTTTCTGCAATAATATCACCCCTTTCAAGGCTGCGCAAGAGGGATGCAGCTGAGGCCACAACAGACATTGCCTCCGCAATAACAGCCTCTCTTTCGTTGTAGAGGTCTGGGATCTTGCCAACAGCATGCAAGCCCTCCAGGGTAGCAAAGTACACAAACTTTCCCCATCCCGACACTACTCCTGTTACTTCAAAAGCCCTTTAGTTTGCCATCAGCAACATAGTCTCCAGTTTGGAGGCCAAATATGTTACTATCTCCACAGGTGACAAAGCATCACACCACACAGATGAGTGCTGCAAATTGTCTAATGCAGTTATGCCATGCCCTTCCTGCCGACCCCTCCAGAAATGCAATCTACACCACAATATCTTCTGGAAGACCACTTGTCCAACTTCTGACCAGATCATCATGCTCTCTTTGAGAAGGGTGCTATAGAAAGGGTGCCTGTATCAGAAGTCTGGATTAGTTGCTCCACCTGTTTCTTTCTGGTGCAGAAATAAAACTAAGGACTTTGCCTATTCTAGACCTGTGCTCACTTTTGGCCAAGTTCTATCTACCCTCAATCCAAAATACTAGATGGTGGCATTGTATTTGCCAAACCCCTATTTTACATTCCCTGCAATCCCACTGCTTACAGTTTCAGGAAGGCAACAAATACTGTCACTACTTTATGCTCCCCTTTGGCGTCACCATTGCAACTTGATTGTTCACAAAAGTGATAGTGGTGGTTGCTGCCTATCTGAGGGGTTTGGCTACACCATTCTTCACATACCTTCAACCATCGTTAACCACCTTCAGCCGACAGCCAACCTGTTGACATCTCTAGGGCCTACCATCAATGTGCCAAAGTCATACCCGACTCCTTCATAGAGGCTCTCTTTCATTGTAACCAACCTGAACAAAGTAATGTTTCGAACCTTCTCCCCACCTCAGTGAGTCCAGGATATTCGGGCTATGATCTCAATGTTTCAGCCTTTGAACTGGGTCTCATTGAGGGTGGCTTTGAGGCTTCTAGGCCTCCTACATCTTGCTAGTGGACCGCATCAGGTGAGACGTGCAAACTGTGCAGTGAGATCTAAAGTCTCCGTAGGCTCAGCACCAAGGAAACCTATTGGATTTTATTTGGGTGTCGGAGGGGGCTGCAAAAGACCTGCAGTGATTACTGGACTGCAGTTGGACTAGAGGTACACCACTGTTCTTACCACTCCCTATCACACCAAGAACGAACGGTTGTGATCGATACATCACTGCTGGATTGGGGAGGCAATCTGTTAGAGGTGGAGATCAGAGGACTCTGGTCTCCAGCGAAAGCCCATCTCCACATCAACCTGTGGGAGTTGCAAGCAAACTGTTTGGTGCTCACAGCCTTTCTTCTGCCCATCAAGGGGGGGTAATTGGTATAGGTTCATATGGACACCACCACCGCCATGTGGGTTCTTCCACAAGCAGGGTGGGTGGCGTTTTGGGTCTTGTGCTTAAAGGCTGCACGTTTCCAAAATTAGCTAAGTCATGGGGGCATTTCCTTTACTGTACAAAATCTAACAGCATCTTTAAACACCAGAGCAGGAAAACTCCACCGACGTTGCCTAGTGGATCACAAATTGTGACTACACGCTGTTCAGGGTATATTCCATCAATGGAGAGAAACCTGTCTCAAACTTTTTGCCACCGCCGAGAACGTGCAGTGTCCAAACTTTTGCAGGATGGAGTGTTAATTCTTTCTCAGAGATGCCTTTTGGTTGTGTTTGAGCTCAGGACTCCTGTATGCCTTCCTGCCTTGACCTTTCCTGCCCAAAGTTCTGAAGATCGGGAATGACTCGGCCCAAGTAATTATTGTGGCCCTGGAATGGGCCAGGAGGGTGTGGTTCCTAAAATATCTGCCCTTGAACATTTGTTCTCTCAAACGGTTGCCTCTGCAGCGGAATTATCTGTCGCAACAGCAGCTCAGGGTCTTGCACCTGAGGCTATCTAACTTACATTGCCATGCTTGAAGATTGAAAGCTTACATTTTCTTTTGACCTTACCTTTCCAAGAAGTAAATGTCATTTTGATGGTGAGATGGCCTCCACCTTTACCATCTATGCGGAATTCTGGCAGACGTTTGTGGTGTGATGGTGTTCTAGGCATATCCAGCCTTAACAAGCCCAATTATCTGATTTTCATCGCTTTTCTCATTATTTACCCCAGCAATGTCCGGCTGTTGCTACTGTTAGGGGTTATTTGTTGGCCTTATTGGCTTTTTAATGATTACCAGATCAGCTGTCTGTTTAAATCACCTATTGTGATGCATTTGCTAAAAGAACCTAAACCCTTTGTGATGTCCAAGTGGGATCTGAATTTGGTTCAGATTTTAGACTTTTTTCTAGCCAATACACAGTTGTCCTCTAAGATTACTCAAGTTGAAGACCGTATTCTTCATAGTGATCACGTCCTCTTGCTGCTGGAATAACCTGCAAGCACTTTGTGTCCAGCCACTATATTTCAGGATAAGCTGCTGCTACAGACCAAGGGGGCTTCCCTCCCAAAAGTTATTCCCTTTCACATTGGGCAGTCTATGCCCTTCCTCACCTATCCAAAAAGGAAGAAAGATTTGATCGCTTAGGCCCAAAAGAGAGCTCTGACTTCCTACATTGATCTCTCTAACAGCAATCCAGTGGACAATCAAGCAATGGGTTTTGTGGAACAAAGGAGGGCAAAGCAGTGCAGAATCTGACAGTTTCCAGATGGATAACAATCTACTACAGATGGGACAAGAAACAGCTTTTGGAAAATCTATGGGCTCATTCCAGTAGATCTAAGGCTGCTATTGCTGTGCTGGTGTGCAAAGTGCTGGTCTTTAACACCTGCCAGGGTACTATGTTAGCACCAGTACACACATTCACACTGCACTACTGCGTGGATAGTAAGGTCTGGCGGGAGAAGCATTTTGACTGTTTAGTCCTAGAGTATTTTCTGGTCTGAGCCATTCCACAGACCCCACCTGGGGAAGTCCTGCTTTGGTTTCTATTCAAAAAGGGAAGGATCTGCTGTTAGAAGTATCTATCAGAAGAACAGGTTATTTACCATTAGTAACACTCTTTCTGGTGGATAAGCTGAATTGAATATTCATGACCGACCCACTCTTGTTCAGTGGAATGGAATCTTTAAGTCTATACTAAAAACATCCTAGTCTACATAACTGCACATTAGCACAATCTGTTTCCTGAGGGCTCTGCTTCCGACTGGGCAGAAACTGACGTCTATGTGTGGAGGTGGTGTTTATATTGTGGCCCCAACATTACCTCTGATGGTTGGGGAGTGGGGGCGTATGGGGGTGTGGGGGAGCAGACCTTGGTCGGAACAGCAGGATGCCACCTACCGATACACAAGAGAATTACTGAGAAAAGTCTCCGGATCAAGTCTGGCACCTGAGGGTATTTACAAGGTGAGGAATCTGCCGTTAGATAGAATATCCACTACAAAGTGTATTACTGTAGGTAAGTAACTTGTTCCTCATGGCGACTGATCTTGATGGTCAGGAGAGCGAGAAGAAAGGAATCCTCTTTCCGGAGCTCCAATTTCCATGTAGAAGTGTGGCTCACTGGTTAGAGCAGGCAGACCCTGAAGCAGAGGTCAGACCTGGGACCAGGGTTCAATTCCCGACGTGGCAGGGTCTTGAGCTCAAATGTCCATGGACTCGATAATTCTCGCTTCGGTGCCTGACCTAATCATGGGTTCACACTCTGCAACTCTGGGCATTAAGCTTTCTTAATCTCCACAACGGCCCCCCGCGGCGGGATGCCTGGCTTTCACCTTGGGGATGCCCTGTAGGGGCTTTCTCACAGGGAAAAGCCAGGACAGGTTCCCAAGGCAAGCGCTGAGATACCCCTTCGGGGGTCGATTCAGGCGCTATATAAGAAACATAATAATAATGTCTAAGGAACTCCTTAAGAGGGAGACCGAATCGGAAACGCACAAAACAAAAACTGTGCCATTCCTATCAGAAAGAGACTATTAGTTATAGATTCCTCCCCTTGTAATCGCCCGCAGGCGTCAAACTGGATCTTGAGAATTTTTTCTTCGGCAGTATTCCTGCGCGTTGGTAGGTGGCGTTGGGCGACTCCTCGTTTGTCGTTGGCGTTGTGATCGCTGGAATGACGTTCCGGTATCTACTTAGACGCCGCCCCTGAGCCCTGACGTCTGTTCTTTCTTTTTCCGCGCCAGCCAGCTCTCATCCAGAGCGAGCCGTACCTCAAGTCCCTTTTTGACTCTTTTTGTGCCTTTTGTCGTCATCTTTTTGAGTCGTTTGACTCCTGGTGCACTTGGGGATGTCCCGTCCTCGAACCGGCTTCAAGGCTTGCGACTCCTGTCACAAATTGATGTTGGTTACAGACCTCCACCTCATGTGCCTTTGGTGTTTGGAGCGCGACCACAACCTGAAGCCGTGCTCAAACTGCCGGGCCATGAACCCGAAGTCATTACGGGAGCAGTCCTGAAATCTACTCGAGGCCCAGCAGTCCACTCCCCTCAAGAAGAAGTTCGCAGGACCGGTCGTGGAGCCATCACCACCACTCGTCGTTGAAGTCTACAGGTAAGTTAAAGCACAAAAAGAAGGTGAAGAATCATTGTCGCTTTTCGCGTTCTCCCGTCCGTCGGCCGAGATGAAACGGGTTGCGGAAGGTAGTCATCCGGCTCCGCCCCTGCGGAGCCTGTTGAGTCGACCCCTAACCTCCCTCCCTTCCCTGGAGCCAGGGCGACCCCTTCCCCACTTCGTACTTTTTACGAAACCTTCCACTCGATCTTTGGGCAGCCCAACTCCGCTGGTGTGCCTTCGGGCCCCGCGGATTCGGCTTGGTGCTCTAGGCCTTCAATGCCAGCAGCTTCGGCGCCTCAGGGCCCTCAGGGATCCAAGCCTGGATCAGGATCGGCACTAGTCGATCTCCTGACACCTCCTCCGGTTCCGCCTGTTGTGTCCCCGGCTGACGTCGACCCCAGCCTTCCCCTTGATGTGGAAAAGGAGCAGGACCGGCACTGACCGGTACTTTATTACCACTGTTCTACCCTGGTGTTCTCTATGGCCCTCCCTGAGTGGCTACCAGAGGAGGGTGAGGAGGACTTGGAGGGGTCTGTGGACTCTGTGGCAGACCAGTTAGAAGAACTGACTGGAGGGAGGAATTGGGTGAGGCCAGTGGTCTGGACACCTCCCCCGACCTTGTCCTGTTATCTCCCCCTACCGTAGCTACGGAGGAGGGTGCATCATATGCAGTGGTGTTGCGTAGGGCGGCTGAGGCCTTAAACCTTGAGCTTCCTACGGTGGCAGTCAGGACTAACCTTCTGACCGATGTGCTTCAACTGGTAGCGGCCTCTTCGGTGAAACTGCTGCCGTTCAATGAGGCCCTCACGGACATCTTTTTGGGCACTTGGTCCAAGCCCTACCCAGGGACTCTTGTGAAAAGGATGATTGCCTGATGCCACCACCCGGGGCGACCCTATTTTCCTCTCCCAACACCCCACCCCTGAGAGCTTGGTGGTCCAAGCCTCAACTTCCAGTTGTGCATTTCCTACCACTCAACCTTATAGGGAATCCGAGAAGCTGGACCATCTTGGGAAGAATGTTTTCTTCCTCCAGCTTAGGACTGCGGTCGGTGAAAACTGCATGTCTCTTAGGCTGTTACTCCCATTCTGTGTGGGACAGGTGGTAGGTGCTGCCACAGTGGCACAGTGCCTGGAGGAGGCCCGGGCAGTGCTCTCTCGTGCATTTGCAGAAGGACGAGACGCTGCCAAGCTCGCCATAGGATGTGGACTGGACACCGCCAACTCGCTGGGCAGGACAATTTCCACGTCGGTAGCCCTGAGACGCTATGCCTGGCTGCGGTCCACTGGCTTTTTGGGTGATGTCCAAGCTATGCTTTTGGAAATGCCCTATGATGGCAGTCGCTTGTTTTGTGACAAAGCAGACAACGCGCTCAAGCGCTTTAAGGACTCCAAGTTTACTGCCAGGTCCTTGGGCCTTGCTTCTACCTCTCACCCCGCGCAGTCTGCTTTTTTCCTCTTTTGTGGCTACGGAAGGAGTGCCCTGCCACGTTCCGCCCAGACCCACAGGCCTGCGCAAGCTGTCTAGCCTCTGCACGGCCGGGGACGTGGGACCCACCGTTGTAGGTCTGGGGATCAGCCTGCGGGCAAGTCCACCAGTGCCTCCTCTGCAGCAGCCTCCAAGCCCTCCTAGTCACACCTTTCAGGCTCACCATCCGCCAGTGGGCGGTAGGATCCGCCATCACCTCCCCCAGTGGCTCAATATCACCTGGATTTTACAGATAATTCTTAGGGGCTACTCCCTCCCCTTCGTGACTACCCCTCCATCCAGGCCATATCAATGTCAGAGGATCACTTGGCCCTTCTCTGCCAGGAAGTGACGGCTGTCTTGCCAAGGGAGGCATCAAGCGAGTTCCTGCCCCAGAAGTAGGTTGTGCTTGTTTTTCCCACTATGTTCTGGTGCCAAAGAAGGACAAGGGCCTGCGTCCTATCTTGGATCTCAGGAATGTCAACCGCTTCCTCCGGAAGGAGAAGTGCAAAATGTTGACATTGGCTCAGGTCCTGTCTGCCCTCGACCCTGGAGACTAAATGGTAGCGTTGGACTTGCAGGACGCTTATATTCATATCCCCATCCTGCCTGCCCACTATGGTTCACGGTAGGCCACAAGCACTTTCAGTTTACCGTGCTCCCCTTTGGCCTTACCAGCGCCCCTCGGGTATTCACAAATGGGATGGCGGTGGTCCCAGCCTATCTGCGCAGATAAGGGGTTCCAGTCTTCTCCTATCTCGACGACTGGCTGTTGAAGGCGGGCTCGCCCCAGGCTGTCTTTTCCCACCTCCAGACGACGGCTGACCTCCTGCATTCGCTGGGGTTCACCATCAATGTGCTGAAGTCACGCCTGATTCCCTTTCTGAAACTCCTTGTCATTGGAGCTGTTCTGGACACCATGCAGTTTCTGGCTTATCCTCCTGAGCAGTGAGTCCGGGATATTTGTGCTATGATTGCGATCTTTCAGCCTCTATCCCGGGTTTCGGTCAGAATGACCCTGAGGCTTCTGGGCCTCATGGCCTCCTGCTGGTGCTCTATGCCAGTTGGCATATACGGGCTCTACAGTGGGACCTGAAGTTCCAGTGGTCACAGCATCAGGGAGATCTCAGAGGGCACTGCACACCAATTGCAGTGGTGGCTAACGAACTAGGACTGGGTCAACGGCAGATCCTTCTCCCTTCCCCAACGAGAGTTCACAGTGGTGACAGATGTATCACTTCTGGGGTGGAGCAGCCACATGGGGAGGCGGAGATCCGAGGCCTCTGGTCTCCAGCGGAGTCCATGCTCCATATCAACCTTCTGGAGCTCCGGGCGATTCATCTTGCACTGAAGGCATTCCTTCCTTCTGTCAAAGGAAGAGTAGTGCAGGTGTTCACGGACAACACCTCCATGTGGTACTGCAACAAACGGGGCGGGGTGGGCTCACGGACCCTCTGTCACAAGGCACTTTGTCTTTTGACATGGCTAGAACTTCAGGGTATTTCACTGGTGGTACAACACCTTGCAGGTTCACTGAACGCCAGGACGGACAAATTCAGCTGTCGGTGCATGATGGATCACGAATGGCGTCTTTATCTGAGGTGGTGCAAGGTCTTTCGGCAGTGGGGAGAGCCATGGTTAGATCTATTTGCCACCGAAGAGAACACTCATTGTCAGCAGTTCTGTGTGATTGGAATTTCCAAGGCGGCACTCGCTAGGTGACGCTTTTCGTCGCAAGTGGAGTTGCGGTCTTTTATACACCTTTCCGCCTATACCACTTCTACCCAGAGTGCTGAAGATCATCAAGCGCGACCGGGCCCAAGTTATTCATGTGGCTCCGGAATGGGCATGAAGAGTCTGGTATCCCGAGCTGTGATACATGGCCATCGATCTTCCGATCAGACTGCCCCTTTGGGAGGATCTTCTGTCGCAGCAGCAGGGGATGGTCCTCCACCCAACCTGTCCAGCCTCCACCGCCTTGTGTGGTGATTGAGCGGCAACATTTGACCTCCTGAAGTCTGTAACGTTATCTTGGCAGCCAGGCGTCCCTCCACAAAAAACAGTATGCACCCGTAGATGGAACAAATTTATGGCATGGAGCGTAGCAAAGGCTGTGGATCCCCTTTCTGCCCCCCTTTCAGAGGTTCTCCTCTTCATTCTCCCCTTGGCCCAACGGGGCTCTGCTCTGGCCACTCTCAAGGGCTATCTTTCGGCCATTTCGGTCTTTCTTCGCCTTCCAGATGAACCTTCTCTTTTCAAGTCCCCTGTTGTAATTCGTTTCCTTGGGGGCATTACTCACTTGTTTCCTCCTGTCCCTTTCGTAATGTCCCAGTAGGACTTGAACCTGGTTCTGACCTACCTTATGTGTACTCCTTTCGAGCCGCTACATAACTGTCCTCTCAGACTTTTTACACTCAAAACTGCCTTTTTGGTTGCCATCACCTCTGCTCACAGGGTGAATGAGCTTCAAGCTCTTTCTGCCAAACCTCCTTTCCTGGCTGTTCATCCTTACACGGTTGTCCTCCACACTAGGCCTTCTTTTCTTCCCAAAGGGGTTACTTCTTTCCACCTAGGACAGACCATCACTTTGCCCACCTTCTTCCCGCCCCCGCATCCTTCTAAAGAGGAGGAGAGGCTTCACTGTCTGGATCCAAAATGTGCGCTTTCATTCTATCTGGATCGCACAAAACAATTCCGGGTGGTTGACCAGCTCTTTCTTGGCTATGTGGGTGCCAAGAAAGGCTGGGCCGTGCAAAAGCGGACCATCTCACGATGGGT
The DNA here is from genome assembly GCF_964263255.1 of Lissotriton vulgaris. Classification (NCBI taxonomy): domain Eukaryota; kingdom Metazoa; phylum Chordata; class Amphibia; order Caudata; family Salamandridae; genus Lissotriton; species Lissotriton vulgaris. Next base: position 107,473 of record NW_028248188.1, on the reverse strand, counting down.
TGTTCTTTGCATCAAAATCTGCTATTCCTTAGCGAAGAAGGAACCTCCAGGGCTGCACGTCCATTCCACCAGGGCGACTGCAGCCACTACTGCTTTGGGATGTGGTATCCCTCTACATGACATCTGCCAGGTAGCCACGTGAGCTTCATTGCACACGTTCAACAAACATAACTGCCTGGACAGCCAAGTCCGGAGAAACAGCGTCTTTGGCCGTTCAGTTCTCCATGACTTTCTGGTGTGAACCTAGTTCAGAGATCCCCCTCCAGGGTTGGTATTGCTGGGGTATCTATTCCAAGGTGTGGAATCCATAACTAATAGTCTCTTTCAGATGCACAAGTTACTTACCTTCGATAACGATATATCTGTAAGACATATATTAGCCCCACCCATCCTCCCTGTTCTGCAAACTGACTTCTAGAGTTTGGAACTCCCTTTCAAGGCCTTAGTTTTGTGCACCACTGGTCAGTGTCTCGCATGGCTCTGCGCTTCTGGCGTGGAATGTTGTTTAAAGTACTGACGTCAGCGTGATGTGGCGGCGTCTAAGTAGATACCGCAACATCATTCCGGTGATCACGTCGCCAAAGACAAACGTGGAGTCGACTGACACCACCTACCAACGCGCAGGGGTACTTCTGAAGAAAAAATTCTCCAGATCCAGTCTGACGCCTGGGGAGGTAATTCTAAGGTTAGGAATCCATAACTAATATATGTCTCTTACAGATATATTGTTACCGAAAGTAAGTAACTTGTTCTTTACTGCTTAGGAAATTGCCTTCACAATCAGTGAAGAGGGTTATTAAGAACTTCAGTGAGAGAGTTATTTTTTTTCTACCTCCAGTCCAGTAAATTACTGCCGTGGAAGTTCCTTGTGGGCCTTCCGTTAGAATTAATGGATAACATTTCCCTTTAACTTTGTAGCTATAGCTTCTGCATGCAGTGTTCGCTAAATTCAACTTTATGTTCCCATGAGACAGACCAATTAACGAAAGGAGAGGGAGAGAGGAGGGAGCTTAGGTGCTTATTTGTCTCCCCTAATCTTAGATTAAACAAACAAAGAGAACTAGCTCAGAGCTAAGCTTTAAATAACCCAGTCATCGGGGTCATCAGACAAAAGTCTCCCTTGCAGGGAACCCATTTGATTTATCGAATAACCCTCACCCACCAACCTAGTTGGTGGCATGCTTCATCATTGGGTTCCAACCCAGGAAGCCGAGTGCCTCCTAGGTGTGCTTTGACACCTAATTACAGAAGATCTGTTTTTTTGTTGTTTCCTTTTCGTGAGTAGTGGATACCGTGAGAGTGAAAAGTTAAAACTACCTGCAGGGTACCAAATTCCTTATGTTCGAGGCATGTGGGCTGCTGAATTCATATCTGTGCATAGATCGCCGCCTAGTGTTGGGTCCGGATGATTGCACATTGTTGTCCTGGAAGAGTCTTCGAAGTATCACGAGATAGGTGGCTCCTCCCCTGGACTACAGTGCGCATGGGCATCCTCTCCATCTTCCGATTGTTTTTTTCCGCCATTGGGTTCGGATGTACTTTCTTGACTCAAGTTCGGAATCAGTATAAAACACTTTGCGCAAGGCCAAAAGGCCTTCGGGCGTCGGTATTGTCTCGTTCGGTGCCTATACTTCATCCAGTTCTTCAAACAGTACGTCGAAGGCCGTTTGCCTTTTCGACACCAAAGGCCCTAACTAGGACGACGATGGAACGGAGCCCGTTCAAGAGATGCCCCGTCTGCAACTCAAAATACCCTCACATTGATGTGCACCCAGTGTGCAATAAATGTTTATCCCCGGACCACGAGGAGGCCAGCTGTATGGCCTGTTCCAAGTTCCGGTCGAAGAAGACGCTTCGATTTCGACGCGCCGCACGACTGTCTGCACAGAAAGCGGCGCCTGACCCGGAGAACATCTTCGAGGCCAATGACTATGAAGGCGTCGATGAAGAGGATCCTGACCAGCAGTCGGACCCTGCGTCGGAGCAAGACTCTAACTTCGGTGTGGATGACGATGAAGACTACGTCCATGATGAAGACTTCGAGCGATGAGCAAGGCCCACCCGCAGTCGCAGGCCTAATATTGACACTGTGCTCTCTAAGGCTCAGGTCGAGGCATCGCCGGAAGGCCTTAGCCGAGATCTTACTCCACATTCTATAGCCCCACGTCAAGGCCCGGCTAAGAATACTTCGAAGGAGCCATCGGTCGATCCACCAAAATCGAAACCGAAACCAACAGAGGCGAAAACGAACCCGAAACTGTTGAAGACAGTCCTCGGATCGACACCCTCGAACTCCTCGGCTCCAGTCAAGTCTACAAGTGTCATCGACCCTTCGGGGTCACAAGGGGGCGTCGTCCCCAAGAGCGGGGCGCCGAAGCCAGTCTCTACGGTCAAGCACGTCACTCTGACGCGGTCGACGTCCAAACATGGCGACACTGCGAAAGGACTCCAGGCTAAAAAGACTGTCGAACCGACACTTGCAGCCTCCAAGCCAATGTTGAGCAAGGCCCTCGAGTCGAAGACCAAACCCGACCCGAAAGAGCATATCGCGTCGAAGCCCAAGGCCGTACCTGCTGCGCACCATGAGCTCGAGTCGACGCAAGGCCGTAAGCATGCTGGTGATCCACCAAAGCAGATCGGATCGAAGACGACGTCAATCACAAAGAAGGTCGGTTCGTCTCCGGTGCTTCCTCCACCAATTAAATACAGACTGCCCCCGACCGCTCCACCCAAAGCGTTCGAGCCACAAAAGAGCACCGAAACGTCCAAGAAGGTGTCGGGACCTTCCAGATCTCAGTCCATTCCGGAGGAGGTAATGTTCCAGGCACCCTTGTATGACAATCAGTCGAAGCTATTAATCGACTCCGATTCTGGCAGACTCACCATTCACAAACGGAAAATCGCTCCAGAACATCCTTTGGAGTCATACAAAATCCCTGTCAAAAGGAAAATGGATTCAGCCACCTCACCTGTTCTCTTTGAACCTGTGGAGCCATATACACAACACAATGCCTATTCTCCCACACGCAGCGACGAGGATGTGGGAGAGGGTTACAATCAGGTTGAATTTACTTATCATGCTGACACAGATCGGGAGGAACCTCAACCCTGGACTGACCCTGTTGACCCTGATGAACCACACACTACGCCTGATACTCAGTCCTATAATGTCAAGACCTCGCCTACTGAAGACACGGCGGCGTTTAACGCTTTAATTGAAAGGGCGGCCATTAACCATGATGTGGAAATGCACGCTGACCCAGTGGAGGAGGACTTTGTTTGATACTTTCTCCACCTCTGAAAGATCGGTAAAGACATTGCCTATGCTAAAGGGTGTCCTCAAACATTCTACTGACATTTTCAAGGAGACCACAAGGGCAAAGGTTGTAAACCCAAGGATTGAAAGAAAATATCATCCTGCGCCTGTGGACCCTACGTACATCAAGGGCCAGCTCCCATTGAACTCCCTAGTAGTGGCTAATGCTCGCAAGAGAGCAAACTCTCAAAAAAGTAGTGATGCTCCTCCTCCGGACAAAGAATCCAAAATCTTGGAAGCTTCTGGCAAACGGGTAGCAGCTCAAGCGGCTAATATTTGGAGGATCTCAAATACGCAGGCCCTATTAGCCAGATATGATAGGGCTCACTATGACACGTTAGAACAGCTAATGCAACACCTGCCTGATGTTTATAAGGAGGGAGCAGAAATGCTGATACAGGAAGGAAAGTTGATTTCAAATGCATCCATCAAGTGTGCACTCGATGCAGCAGACACAGCAGCTAGGGCCATCAACACTAGTGTAATGCTGGGACGTCATGCCTGGCTCTGCATCTCTGGTTTCAAACCAGAGATCCAAACAACTTTGCTCAATCAGCCAGTTAACCCTGACTTTCTTTTTGGTCCTGATGTAGACACGACCCTTGAAAAAATTAAAAAAGACACTGAGACAGCAAAATCCGTGGGGGCTCTGCAGTCACAGCAGTTCAGGGGCAGTTCCTTTCGTCGCTCCGGTAATAGGGGAGCCTCTAGAGTTCAAGTATTGCAGCAAGCCCAATCCAACAAGGGGAGCACGCAGACCACCGACAACAAAAATAACAGGGGTGGATATCGTGGGAACAGCACCAAAGGCAGAGGACATGGAAATAACAATGCCAGATCCTCCGCCACCAATAAACAGTGGCGCCTTGTCACTGCCCCCCGACCATATAACACCGGTCAGGGGAAGACTCCAGCAGTTCCTGCCAGTCTGGGAAGGCATTACCACAGACAGGTGGGTGAGACAACTTATCCAATACGGCTATTGTCTGAAACTAACCTCCACTCCTCCCAGCATACCCCCAAGGCACCGTCCTATGTCCGCAGAGCACATGCACTTATTGCAGCAAGAAGTAATCTGCATGCTGCAAAAAGGAGCCATAGAACTCGTGCCTTTAGAACAGCAAGGTACAGGGGCGTACTCACTGTACTTCTGAATTCAAAAAAAGGACGGTTGCCTGCGGCCCATTCTAGACCTCAGAACCCTGAACCAGTACATCTTGTCAGAACATTCTCACATGTTGACTTTACAGCAAGTTCTACCATTGCTCAGACAGGGGGACTTCCTGGCAACCCTAGACCTGAAGGATGCCTATTTTCACATTCCCATTCACCCAGGTCACAGGAAGTATCTCAGGTTCACCGTCAACAACCAGCATTACCAGTTCAAGGTCCTGCCTTTCGGGGTCACTACAGCCCCCAGTGTGTTCACCAAGTGCTTAGCGACAGTGGCTGCGCACCTTCGGAGACAACACATCCATGTCTATCCTTACCTGGACGACTGGCTTGTTCAAGCAAAGTCAGCCCAGCAATGTGCCAGCCACATGTCCCGCACAATTCACCTCCTACACAGTCTAGGATTTTCACTAAATTACCCAAAATCACACCTTCAGCCCGCACATGTACAGCAGTACCTAGGGGCGACAATAAACACTATGACAGCAACAGCGCAGCCAAACTCGTCCAGAGTCCACAGCATGCAATTGCTAATTCAGAAATTCAGACCCCAACACTTGCTCCCGGCGCAGGTGTTCATGCAAGGCTGCACATGCGTCCCCTCCAAGAGTGCTTAGCACGACAGTGGAACCAGGCTCGTGGACATCTAAAAGACCTAGTGTTGGTGACTGATCGTGCATACAACTCTCTGCATTGGTGGAACACACAAAACTTTTGCAGGGGACGACCGTTCCAAGAGCCTGTACCACAAGTAGTGCTGACGAAGGACTCGTCTCTCCAGGGCTGGGGAGCGCATGTCCTCCATTATACAGTGCAGGGACTATGGACGACACAGCAGCAGAAGATGCACATCAACCTGCTGGAACTGATGGCAATCTTCATGGCGATGAAGGCGTTCAAATTACACTTGTGCAACAAAGTCGTGCTGATCCGGACGGACAACATGACTGCCATGTATTACATCCAGAAGCAGGGAGGCGCACACTCTCCACAATCGTCTCATCTAGCCCAGAGCATGTGGAAGTGGGCCATTCAGAGAAACCTGTTCCTCATGGCAGAACATCTCCCAGGCAAGGACAACCAGATGGCGGACCTGCTCAGCAGGCACAGCCATCAGTTGCACGAGTCGGAAATACACCCCTCGGTGCTCCAACCATATTTCCAGCAGTGGGGTCATCCAGAGATCGACCTATTCGCTACACAGGAAAACGCAAAATGCCAAACCTTTGCCGCCAGGTTCCCACACCCGCAGTCTCAGGGCAATGCGATATGGATGAACTGGTCAGGCAGATTTGCGTACGCTTTTCCTCCAGCACCAGTCATACCGCTAGTGGCACGCAAACTGCGACAGCACTCCATGACGCTCATCCTGGTTGCTCCAACATGGGCAAGGCAGGCCTGGTACACCACGTTCCTAGAACTTTCAGTGGTGCCTCACGAAAGGCTGCGCCTCACGCCCAGTCTCCTCACTCAGAGCCATGGAGACATTCAGCACCCAGATCCACAACAGTTGAGCCTTGCGATATGGCTCCTGAGGTCATAGTTTGGCTACCTCAACCTACCCCCGGACTGTATGAACATCATCAAGGAGGCAAGGCGACCTACAACCAGGGCATGCTATGCGGCCAAATGGAAGCGATTTGTCATTTACTGTTCCAATAATGACATTAATCCGCTAGATGCGTCCACGCAGAACATCATATGTTATTTGTTGCATCTATACAGATGCAATCTGGCATATAGTTCCATCAGGATACATCTGGCCGCCATTGCAGCATATCTTCAAAACAGGCAGCATCTTTCCCTTTTCAGGGTGCCTGCCATTAAAGCCTTTATGGAAGGACTCAAAAGAGTGATCCCTCCCAGGCACCCTCCTTCACCTGTCTGGAATCTAAATATAGTTCTTACCAGACTAATGGGACCACCCTTTGAACCTCTTCGCTCTTGTGAAATACAGTTTCTTACATTGAAAGTGGCTTTTCTGGTAGCCATCACATCGCTAAGAAGAGTTAGTGAGCTTCAAGCCCTAACTATTCAAGAGCCTTTCATACAGATTCATGATAATAGGGTAGTGCTACTTACCAACCCTAAATTCATGCCTAAAGTGGTGTCGCAGTTCCACATTAATCAAACCATAGAACTGCCAGTTTTCTTCCCCAATCCAGATTCTGTGGCAGACCGAGCACTGCACACCTTAGATGTTAAACGAGCTCTCCTGTATTACATCGACAGGACAAAAGATTTTAGAAAGACTAAACAACTGTCTACCAGAAAGCTTTATTCGAGTTGCATACTCATAAAAGCACAACATACATTTTAAAACTTCGCAATTGATAATAAAATATTTAGTCAAATACATGTTTATATAACAGTTGTGCAAGTTTGATCAATATAAAAATTAGCACAGATTTAAAACCATAATCAAAACACATTTGAGGAAAGAGCTCTCCGCCTAATGGACCAGGCCCACCCCAGATACTTAGCTATTCCCATAACAATAGGCTCCTCCGTGGTGGTACAGATAATTCTCTGAGCCTCAACAGCACTGGATGTCCCAAGGTTCTTACAAACTGGGGCTAACCATACCCTTCTTGGGGTGGCATAGGCGTTGCAAGCAAATAGGAAGTGACCCACAATTGCGCCACATGCTGGGCAGCACAGGGTATTCAGACTCTTCCACCTGCCTGTTAAATGTCTCAGGGGGAGGGAGCCGGATCTTAGCTGGAAAAACAACTTCCTGTCCATAGGGACAGTTATGCTGTCCCAATACTGTTTTAATACGGGACACATTTTGCTTTCCAGGAAACGACCACCCATCGAATCAGATTTTACCCCCCTCCAAAGCCTACCATCTATCCACTCCCAATATAGAGTTTTAAGTGTGTTTTTGCTTGGGAAAACGTCCCCCGCGGGATTATCATAGAGGTTGGAAAGACCCAGTTCACCTAACATTACCCTTAAGTTTTTCAACCATGGTATTTTATGGAAGGTGTCCATTTTAATTATTGCCAGAAACCCATCTGCATAGTGCTTAATCTCGGGAGTGGACCAAAGTCGTCTCCAATATAAAATGGGACGCAATCTAGCTCGATCGCTGACAGATCTTCTCCCCAGGTCAAGACTAAGAGGGATTAGTGGGGTGCTCTGGGGAAGTCCCGTAATTCCCCTAAGGTACCTGTTCTTTGCTATCTGTAGGGAAGTAAACTTTTCGAAACCCCACAGCTCAGCCCCATATAGGGCCGACCCTATTGCCCTTGCATCATATACAGCAAGGACAGGTTTTATGGGCTTTGTTTTTGATCTTTTGTGCTCCACCCGTAGAGCCCCCGAAATTTGCTGATGTTTCAAAACCGCTTTTTCTATGTGGTGGGACCAACCGTGGTTATCTGCTATTTGTACCCCCAGGTAGGTAAACTCCCTTACTACCTCAAGCCCGATGTTATTCATGTGTATCCTAGAGCGAGGTTTACATCCTCGGGAAAAAGCCATCAACTTGGTCTTACCTATGTTTACTTCAAGGCCATGCTCCAGACAGAACTCATCAAAGATATTCAAGGCACGCTGTAGCCCAGCCGGGGTCTTAGACATTATTAACGTATCGTCGGCGAACATCAGGATTGGAACCCTGATGCCCGCTAACGAAGGTGCATCCACACTAGCGTCCAGCATCCTACCAACTATCCCATTAATATATAATGCAAAAAGCAAGGGTGCCATTGCACAACCTTGGCGAACCCCTCGTTCCACTGGAAAGTCGATGGAAGATTGGCCATTCAACCCCCACTGGACTTTAGCAAAATTGCTCTTGTGCAACCTCATAATTAGAGTGAGCAATTCTGCTGGAATGCCTACCCTATTTAAAACTGTCCAGAGCTTACTTCTTGGAACTAAATCAAAGGCAGCCCGCAAGTCAACAAAAGCGACATACAGGCTGCCCTTGCCAAGAAGTACCGTCTCCCACCGCAACATAGTAAAACGAAACACCTGGTCAACGGTGCTAATGGCCCTCCGGAAACCTGCCTGGAAGGGGGAAAGGGAGTTATTTTCGTCCACCCATTCCATAAGTTTGTTTACCACCATCTTCCCAATTACTTTTTGGATAGTGGCAATCAAACTTATTGGCCTATAATTAGCCGGAAGGGATCGATCTCCTTTTTTATGGATCGGTATAATAATAGCTCCCTTCCATTGGTCTGGGACTAGCCCACCTTTTGCGATGGCATTCCCCAATAGAAACACATACCTAACCCACCTGTTTTTGTCGTTTTTAAAAACATCTGAGGGTATCCCATCTAAACCAGGTGTCCTACCCCCTTGTGTGGAACTTATTGCAAGTTCAACTTCTTTGGCGGAAAACAAATTGTCTTTGGGAAATACAGCTAAAATTGCATCCCCTCCCACCGTCTCCTTTGTCTCTGCATATTGGGGCCTGAAATAGTTCACCCAAGCGGACTCTGCAACGTTATTATCTGGTTTTTTTGGGGTACCACCTCTGCCCCACTTCACTATCTTCCAGAAAAGCCTGGAATCCTTGGCTCTAGAGGCCTCTTTTAGTTCATCCCAATACTTCTCATCCCACGTTTTCTTTGCCAGGGAGATGCTTGTATTGTACTGCTTCCTTGCTGCTATAATTGCTGCCCTGTCCCCATTTCTAATAGCATTACCCAGGGTTAATCTGGCTGCCCTACACTCTTGATTGAACCATCTAGCTGGTTTGGTGGGTACTGTACGATTTCTCTTACATGCTCTCATAAAATGGGGTTTTAAAAGGGAGAAGAGATTGTTATGAATATCAGTAATTGCCCTAGATCCTGGGACTGTAGAGCTTGCTAGTTCCATGGAGACAATTGCAATATCCACCTCGGAACCGATAGAGTCCATAGATGCTGCATTCGCCAACACACATGGCCATTTAAGTCTGCGCATATCGTTTGACATGTCTGGGAGCAACCCATCACTTGCTTGGAAGTTGGGCTGTGTTAACTTCCACCAGGTATGGGTCACACAAAGGGGGTTGTGATCACTTTCTATCCTGCCCTTGATTTCCATGTCACAAACCCCCTGCCAGAGATGAAGACTACATATAACGTAGTCTATCCTACTTCTGTTGTGACCATTATCATATGTACACACACCCTCCTTGTCTCCCTTGTTCTTCCATTGAGGGCTCTCATCCCATGTTCCAAGCACATAGTATTTAGGAGAAGTATATCCTTCGTCCAGCGTTTAACAGGAGCTAGATTCAGATAGGGGACTCCCCATAGATTGTCCTCCTCCTGCCCCAATGGATCTTCAGTACTGTCTAAGGGTTCGAAGGTCCTATTTAGATCCCCAGCTATTATTATTCGATTTCCAAGGGACTTGGTTTGCAGAAAATTAGATAAGGCCTCTAAAGTGGGGGAACTCCCAGTATTGGAGCCTCTAGCATAGACATTATACAAATCTATCACACCCCACTTTACTGAGGAAATTCGCAACATTAAAATGTCTCTACAACCCAGATCCCACATTTTCACAGTGGTATCAAAGTTCTGCCTAATCCAGACTGTGAGGCCTCCCATAGGTCTACCCCTGACACCTCTACTTGCTGGAATCGAAAAATTTAAATAACCTGGGAGATAGATAGGATCACAAGCCCATGTCTCCTGTAGAAAACATAGTTCAAACCCATTAATAAAATCAATCCATGATTGTGACATCAGCTTACTCCCCAGTCCTGCAATGTTCCAAGATATAAAACTCCCTGGAGCAGATCCATCCTTGCATACTGTTCTTGTAATGGGCAATCTAGGGGAGTTCATTGGACTACCACCCTGCTCACCCCAATTTTGGTCATTACCCGTGGTGTTTTGTTCAACTCCTTGCGAAACAGTAATGCTTAAAACAAATGGTTCCCCACTCCCAGAGTTTTGCATTAACCCCCCGGCAGTTTCCTCCTCAAATACAATCCTTTCACCATCATTTGTTTCATTTGACACAACATCAGTATTCAATGCAGGGACATCAAGGTTCCAACATGACTTCCAACAAGATGTACCTCCCCTGTTGTTCCAATAGTCAAACTTTGGTCAACAACCCCAATTCAAACATTGCATGCCTTCCAGATAGTTGTAGTTTAAACCATTACTGTGGGTTTGCCATTGCAATGGGGTAATGGATGGTGGAGCAACCCTTACCATCGGGGGGTTGCTAAAGCTGTTTAAGTTCCTAGGCCCACCTACTTTGGCACATGTTTGCCTTGGGTAAAAAAAGGTGAGGTCCACAATGCCAATTCCACCACTACTTGTACAACAACCCTGCCTCGTTATCCAACCAGCCACCCTGGGGTCTTGAAAATTGATAACAATACAGTCCCCCCCCCAAGTTTTTGGGAGTGTAGCCAATCCAGTCAATCCTCCTTACCCCTATTATCAACCCATCCACTTCCCCCGGTAATGGTCTATTTACCCTTAACCAGTGCATTAATTTGTTTTTGAGCATCTGGAAGGTTTCTCTTTGTCCAACCAAAAGAGGTGGTACATTGATGAGGACCGCGACGAAGGGATGGGAGTCCGGGGTAAGATTCACAGGAGGTATCCTTTGAGGTGGCTTCACTGGATAAGTTGGTGGTTGTCTGGTAGCTGGGACATTGGGACAGGGTATAGGGATATTTGATGTTTGCTGGGAGTTTGTGGGTACAGCATTGCTTAGCCTGGAACCGTTAATACCCCCCGCTCCAACATTAGGGTGGGGTTTAATAATGCTTGGTGGGGGCTGGGGGTTATTTGGAACAGTGGTACTACTTTGCGGACACTCTTTATTATTGCCCTTTGGCACCGGGTCTGGGACCTTAGTTACTTTTTCGCCTGTACTAGTACCCGTGCAGACTAGCACTACAGGATTAGGCGAATGACTTGGTCCCTTTTTCTGGGACACGTTTGTAGTTCTGCCTGTCGGGGATTTTAATTCTACAATAGGCAGATTTTGTGTCTTTCCCGTGGTTTCCCGGACCTTGCTAGTCTAAATTAATCTAGGTTGTGATTTGATTAATGACTTTGTGTGGAAAAAATTGTCTAAGGTGGCCTGCTCAAAATGATTCAAACGATTAACTAGCTTATTAACTTGAACCTCTATGGGTGTCAAAAGCGACCTTAATAGCTTTTCCAACTCGGGTATCAGTAGATCTGTCGAGAGGGCATTCACAACCAACCCCTTCCCCTGGGAGTCATTAGAAGAAGGGTTTGAGCTCGCCAAGACTACATTTCCCCCCTCATTTGATAGGTCACCACTTTCACTAACCCCACTATGCTCCTTTTGGCTAGGTAAAGGATTTTTTGCGACTTTCCTAACCTTGTTAGGGGGTTTTGAGGAGTAACATTTCCTCGGAGCAGTACTCCTCTTTCTTTTTGCGCATGGTTTTGAATCAGACACACTAGCTTCAACTATACAGGATGGGGAGTCTATGGGATTTACAGATGGAATTGTGGACAGGGTAGTAATATCCGATCTCGGTGGCGAACCACCCTCAGGCTCCAAAATTAAAGGAGAAACATTGGGTATTTCAAACACAACAGGCAGGGTTATGGAGGACAAAGGGGTAACCAATGCCGGGAAGGCTTGCGGCAAGCGTTTTTCTGTAGAATTTTTAAGGAGCTCAATAGACAGCCTACGCTCGGCTCGTTTTTCTGCTAAGGAGATCTCCTTATCAATATCTTGGACAACACGATTAAAAAATGTTTTCTATCGGCCAAGGATGGTTGGTCCACCCTCAGCCTGAGAGGGTGCCAAGTTGGTGCTATTTAGCGTAAGAGACATTATTTATAGCCCCCCACAACAAAACAACAAATACTTGATCACAATAGGACACAAATTTAAATGAGTCAGTATAGTCCACCAAAGTAACAAGAAAATTATTAGTCCTACTCGTCAATGGGGTGGCCCAGCCCGGCCTCCTTCGGCCCCAGACGGTCCCGCCCTTCTCCCGGGCTTCTCCCGGTCGCTCCCGCGCGCTCCCGCGCAGCGGCAAGGACTACTCCTTATATGTAGGGGAGGTGTTCAAGGGCGGGGCAAACAGGGAGAGCGACCAGGTGGAGGTGATTACAGCGCAGGGACTCCTGGGCAATGGAGTCCCTGTCCCTCGCCTGGCGCTCGCAGCCCTGTACTTCCTCCTCCTGCCCACGATGTCCGATGTTAAAATCCTCAGGAAAGCGCCTTGACACACAGGCGAAGTGGGACCCGCGCAGCGGGTTCCGCGAGGTCTCCCAGCAAAGAAAGGCAGTCCAGCGAGGGAAAAGCAGCACACAAGGGTTCTCCTTCCTCAAAGCACAGAAAGCGTCTCCCACTGAGGCAGCAACTTGCAGGCACCTTTCACTCGGCGCTCAAGGGCGGGGCAAACAGGGAGAGCGACCAGGTGGAGGTGATTACAGCGCAGGGACTCCTGGGCAATGGTGTCCCTGTCCCTCCCCTGGCGCTCGCAGCCCTTTACTTCCTCCTCCTGCCCACGATGTCCGATGTTAAAATCCTCGGGAAAGCGCCTTGACACACAGGCGAAGCGGGACCCGCGCAGCGGGTTCCGCGAGGTCTCCCAGCAAAGAAAGGCAGTCCAGCGAGGGAAAAGCAGCACACAAGGGTTCTCCTTCCTCAAAGCACAGAAAGCGTCTCCCCAACTGTTTGTTGCCTTCTCTCCACAACACAAAGGCAACCCCATTTCCAAATCAGGTATAGCCAGATGGATTGTTAAGTGCATACAAATCTGTTATCAAAAAGCTAAACGCACATTAACAGTTCCCCCAAGAGCGCATTCCACACGCAAGTTAGGGGCATCCATGGCTTTCCTAGGTAACATTCCCCTAGAGGATATATGTAGAGCAGCCACATGGACCACCATACATACATTTACCAAACACTACTGCGTAGATGTACACTCCAAACACCAAGCTGCTGTAGGGCAGGCTGTTCTCAAAACCCTTTTTCAGACTGCTGCAGCTGGCACGGGCAACCACCGCTAAGGAGGTAACTGCTATTTATTCTATGCACAGATATGAATTCAGCAGCCCACATGCCTCGAACGGAATATGCTACTTACCAGTATGCATCTGTTCTTGGCATGTAGGGCTGCTGACATTCATATCGCCCGCCCTCCTCCCCGGTGCCTGTGTCAGCTGTAGCACTCAGAATCATTCTCAGGCATGGTCATCACTTACTGTATTACACTCCATCTCTGCCACAATGGCGAAAAGCAATCTGAAGATGGAGAGGATGCCCATGCGCACTGTAGTCCAGGGGAGGAGCCACCTATCTCGTGATACTTCGAAGACTATTCCAGGACAACAATGTGTAATCATCCAGACCCAACACTAGGCGGCGATCTATGCACAGATATGAATGTCAGCAGCCCTACGTGCCAAGAACAGATGCATACTGGTAAGTAGCATATTCCTTTGTGGTCCCTGGGGTAGGGTTAAAAAGAAGTTATTTTGACGTGAATGGGAGAGTTGATCTCGCACTTCTCTTCAAAAAATTTTAAACCATAGATCTGTAAGGAAGTGTGTTTCTCGTTGCAGTAACCCCCCCCCACACACACTTTTTTGCCTGATACCTGATGCACTTTTCCTTGGTGTGCCCTGGGTCCCTGCCAATCAGGGACCCAGGGACAGTGTTCCTTCCCTAAAAACTGTACTAAAGCCTAAACCCAATTGGCATCTCTGACCACATGTCAGCCCCTGGTAAATGGTACCCTAGGTAATCGGGGCATTGTGACCAGAGAAGACCCCTAAGGGCTGCAGCACTTATTGTGCCACCCTTAGGGGCACTGTACCCTGACACACACATACTGCCTTTGCAGGCTGAGTGTCCTGGTGCAGAACTAAACAAATAGTCCACATGGCACACATCTCTGTGTGCCATGCCCACAAACCCACTGCCCTGGCATACATCAGCTGCCCCTCTAGCTGGGTGTCCTATTCCAGTGGTGTGAGCACAGGTGCATGAGCTATGTACCCCTACAGTACCCAGGGCCATTCCTGGGCACTGGAATTGCAGTGATGCATTAAGAGTATATGGTGCTGGGAGTTTGTCATTACGAACTCCACAGCTCCATAATGGCTACACTGAAGACTGGCAAGTTTGATATCAAACTTCTCAGCACATTAAACCCACACTGATGCCAGTGTGGTATTTAATGTAAAATGCACTACAGAGGGCATCTTAGAGATGTCCCCTGAAACCTAACCTACAATCCACGTCTTGTCTGAGAGGCTGCCTAGGCTGGCACACAGCAGACATGTTGCTGGACCCTTGGGTGGAGAGCCCCCGTTCTCCTGGGCCTGCAACAATGCACATCCTGGAAGAGGTGCCAAGCCTCCTCCCCCAGGATGGGCAGGAGAAGCTTTAAAGGCATTCTGTCTTTGTGAGCTTCTCCAGACCCCTTGCTGTACTCAGCAACTGGCCCCCACCAGTTCTGACCTCCACTATGGCGGGAAACCCTACCTCAGGAAAGGGGGTGTGCTGGCCTGTGCCCCCTCCACCCCTTAGGTGGGAGAGGCGAGGTGAAGCACAACTCCGGGCTACCGCCATCTTGAGAGTGGGGAGCCCTACCCACTCACAGCTAGGCTCCTGCCCCCTTCCACAGGAGATGAGCAGGTTAGGGGTGTACCCACCCCAGGACGGAGACATATTGGTCCCTGCCCTCACACTACCTGTAACGCCCCTAAATTTAGTATTTAGGGGCACCCTGAACATTCCTTCTTCAGATCCCAATTGCAACAAGAAACAAGACCTGCAGTGCAGCTGCTAACAAGAGGACGACACCAACTGACTTGGCCCCAGAACCCTACAGGCCAGTTGATCCTTAAACCTGCTCCTGCAAAACTCCGGCCTCTCCTGCGGACAGCAATCTCGAAAACCCCATGAGGCATACACCATGTTGGTTCAGTAATAACAAAGTGGTCTAGCAAATGCACAGGAAGTTTATCCCCAAAGCTATCTTAGATTTTCTTGCTAATCAATCCCTTTCTTTACCTACTTTCATTCATAATGTTTTTTCCTCAGCAGAAGCACACGTCCATGCATTAGAGATCTGGAGAATAGTTATATTTTATTTAGACAAAACCAAAGATGTGAGAAAAACCAAAAATGGACAAGTTTGTCCACTTCAAAGCAGTTTACCTCTGTGGATCTTTTCTTGCATGTTACTATTCTATGACAAACTTAAGTCTTTGTCTGGTAGACCAAAAGCTCACTCTGCTATGAGTAAAGTTGCAACTGCTGCATTATTGAGGAGTATATTCGTTGTGGAGATGTGTTAGTGTGCGACCTGCAGGTCTGTGCATACATTTACAAGCCGTTGCTGTGTTGATTCAGAGTCCCGAACAGATGTCCTAATAAGGCAAGCCCCTCTAAAGAACCTCTATACTTAGTCCATCGTTCTTCCTGATCTTGTCCACCACCATTAGGGATAGGCTAGCATTGTATTGAGTACTTGTGATTTTCAATTGAAATCTCTGAAGAAGGAATAGTCACCTATAATCATATTTCTCTTTCAGTGGAATCTCCATTGAAACCATAAGCAACCTCCAGTCCACGCCATTGTAAATCATCATAATGTCTGGTCGCATTATTCTGGGCCTCTGTTGAAAAAGAACTGTTGCTGATTGGATATGAAGGGATACTTGAGGATTGAGATTCCCTAAAGTTGCACTGTCGTTTTCCTAACTATATATGTCTAGAGCTATACAGCTACATTGCCCTGGTGTTTCCCTTAATTTCCTTTAGAAAAAAAAGGGAAATATTTTTTTCTTGAAACCAAGTTTATTTGGTGACTTTATATTGGAATTGACCTTTTTTTAAGAAACCAATGAAATTGGTAAATATAGTATTTTAATTGGTTGCAAAATTGTTTTTAAATAAAATGTGGCCTTTCGAACTAAAAACTAAGAAAATTATGTAACTTTTTTAAAATGACCCGGGATCCCACCTGTGAGCCAGATTCAGACTCTCTAGAGAAAGCTCATATAGTTAGTGTTTGTGTTCCAAACTTCAACTTAACCTTCTTCTACAGATCCAGTGCAGACTCTGGAGCTGATGCACCCTGAGTTTCCAGAGCTATCGTCAACTCTGCTGAACGATGATGAGGAGGCAGATAATTTGTTCCATTCACATAATAGTGATGCTGGTCTATAAATTAATTTACTTTACGTTAGTAACCTGGATCCCTTGCCTGAATCCACTTTGTCACTTGTGGGGCTCCCGGCAGAGGAAAGTGGCTCATTTGCAGTAGTAGTAGTTCAGACAGCAGCAGGGGGTTTGGACTTGGTACTCCTAACTGGAAAGACCAAGGCGTAATCCCCTTACAGAAGTATTTCAGCTCAGGCCATCCGGAGCCCTGATTACTATTCAGTCAGGATTTTGTTGACCCAGTCTTGACGACTTGGCGGAAACCCTTTTTGGTCCCAGTGGTGAGGACCCCTAACACTAGGTACCTTAGGCCAGCACTGGGGGACTTTACATTTTTTGACGCAGCACCCTACCCCCAGGTTGGCTTGTTGTGCATGCATCTACTCATACGGTGAAGCCAAGCCCTTTTCTATCCATTGAGCCAGACAGGGAGTCAAAAGTTATTGATGGATTAGAAAATAACATTTTTATTCAGGCAGTTTAGAGCTGTGCTCTTCGAATGCCTCTGTGCATTCAGGCCCACTATTGTCACACATCCTCAGAGATGTGCTTCATGAGGTTTTCCCTGTGCAGCTGGAGGACAGTCATAACTCCTTTCTCTGACTTGGGCAAGATACAGCAAAGCTTGGTTTTACAATTTGACCTGGATGCCACTATATTGATTGCTTGTACTGTGGGTACCAGCATCACTGTTGGAAGATAAACCTTGAAAATTGCTCACCATATTTTTTGGGTGATGTCCTGGCTTCTTTAATGGACATCCCTCTTGAGGGTGCCAGACCTTTTGAAGAAAAGACCTATTTGACCCTCGAGTATTCTAAAACAGTGTGGAACCACGTGCCCTCTGTCTATTGGTGTTTAGGTTGTGGCGCTTGCTGATCCTTCAGGGGATTTCCATGAAGGCAAGTCATCTTGCAGGATCCCTCATGATCAGAGCAGATGAACTCAATAGGTTGAATCTTGACTACCTTGAGAGACATCTACACCCAGAGGTTGCAAAGGCTTTGATAGACTTTTTGCTATATCTGAAAATGTTACGTTTCCAGCGTTTTGCCCTCTAGTTTCTCCCTCGGAAGTGGGGGGTAGTCTTTAGGGGATGCCTTCAGTCAACGTTGGGACATTAGCCTTCTGTGCACGTTTACACCTGCCCGTCAGCCAGCGGGTCCAAATGTAATCTGGCAGGAATCAGTACAATTGATTATTGTAGCTCCTGATTAGATTTGTATGATTGGGTTCGCATAACTCCTGAGCATGTGTCCTCCACTTCCAACTTTCTTTGAATGGGAACCTGCTGTCCCAGGATCAGGATAGTGTTAACCCTGACTCTCCCCAATCTGTTCTATCATGCATGGAGATTGAGCTGCATAGAATGAACGGGTTTGACCTTCCAAGAGAAATAGTGGATGTCTTTCTGGCTGAACATGGCTCTTCTCTCAAGTAAATATATTCAGGCCATTTTACTAAATCTGCCACCCTGTGTGAGAATAATGTAGCTTGAACCCCGGCAAGTAGAGTAGTCTGATGTTATTGTATTTGTATTTTTTGGCTCTGCAAAGTTTTGCTATGGTTAATTAAGTTACTCCTATGTCCTTTCTTTGTTTCCCTTATCAGCCCTTTTTATTAAAATCTTCTATTTTGGTGCGTTTCTTGAAAGAGGTTTGATACATTTTCACTCCTGCTCCATTTATTATTATGCCGCAGCACTCTAGTCCTGACTTCCCTGATGTGCTCCCTCTAAGCCTCTTCATAGCTGTACTCTAAAACCTTTGCCACTGAAAACTGTGTTTCTCATTCAACTTAGTATTGCACCACAGAGTTGCAGGCCTTGTACTCTGTCTCCGCATACTACAGTTTTTCATCCTGACAACCTGGTGCTTAGAACCCTTGTATCTTTTCTCCTGAACATGGTGTCACATTTCCATGCGTGGTAGTCTGTCACACACTTGTGTGCTCTTTTCTCTGCTTCATCTGTATAAAGATGAGAAGAGGTTGCACCGGTGCAACTCTATGCAAACCATTTGTATAATGAGGCGGTGCCATGTCGATCATCTGTTTGTGGAGTTCACTGGTGAGAAAAAAGAATATACTGCCCAGCAACAAACCTTACCTTGATAGAATGTCCTTTACGTCAAACTGCATCACACCTTTGCCAAGAAGGAACCTCGAGAGGACCTAAAGGTTTATTCTACTAGAGCCAAACAAAACTATGGCCCTGTCGCATAATGTCCCACATTGGCATCTGTCCAGACTTTATTTCTTTTGTGATGTCTGCATGAAGAACTATTTTGCTCATTTGGTCCCGGTGGGTTAAGTGCGCTCCTCGCTCATCTCCTCAAAGGAGGCTTTACTTTGGTACTGATTTACAAAGAGAGAAACCTTAAGTTAGAATTATCCATTACAAGATGTTATCTTCGGTAATCCTGTTTCTGGTGGATGTTCGATCTAACTGCAAATTCCTCAACACCCACCTACTCTGCATTCTTTGAAGTGAACTTTGGGGAATTAATAAGGTGTGTAGTTAGTTTTTGCACCCTGCTGTCACAACTTCAATCTAGTCAGCCACACTTGCTTTTGAGGGCATGGAGAAAAAAAATAGACAGAATTATGAAAGCGCCCAGGAGTTGCGCCTATATGCTGCCATGTGCCTGGATGTCTGCAGGCTGGAAGGATGAAAATTCACAAGATAGAGAATCCAAACAAAAAAGCATTATCAAAAGTAAGTAACTTATCTCTCTTAAAGAGGAAGAGGGGGGGTCAGTGTAGTATTTGAGGTTAAGGAAGAGAGGTTTTGCAGCATGACTACTTTTCTGAATTCACATGCTATGCATTATTCTACCATTTAGTGTTTGGGTCTGGAGTTGTTCTTGGTTTTTTTTATTATGTTTTTTAAATTTATTTTTCACTGGGTGTTCATGTGTGACGTCAGACAGCGCCACAGAACTTCCTGGCGTAGTCACCCTCTTCAGATTCTTTTTCCCACCATTGGGTCTGGAAGCATGACGGAGGAGCTCTGATGTTTTTGGGGAAAAACTGAGCAAATCAACTACATTGCCGAAGACTGCAAAAAAAGCGATGACGAGGAGGAGAATCCTTTATCACGACAGGGGACCCTGTCGGTAAGAATCACATGGTCTGAGAATAAAGAGGTAAGAGGCAGATATTGGTCATGGGTAACATCCCTTTTAAATCTGCCCCAACTGACACCACAAGTTTGACCAAAGAGACCCCCATTATGTCTGTAACCTATTTTTCCCAAAAGACCACATTGACGAAGGCTGTAAGGCCTGCGCAGAGTTTGTTCCCAGGACTCTCAAGGTACATATCTGACAGAGGCTAAAGCTCTACTCCATGGCCAGAACTCTCACTGAAGGACCTCAGCTTCAGTCCTGTCAAGTATCACGCATCCGGCGTGACACTTACGCATTTCAGTGCGGTGTTCCGCATCACCGCACTGAAATGCATTGTCACGCATTTTGCCGACTGTCCAGCTCGAGCCACCGGCGGCGCTTGTGAAGGGCTCTGCTGCTCCGAGAGACTTGCTGCCAGTGCCAGCAGCTGCTGGGTTCTAGTTCGTAAATAGTTAATCACCATGCTCTGGTCGCTGAGTGAGAGCGCTATGCTACAATGTAACAATCGTGCCTGGCTCCAGGCTGCAATTATTCCTGCCGTGCCGCTTAGTTTGACACATTGCTGCCAATATTTGCCCTCTCAACAGCCGATCCTACTGGCTCACAGCCACATACTCCTCAGGGGTGCCCAAGGGATGGCTATAATCCGAATGTGACCGAACGGAAGTTAGTGAGCACTGATGCAGAAGCGGCGGGGGACTGAAATCTGAGTCAGGGAGTCCTCGCGGTGGCATGCTGCACTGCTCTGTCTTCGTGCGCAGCGTCGCAAATTACCTGCGTTGCCAGCCCGGCGGGGACTCGCCAAGATTCAGTGACACCATGATGACCCCGAGTATAAATTTCACCAGCGGCGGTGTGGCAACACAACAGTGGTGCCAGGACACACAGACACTGAAGTATTGACTCCTGGCCGCACGCCCGCCGCGCAAGAAAAGAGGCATTGGTGATCGCGGGCGGCGGTGCAAACTAAACTGGCAAAGCGGGGGGACGAGGAATGTGGCAGTGCGGAGTGTAGTGCTATCACACACAGGCCGGACCACTGCAGACAGCTCAGTATAGGGAGGCCGATCGGGAAAGTGCATTGTAGAGTGTGGTAGGAGTGATGACCTCTGACCGTCGTGACCGACCGTTTTGCAGCAGCTGTCAGTAAGGACTCTGACAGGCTGCCTGAATTTTCCGGGCACCGGCAGCAAACTGAAAATGATTGCCTGGGAGGAGGGCGGAAGGCACGAGGCAGCCCTGCTCCAGAGTCCATAAATCGCCAAAGCCAGACACACTGTGCTGCGACTTCCTGGATAAAGATCGGATCACCAAGAACCGAGTTAAGTAATTAAAGTAGTTACCACTTGCCACCCCCACTCGAGTCTCTATCAGAGTACTAGATTAGTGCCCTTAAATTTCTGGTACCCTGCAGTACACTTAAGATCTTCCTAGAGTTTCTCCATGCTGAAATTAGTGTATTTTCTGGTGTTTATGTGCTTCCCTCATCTTTATGTTGCTTGCGAGATAGTGTCACTCATAGTCCCTGAAATGTCACTCATATTTTCACTGAAATTATACAACTGTCACTCATAGCAATCTGAAACCTTGGCAGCTATGCAGCTTATCCAGTGGCAAGGAGGAGCATGTTGAGGAGGTTGAAACAGTTTGTGGAGAAGATTCTGATGCCGAAATCTACGTGTCTGAAGCAGAAAAGAGGCAAGCAGCAAAAAAGGCAGCAAAGTACACCGAAAAGAATTAGGTAAAGGTAACTAAACCACCTAAAGATTGAGACACAAAGTCCTTTGAAAATAAGCCCCAAAAGGCACCCTCTGGTTTGAAGCACTCCTCTACCGAAGGTCAGCCAAAACAAAAAGAAGCCACACTGATCCCGACCAAGGGAGGCAAAACACAGTGGAAACCCTCAACACAACCATCCAAGAGACGTGGGCAAGATTTCAATGACGGTGGACCTGTCGCTCCGAAAAGGAGACCGACTCCGAACAAAAAGCACTCAAGGTTGAATGCATGAAGAGAAGGATCAAGGCTGAAATGGCCGCCCTTCGGCAGAGGAAGGAGTTCAACAACTCAATGAGGGATTTCCATATTCCCGCAAAGCCTTTGACGACCACTGAAGCCAAAGACGACCAGTCTGGTATGGAGGCACCGGCTACCCCAGAACCACATGAAGAGGAGCAAGAAGAATTCTATGAAGTCGAGGAGGTTGAAGACACAACAGGGCTCGACGACCAAAACCAGTTTGAGGAGATGTGGCACGATCTTGAAGCAGAGTCCTCAGAGGAGTGGGTAGACAGCTACCCTTCACGGCCATCTCCACTATACGACCTGCCCCTCTACAACAACCTCATCGAGCGGGCTTCAGAGATATAAGGCGTACAACTAGAGGAGGAAAAAAGAGATTCAGGTTGAAACAATGTCTTTACTTGAGGGAAACCTATATCTACCCTTGCTTCCTAGCATACTGGACCAATGAGGTCTTCCATGAGCCTGCCGCTGCAACACCAACATTGGGAAATAAGTACAAGCCTCCTACTCTGGACCCTAAATACATTAAGGGAAATACTCCAGCGGATTCCATTGTGACAACCACTAGGAAGAGGAACAATGCCTCCACATCCACTGGCCCACCACCAGAAAAAGAGAATAAGAGACTGGACTTGGTGGGAAGACAGATGGAAGGAGAAGCTGCAACCCAATGGAGGATTGCTAACTCCAATGCTATCTTGAACTGATATGACCAACAACAATGGGTCGAAATGGAGTCCCTCATGCAATACTTCCCCGAGGAGTACAGAAAAAGGGCCAGAGCAGTAATGCAAGAAGGAAAGAAAATTGCTAATACCTGCCTCAGGTCAGCACTTGATGCAGCAGATACTGCCAGCAGGCAGATGTGCATAGGAACAACATTAAGAAGACACTCCAGACTCAAGAGTATCCGGTTTCAAACCAGAGGTGCAAGTCTCAGTCATCAATATGCCATTCACTGGCAATGCCCTGTTTGGACAGCGGTTAGAAGATACTCTTCAACAATTAAAAAAGGATAACGATATGGAAAAGGCAATGGGGGCACTGCAATTCAGGAGTTCCTTCAAGAGAGGAGAAACTGCAACCAGGAGACACGCAGGCAGAGCTCCCTTCACATACATCTGGGCAACAGCATCCATAAGGCAGCACACACCATACCAGCAGTGGCAGTGCCCTGCAAGACTGTCCTTTTGGGGAAGGGGAAGAGCCCAACCTCCTAGATGGGAGGATCAACAGACAAATGACTTGTACTGCATCCCCCCCCCACCCCCCACGAAACATCTGTGAGAGGCAGGATAAGAGATTATCCCCAAGAGTGGGAAAAGAGTACCTCAAGCAATTGAGTTTTAAACATATGTCACAATACTGCACAGAACTACACAAGGAGCCGCCACAAATATCCCCAAAACCAACGACATTTTGTGGAAAAGAGATCTTACAATGCAGAAATGAGGTAAAAGAACTCTTAGAAAAGAGAGCCATTGAAAAGATGCCAGCAAGGGAAAAAACCAAGGGAAACTATTCACCCTATTTTCTGGTGCCAAAGCAAGATCTGTCTTTGAGGCCAATCCTAGCCCTCAAATTCCTAAACAAGTTCATCTGTACACAACACTTGAGGATAACAACATTTCAAGTAGCAGTGAGAACATTCAAGAAGCCAGATCCCATGGTGGCCATGACAACAGATGCATCCCACAAGGGTTTGGGAGCACACACAGGCACCCTGAAGGTACCTGGATTATGGAATCGCCCAGTTATAGTAAAACACATCAATTACCTGGAGATGAAAATGGTATTCCTAGCCCTTAAGGCTTTCCAATCATGCATAACCGCTCAAACTGTATTGGTCCAAACGGACAGCACAACAACCATGTTCTATCTCAACAAACTGGGAGGAACAGAAATATGGAGATGGGAGAGCCAAAGACAAATCACACTGCACATAGTCCACATGCTAGGAAAAGAAAACGCGGAGGTGGACAGACTAAGCGGGCAGGACAGCACTTCCCACAAATGGGAGATGAAACAGGAAACACTGTAGAAGAGTAGACCTACCCGCAACATCAAAAAAAACACTTCGCCTTCAGGTTTCCACACCACCAGTCAGAGGGTAATATCAGGTCAACAGACTAGTCAGGACGCCTTTCCACTGATTCCCCTGATCCCAAATGTACTGAACAAAGCCAGAGAACCGGGACAAAGCTCATCCTCATAGTGCCTCAATGGGCCAGACAGATCTGGTACTCTGACGTAGTAGAACTGTTCAAGGGGCAGATGGCCAGACTCAAAGCAGTACAAGATCTACTATCGATGCAAGACACGTAAGTGTACCACCTGGAGCCAACCACACTCAGCCTAGCGGCATTGTTCCTTAGTATGTAGAATTTGGGTATCTACAGCTTCTATCCAGGACAATGGAAATCCTAAAAGAAGCAAGGAAACCAAGCACAAGTAAGTTTTATACAGCAAAATGTAATAGATACATTCACTGGTGCACAGATAACAGGAGAATGAAACCAAGGACAGAATAGGAAATGGTACTAACATACCTCACACACCTGCTAGACAGCTGGCTAACCTACTTAACTTTAAAGGTACACCTAGCAGCAATAGTTTTGTACACCAGGGGTATTTCAGGTAACAGTCTCTTCACATCACCAGTGGTAAAGCGATTCTTGGAAGGTTCTAAAAGAGTGGCACCACCAAGATCTTTTCCAGTGCCGTTGTGAAACTTGAACACTGTACTGACTTAGTTAATTGAGAGAGCCTTTTGAGCCCATGCGCAATTCGGACCTAAGATCACCAACTCTAAAGACAGCCTTTCTAATTGCGATCACATCGTTCTGCAGAGTCTGTGAATTTCAAGCATTAATGATTTAGGAACCATACCTACAGATCCACAGGGACAAGGTCATCCTCAGAACTAAACCACACTTTCTACCCACAGTGATAGCCCAATAGCATGTCAACTAAAGCATTCAGCTGCCAACTGTCTTCAAAGTACCAAAGAGACAGCCGAAAGAGCCCTGCACGCATTGGCTGTAAGGAGGGCTTTAGTGTACTATCTACAAGAAACAAAAGGGTTTCATAAAGGAAATCAATTGTTTGTCTCCTTTGCCAGATCAAGCAAAGGTTCACCTGTAGCTAAGGAACTATCATAAGATGGATCATGGAAACAATACAAGCTTGCTATTCGAGAGCGGGCAAAAACCCTACCTGTGCGCCCCAGAGAGCACTCAACAAAGGAAAAATCTGCAACACTGTCATTCTTAGGAAAAGTTCCCATTGCAGAGATTTACGCAGCAGCTACATGGGCACCACCACACACCTTTGCAAAACATTATTTTGTGGAAATTCAAACGAGCAAGGAAGCATAGGCAGGACAGAAGGTATTACAACACGTGTCTGCTAACACATCTTCGCTTCATGCCAGCTAACCCAAGGAAAGGTATACCGCTATATAATCTAATGCACAGTATGTGAATCCAGAAAAGGATTCATGCTGCAAAACAAAATGGTTACTTACCAGTAGCAGTTGTTTTGCAGCTTGAAGAGTTTATTGGATTGACATGCGACCACCTGCTTCCCCAGAAATAAGACTTCAAGCAACCAGGTGAGAAAGAAAAAGAATTTAAAGATGGCGACTATGCACTGGAACTACCAGGGAGCAGTCTGATGTCACACAGGAGTTGGACATACCACCAAATGGTGGTAGACTACACCTGCACAAAAACCGGGAGGATTCCAGGCCCAACCAATAAATGGTGAAATAATTCACAGCATGTGAATCCAGAAACTCTTCATGCTGCAAAACCACGCCTACTGGTAAGTAACCATTTAATTCTGGTTTGGAATCAAGCAGTTAATACATGCTAGTACACATCAGTGCATCAATAGTGATTATCCAATATGAGTCCACAGCTTAAGACCGCGATTACTGTATGTTCTTATGAATTGTAGAGTGTAAGTAATATAATAGCTTCACGTATACTCATGAAAAGTCGTGTACATTTCTTACCTGAATAAACCACCCTCCAAGATAACATTTAGCATCAGTAGTGAATCCAAATGTTGTTTCCTGATAGGAGCCTGGCCTTCTTTCGTGACCCTAGTGTATTGACATGGTACAGTGTGAATACAGGTAATTGCCATCTCACTCACTGTGGCCTTTCTCCTTTTCTCCCTCCAGTTTTGGGACGGGTCCTAGAAGTGACAGATCTGCCAGAGGGGATCACCCGTGCAGAGGCGGACAAGCTCTTTACCCAACTCGCCATGGCCGGTGCCAAAATCCAGTGGCTCAAAGACTCTCAGGGGCGCTCCGGCGCAGGTGGTGACAACGGCACGTCGGAAAATGGCCGGCACATCAATGACCTTGCAGCCTTATACACCATTGTGGCGGTCTTCCCCAGCACCACTGCGGCCCAGAGCGCCTCCCTCAGACTCAACAGCCCAGTCAGCCGTTTTAAGCTGCGAATGGCCAAAAAGAGCTACGACTTAAGGATTCTGGAGCGGGCCAGCTCCCAATAACCAAGTGGCAGGGGGGAGGGTTTTGGTGAGGAAAAGGAGAAGATAAAGGGGGAAAAAACACAAAAAACCCACAAAAATGGAAAAAGCACACAAGACTTTGACAGACTATTTCTTCCATTCGTCACATCTTCCTTTGTCTGGTTCTTTCTCCTTCCTTCTCATCCCCCCTGCCAACCCACCGTTCCACCCGCCAGCGCCTATCCTGTCCCTCTCCTTTTTGTTTTGTAAATTTTTTTTGCTGCCTTGGCGCCTGAAAAGCGTTCCTATACATATATATGTATATATATATTTTTTGGTCTTTTTTTCTGGATATATTTAAATAGACATAATTAAGAAAAGAAAAACAATTGATTTTTTTTTTTGAGTGGAAGACTGTTCCTTCAAGCTGTCGTCCCCCTTGCGCACTCGTTCATTGGTTTTTTTATTTTATTTTTTGGTTTAGATTTGTGCAGGAGTAACGGGCAGTATTTAATTGCACATATGGGTATGTTCATTGTAAATTTTATTTAATCTGTTTTGTTTTTAAATATAAAAGAAGAAAAAATATTGTCTATCAGTTTCAGGCGGTAAGGACGTTTCTGTTTGTGCCAAGAGTTAAGTCTGCTGGAGGCATGCGGGCAGAGGGGCTACTTCCCCTAGGTTTCTGGGTAGAGTAATTGAGTACCAAATGGTGGTTAAAAAGAAATCCCTACGCAAATTAGTGGATGATTGTAATTTTTAATCTGTCTTCAAAGGTGGACTAAGGAAACTACGGGTAAGATGCTGAAAGCAGTACGCAAGTTACAAATTGGGTAATTCAAACAGACAGCTGCCAGAGATCACCAAAGGGAAATGTTTGTCAATGTTGGGAGGCCCTATTGAGCTTGTATAAGAGATCCTATGCACTAACTAGCATGCTATGTATGCACGCTAACAAGACAAACATTCATGTCATCACTTAATGCAGTTCCACAACTCAGCCATCGGAGTCTCTATCCTGCATGGAGGTGTGATGTTGTGGTGAAGTGTGCGGTCACAGTCTGTGAGGGCTACCAGTATTATTGGAGCCTTGGCCAAGGAATTTAAAACAGACTAAAAATGCTAATCTTTTTTTAGATATTTTCCAGTCATAGGTACGTAACATTGACTCCATGAAACGTATGCCTTTTAACATCAGGAGTGCTTTGCAACACAATCGGTGGCTAGAAATAATGGCCCTGTAGATCTAACTTTCATTCACAGTAAAATGTAGAGAATTTCAGAAATACTTAAACATTTTTCTTTCTTTGCCATATTCACTTATTTTTAGTTTGCACACGTCATTGTGTTCAGGTTATGCTGCAAATGCATCCAGAGAAAGTCTAACAGGCCCACACAGATGCAATGTGTAAAACAAGAGCATGAATCATGACTCCATCCACTGGAAAGCTGTTGCTGCATTGCCATTGACAATGTTGAAATCAGTGCCAAGATCAAGTCCATCTTGGTTTCCTCCTACTCGGTGTGCTGGATTTTTTGGGCATCCTTGAGTTAGAGCCATTTCAACCCACTCTGGAGATAGTCACTAAATTGTATAATCCAAAATATGCTTCTTTCAATTTTGCCTGCTGACCTTAAATCTCAACTTGCTTATCTTAAATCACAAATCTAAACAAAAATCCAAATACGGAAGTACCGCAGTTGCGTTGTCTTGACATCTGGTAGTTTTGGCTTATTCAGGTCTGTGTGTAAAGTCGATAGCCCCAATTATGGAAGTATTCCAAGTGAGAAGTGATTTTAGTGTCAGTGCTATTTCTAATGAATACAGCTCCTGCAAACTCATCTTGAAGTATTTGCAGGCAGAAAATTGAATCCAGAATCTTTGAAAGGTTTCATTTCCGTGTGCATGCGCTATAGAGTAACTCGTTCCACAAACTTGGTGTGTAGATTGAGCCTGACTGCTGCCTAGATTTTTTTTTCTTGCACTTCATCTCCTATCTGATGGGGTCCTGGGTGTGAGTGTGCTGAGAGCCACATGAACTTTTGACCCTTGCATCACTGGGTTGTGTTGTTTCTGCCCCACCTGTGGATCTACCTGATGTCAGTCAGAACTTATACAGTGCGTCCATACACACACCCAAGCTCTGCCAACTGCGTCGGTACGGGCCAGCGAATGCTTGGACCGACTCTGCAACAGTACCTTACTCGTCGCGGCTTGCAAGTTGCAGCGAGCCTGTCGTAGCAACTGTCGGGGTTGCGTAGCAAAATGGAAGCGGTGCAGGGTGCGTTACCCTCTTGATAAGGTGAAGGCAGCAGCTCTGTGACAATCATCCGGACAGCATTGGTGAGACCAAGGTTTACGGTGCAGGGTGAGGCGGTACTCGATGCGTTGCCGCCAAGTTGCTATGCAAGCGACAGAGCTGGTTAGCCGGAGCTGGCATCGGTCGGCCCAGACTGCCGTGTGGGACGAGACGATGCATCGTGAAATGTACAATAGTTTCTCCAACCACGATGCGGTCACAGGTGTCTAAGTCGGCCGAGCGAGGGTGTCCGTAAGACCAGGATGGCGAAGTGAAGTGAAGCTAGGCGGTGCGGTGTCCATAGTTCACGGCGCAAGCAGCGGCTCGGTGGCGGCATCAGTTGTCGTCGTTGAGACCAGGGTTGTGGTGCGAGATGCGGACGGTGCCTTCTGGGGTGCCATCAGGATATAGAGCCAGCGACCGAGTCGGTTGCATTTCCGTTCTCCGTGGCAACTGAAACAGCGGTTCCAGAAGCGGTACCCAGAGGTTGGTGAAGCCTGTGCAGTCTTCAGAATAGGAGGCAAGATCTACTTCAAACCCTTGGAGATACTCGGCACAAGTAAAAAAAAGTTCAGTCCAGTCCTTTCACTACTCAAGGCAGAAGCAGCAACTGCAGGCCAACCCAACAAAGCAACAACACAGCAAAGAGGCAGTACTCCTCCTAGTAGCTCTTCCAGCTTTTCTTTTTGGCAGGGTCCTGGTTTGCAGCGAGTTCTAAAGGTCTGGGGTCTGGGCACCAATATTTATGGTCAAAATCCATTTGTTCTCTCAGGCAGAGTGTGTCTGTGCTTAGTCCAAACCAGTTCTGTCCTCTCTGGCCCAGCTTCCTGGCAGGAGGTGGAGACAGCATTGTTCAAGGCATACCAGGCCCATTCAGGTTCAAGGAAATCTCCTCCCACTACTCTAAATGGAGCCTAGGTCTATTCAGCCCAGCTCTGACTCATCCAGGAAAGGCAGGACACACCTCGACCCCCCACCCCAGTGGCTGTCTGAAGAGAATGCACATCCTCAGCCCCTGTCACTCCAAAGCCAGACATTCAAACCACAAACCCAGCAGAGGCACACAGGATGGCTAAGCAAGAACATACCTACTTTCTAAAAGTGGGATTTTCAAACACAGAACATAAAGATCATCTTTACTAAAAGATGCATTTCTACATTCTGATCCCAGACATACTAAACTCCATTTCCCTATCTTGTCCCAATGGGAGGTTATGCTTCTAAGATGTTATAAGTAAAACTGTGATTCTTTCCCATGGGACAGATAGCCTTGCAGTGGTGAAAAACGAAATACACTGTAATTTACCACCAGGATATGTCACACACACCAGTACATGTCCTACCTTTATCATACACAACACCCTGCCCACAGGGGTACCCTTGGCCTACCTTAGGGGTGACTTGTATGTGGGAAAAGGGAAGGTTAGGGCCTGGCAAGTGGGTGCACTTGCCAGATCTACAAAGCAGTTAAAAACTGTGCCCAGAACCTGCAGTGGCAGGTCTGAGATACATTTTCAGGGCTACTCGTGGGTGGCACAAACCGTGCTGCAGGCCACTAATAGCATTTGATTTACTGGCCCTGGCACACTCTGTGCACTTTACATGGGGCCCTAGGAGCTTACCAGTAAACCAAATATGGCAATCATGGAAACACCAATCCATAATAACAATTTACAACAGGGGCACTTTAACACTGAACAGCAGTAAGAAAGTGCTCAGAGACACTAAACCAGCAGCAACAGAGTCCGAACCGGGATGTCAGAAAGCAAAAAGACAGGGGAAACATGCCAAAAGATGCCAAGTCTAACACATATCCCCTCCAGCTGAAAGTAGGGAGAACTACCCAACTTCCTGGGAGTTCTCTTACCTAAGGCGGAAGAACCTGGACAGACCATCAGCGTTGACGTGCTCTGTGCTATGGCTTGTGTTCCATCATAAGTCCATTCCTTGTATCTAGATGGACCACCTCAGCAGTTTTGGGTTCTCATCCCTCATTTGTATCAACCATCTGAGGGGCCTGTGGTCTGTCTGAACTCCGAAGTGAGTCCCAAACAGGTAGGGCCTTAACTTCTCCAGTGCCCAGACCACAGCAAAAGCTTCTCCTTCTATGGCACTCCACCTCTATTCCCTAGGGAGTAGTCTCCTGCTAAGGAAGACTACAGGCTGGTCTAGGCCCTCTTCGTTAAGTTGAGAGCACCGCTCCCACACCATGCTTTAAATCATCAGACTGCACTAAGAATTCCGTGGAGATGTCGGGTGACTTTAGCACGGGTGCTGTGCACATGGCTGCCAAGACCGCTGGGCTGGCCCAAGGACTGTTGGAGGGCTCTATCACCCCTAATGCCAACATCCTAGAGACCTCCTCTTTGATGCTGACCTGCTCAGTCAACCTGTAAATCGTATGTTTTACAGGAGGGCTGTCACCAGTGTCCCTGTTATGGGTACACAGTGAGTAACACCTAGGGTCCGAGAGAACAGTGTGGCGGACTGTCCCAACAACTTGCGACAGTCACCCTGCTGCTCTGGGGTCAGTGTAGGGGAGAGGATCACACCTTCCACTGACCCATTGTACTCCTTAGTGGACAGGAGGTCAGGGAGAGGTTCACCTCCTCTTCCACCCCATCATCTGTCGCCAATTTCATGCTCACATCGGACCTCTCAAAGTGAGGCTTCAGGTGGTTCACATGGAGGACCCTCAAAGGGTTCCTGGAAGTCTGCAAATTTGCCAGGTAGGTGACATCACTTTTGCGCTCCACCACCTCAAAAGGCCCAGTCCACTTGCCCTGCAAGGCACAAGGTTCCACTGTGGCCATGACCCACACTTTCTGACTAGGCTGAAACTCTACCAGAGCAGCATTTCGGTCATACTAGCGTTTCATCATCTCCTGGCTTGCTTCCAGGTTTGCCTGAGCGAGTTTCATGAAGCGGGCAGTTTGGTTCCTGAAGGCCAGCATGTAGCTAAATGCATCCTGGGGAGGTTTCCTGGGAGCTGCCTCCCAACCTTCCTTGACCAAACTAAGAGGTCCTCTCACAGGGTGCCCTAAAAGAAACTCAAAAGGACTGAACCCTATAGACTTCTGGTGTACCTCACTGTATGCAAAGAGTTGGCATGGCAAAAGGACGTCCCGATTATGCCTCATATGTTCTGTTAGACCCTTGATCATGCCCTTCAAGGTTTGGTTGAATCTCTCCTTTAAACCGTTACATTGTGCCTCCGAGAACCGGGTGGCATGGTCCACCAAGACCAGGATGTACTTGTTGCCCATGGCGGTCTTGGGATCCAGTGGCCCCACAATGTCCATCCCAACCCTATCAAAAGGGGTTCCAACAAGTGGAAAGTGTTAGAGAGGAGCCTTACACTTCCTCCCACTCTTACCACTTGCCTGGCAAGTTTGGCAAGACCTGTAATGTCCATCTGACTGCCTTTGCATTTGGGGCCGAACAAATTGGGTGACAAGCCTGTCAAAAGTCTTGTCCCGCGCCAAATTTCCTGCAAAAGGCACGTCATGAGCTAGATCCATTAGGAAGATCCTGAAGTGCTGGGGTACCAATTGCACACAGGCTGAACCAGGCTCCGAGACCTTAGGCTCGCTGTACAGGAAATCATTCTCCCAGTTGATCCAATGTGATCCAGACTGATCACCAGCTGCCTGGTTTGCAGCCTGCTGCCACAAACCTAGAGAAGATTCTTTCTGCTCCCTACAGTATTCCTCCCTTGTTGGGCCACCTTCTTGCTGCCAATGGGACAGTTCAGCTACCTGCTCCCCTGTAGGTACCAGGGCGTCCCCCCAAAATCAGCCTCTTTCTGTACCGGGGAACTTCAGGAGCAGGTGTCCTGCACCCCCTGCCCTTTCTCTTGGCAGGAACCTGGGCCACTGTTCTAGACTCCAGGTCCTTCTGATCACTCTTTCCGGCCGCCATTGACCGAGTGGTCACGCATGCCCACTCTGGCAACCCAAGCATCTCCAAGCGAGACCTGAGCTCAACATCCTTCCACAAGGACTGCTCCAGATCGATACCTAATAGACCATCTACAGGCATGGTAGGGCTCACAACCACCCTCAAGGGGCCTGAGACCCCCCCCCCCAGCCTCAAAGGGAACCTGCGTCACCGTACATTGGGGCTCTGAGTTGGCCACAGCAACTACTTGGTGAATGCCCGGGGACTACTTCCTCCTCAGAGACCAGGTGACCCCGGACTGAGGTCACACTGGCTCCAGTATCTCTGAGAGCCTCTACCCTTTTCCAATTGTTTGTCAACCAGGCGCTGTATATTTTAGTGTTAGCAGGCACCTGGTTTCCTGAGACCATCTCACAGTCCCCTAGTGAGACCAGGGTCATTTCTGTGTGATCCCCATCCTCCTGTGGTCACCCCTCCTCCTCAAGTTCTACACTAGCCAACACCTTGGTCTGCTCACCCGTGGGTGGCTGTGCCCTTTTCGGATACTTGGGTCCCCCTTCAAGTGACCCACCTGCTCACAGGCATTGCACTTGCGGGGGCCAGTCTCTGCAGGCTTTCCTGAAGAGACCACTTCTTTCTTGTCTCCTGGGGGATGGGAACCATTACCCTGGGTATTAATTTGGGCCCTTTAGAGAACTCATGTGCTTTACCCTTGTTCCCCCCCTCCCCCCCCCCCACTCTTCTGCTCTAGACCCTGCCCATCTTTGGCTGAGTCTCCCCCAAACGCTTTCTTGTGGACCCTGGTACTCACCCAGCGGTCCGCCTCCATAGCAAGCTTCCTGGGGTCAATCAGCTTACTATCAACCAAGTGCTGGCGCAGCTCTAAAAAACATAGACTAGTCAGTCAGATATCTTTATTCGGTTATATTGCACAATAACCATGAAAGTACAGTAAAATCACATCCTCAATTAAACATCAAGTAAATATACAATACAGAATAAAATAATCAAGGTATCCAACTTCATATAAATAACATACAAATAACTCAGTACGACTTAAATAGTTATTGATTTCCGTGAGATAAAAACATTTCTAAGAAAAGCCGAAAGAGATGCAACAGTAAAAATGTTATCTAACCTCAGAATAACTAAAAAGGCAGGTCGGCATTGTCTAAAATTCATATACTTTAAAATGGGCAGTATCCACCTGTTCCTAGGAATTGTATAAAACTTACAAAAAAGTAAAATGTGAATATCAGATTGATCAGACAGATCGACACAATAACACTTCATTATTATCCTAGACCAATCGTTCACAATGGGGAAACTTAACAACCTGAATAAAATACCAAATCTAAGTCTGATTAACAAGAACCTTTCAAAGTCTCTCATTTGTATGTTAACATAGACTGGACAAGTGCTCCCATGCATTAAAATTGTAGAGCCCCTGAAAAACTGTCACATTACTGCCCTTCACCCAGCCATCCAGTGACCTGCAAAACGAATACACACATTCCAACCAAGTGTTTGCATCAGTTTTCTTACTGGACCTAAACTGGTCCCTGTACTTTTCAGGAGTGAGACAATACCTGGTGAGAAGGGCCTCCATGTCAGCATAGGTGGCGTTACACCCCTTACCCAAAGCCACTAAAGTATCCCTTGTTTCTTCTGGGAAAAGAGGACACAATTCAGCCCCCCCCCCCAATTCTTCTCAGGGACACCATTCATGTGGAAAGATGTCTCATAACCCTGAAACCACCTTTGTATGTCATCCCCCTTCTTGAAGTTTTTGCCTACATTCTTGGGGATGTGCACAATCCTATCTGCCTGCACTGATGAATTGCTGCCACCATCTGAGCCGGGCCTACTCCTTAGCTCCAGCTTCTTAAGACTACGTTTATGATCTAAGACCATCTTCCTCTCCTCCATAGCTATTCTTTTGTCTTCCCTTTCATTCTCCATCCGGAGTTTTTCCAATTCAAACTTTCTTGTTTCCCGCCTGTCCTCCAGCTCTTCTGGGGACAAGCCACTGCTGCCTGGCCTGGAGCCACCCACCCCCTCCCTCCCAAAAGCACATCCATCCTAGGATGTGCCTTTCCACTGAGACCTCCAGGCTGCC
Organism: Lissotriton vulgaris; assembly: GCF_964263255.1. Lineage (NCBI taxonomy): Eukaryota > Metazoa > Chordata > Amphibia > Caudata > Salamandridae > Lissotriton > Lissotriton vulgaris. The sequence continues at coordinate 72,874 of NW_028248188.1, read as the reverse complement.
CACTGCCATGCAAATAGCCTTCAACTGTTTCAGATTGTAGGATTCCAACCTATCCTCCTCAAAGGCAACTTCCAAGGATGCAACGGATGATGCTCTTGATGGAGGCATGATGAAGTAGCAAGTTCAAACCGGCAAGATAAAAAAATAGGCCAAAAGAACCAGTATAAGGCACGTAATGGTCTGCAATATGGTAGTAGTGCACACCAATCGCTGTAAATCAAGTGCAAACACAAGTCCTATCCCACCACTGCCACCAATGTTAGAAATGGTGTGTCTCTAGTTGGCAGAGGTAGGTACCTTTGTCCAAGTGGGGATTCTTCTTCCTAGTCAGGGTAAGGGAGTTACACTCCTGAAATAAACCCTGCTCTCACCCACTTGGTAGCTTGGCACGAGTTGTCAGGCTTGTCTCAGAGGCAGTGTGTAAAGCATTTGCACATAACCAACAGTAATGCATTGAAAACACTACAAAAAGACACCACACCAGTTTAGGAAAATATCAAATATTTTTATATATCCAAAACAAGACCAAAAGGATAAGAACCCAACATACTGTACTTACTAATATATACTTTGCAAGATATCCTTAAAACTGCAGAAATACCTCAAAAACACAGTTCGTACAAGTCGGTAGCTCCGTCCGGTGCTACCTCATTGCTAAAAACAACAGAGTAACAGTTCCAGCCGACTGCGTCTGTGCGGGCCAGCGAAAGTGTGAACAGACTCGGTAACAGTACCTTTCAAGGTTGCGACTGGCGCATTGGTGCAAACCAGTTGTGGCAACGGTCGCAGTTGCGTTACAAATTGGTAGCGGTGCAGGGTGCGGTACCCTCTCGATGCAGTGCATGCAGCAGCTTGGTGATTATCGTCCAGACTTCATCGGTGAGACCAAGGCTTACGGTTCTCGATGCGGTGCTGGCAGGTTGCAGTGCAAGCAACAGAGCCAGTTAGCGGGAGACGGCATCAGTCGGCCCAGACGGCTGTGTGTGACGAGGCGGTGCCTCCAGCCATGATGCGGTCACGGGTGTCGAAGTCAGCAGCAGCAACGGCGTCCGTGAGACCAGGATGGAGAAGTGAAGCGAGGCGGTGTGGAGTGCGGTGTCCACAGGTCACGGTGCAAACAGCGGCTTGGTGGCATCGGCGTCGGTGAGACCAGGGTTGCGGTGCAAGATGCGGACGGTGCCTTCTGCAGTGCCATCAGGACACAGAGCCAGGTGACCGAGTCTGTTGCATTTCCCTTCTTTGTTCACCTGAAACAGTGGTTCCTGAAGTGGTACCCAGATTTTAGTGAAGTCTTTGCAGTCCGTGAGACTCCAGAACAGGAAGCAAGCTCTACTTAAAGCCTTTTGAAATACTCAGCACAAGTAAAAGAAAGTTCATTCCTTTCACTGCCCAAGGCAGAAGCAGCAACTGCAGGCCAACCCAACAAAGCAACAACATAGCAAAGGGGCAATACTTCTCCTGGCAGCTCTTCTTCTTGGCGGGTTGCTTGATTCTAGTGAGTTCTAAAGTTCTGGGATCTGGGCCCCTATATTTATACTCTTATCCCTTTGTTCTCTCAGGCAGAGAGTTCCTGTGCTTAGTCCAAACCAGTTCTGTCCTCTCTGGCCCAGCTTCCTGGCAGGAGGTGGAGACAGCATTGTTCAGGCAGACCAGGCCCATTCAGGTGCAAGGAAATCTCCTCCCACTACTCTAAATGCAGCCCAGGTCTATTCAGCCCAGCCCTGACTCAGCCATTAAAGGCAGGACACCACCCTGCCCCCCCCCCACTTAATGGCTGTCTGAAGAGAATTCAAATCCTCAGCCCCCGTCACCCCAAAACCAGGCAGTCAATCCACAAACCCAGCAGAGGCACACAGGATGGGTAAGCAAGAAAATATCTACTTTCTAAAAGTGGTATTTTCAAACACCAAACATAAAAATCATTTTTACTAAAAAGATGCATTTATAGATTCTGAGTCCAGGCATACTAAACTCCATTTCCCTATCTTGTCCCAATGGAAGTCTATGCTTATAAGATGTTATAAGTTAATCTCCCATTCTTTCCTGTGGGACAGATAGCCTTGCAGTGGTGAAAAACAAAATACACTGTAATTCACCACCAGGACATGTCACCCACACCAGTACATGTCCTACCTTTAACACACACAGCAGCCTGCCCACAGGGGTATCTTGGGCCTACCTCAGGGGTGACTTATGTGTAAGAAAAGGAAAGGTTGGGGCCTGGCTAGTGGGTGCACTTGCAAGGTCGAAATGGCAGTTACAAACGGCTCGCAGACCCTGCAGTGGCAGGTCTGAGATACCTTTTCAGGGATACTCATGTGGGTGCACAAACAGTGCTGCAGGCCCACTAGTAGCATTTGATTTACTGACCCTGGCACACTCCATAATAACAAGTTACAACAGAAGCACTTGCACTTTAACACTTAGCAGCAGTGAGAGAGAAGACGTGCAGAGACACTAAACCAGCAGAACCAGAGTCAAAACCTGTAGGTCAGAAAGCAAAAAGACCGGGGAAAGAAACCAAAAGATGGCAAGTCTAACAAAGTCTTTCTGTGATTCTTCACTCTGATTTGTTTCTCCAGTCTTTAGACTGTTGAGATACATTTTTGTCAGCAAGGACTCTACAGATGGCGCCATCCTGCTCCAGCCACAACTCCGCCTCCACACATGATACTGAATTTGCTCAGTTATTCCAAGTGTGTCTGGAGCTTACTCTGTGTCTTACTAATAACATTCCTCAGCATTTTAATAGCAGCAGAGTCAAATGACTACTCGAAAACTTTAAGATTTCCAGCCTTATTGCAGATGATGCCTTTTGATTCACATGGCAACTGCAAGTGATAACTCAGATTGGAACACGACTTCGCAGCCTGCAGTTATTTTTTCTCCAGGCTTCTGAAGGCCATCAGAGAGCAGTAGGTGAAATGTTTTCTGACTTAGGCCAGCAGGGAGTTGCCTATGCGACCTACTTCACCCACTAGTCAGTCATGTGTAAGGAAAAGATATTCTGACAAAAAGCACCATATGAAGGAGTCCTAGTCTACCTTGAAGAAACTGTTTCACTCCAGGGGCTGTTCAGAGTGATAATGTTGTTTTCCGATGCTGAACTCTTCCTCCGAGCAGATCTGAATGCTGCCAGAAATATGGGCAGCTTTTCCATATCTTCCAGCTGATCCAGCATGCTATGCCGGATCTACCTGCGATGCCTTATGCATCCTCTAAGTCTCCCCACCGGAGGGTGTTTCTTTTGACTTGGTGACACACCCCTCTGACCCCAATGCCTCCTGATACCTCAGCACCTCGTAGCTCTGGTCCTAAAAAATAAGATTGAGCTGTCAAAGTGGCCGTCCCTGATTTGGTCCGAACCTCTGTCAGCACGGACACAAACTTTATCCATCATACCAACAGCGCCACCCGAGTGTACTGACTTAAGTTATTTTCTTTTCGCACCAGTCAGCGCAGATCCAGAGACAAGCTACCCCCAGTTACTTTTTTACCTTTTAAAAAAAAGTTTTTTTACCTTTTTGTTGACTATTTTTGAGACTTTGTCTCCTGGTGTGATGGGGACGTTCAGAAGGAAGGCTGGTTTCAAGCCATGTGGAGCCTGTCACTGGCAAAGTGTTGGTAACAGATCTACATCTTGTATGCCATTGGTACCTCAAGTGCAACCATGACGCCAAGACCTATGTCGATTGACAAGTTATCCACTCCAAAGCCTTGAGGGCGCAAGTTCCTTGCTGTGCAACTGTCTTGATCCCTGTCAAGAGGAAGGCCCCGAGATCTGTTGCAGAGCCACTCTAAGTGCTTGTTGTCTGGACATTTGGGTAATTCCCCCAAATGGAAGTAGGGCAGTAAGTTGAAGAGGTCTTCAAATTTGCCCTGTCTCTCGAGGTCATCTGACGAGATAAGGGACCATCTGCATTCGAGGCTTGGCTCCATGGTTGAGCCTGCACCTGGTCAGTCTACACGCTTTCCCAAGTTTCCAGGAGACAGAATTACTCTGACCCAACTTCGTGAATTTCATGAGGTCATGCACCTCATAAGTGGGCAGCCAATAATGCTGGAGTGCCTTCATGCCCCGCTGATTCAGTAGGGGCCTTTATTGATCTTCCACTACAGGTCATCAATCACCACAGTTGGGCCCCTTGGAATCAAGAGCTTGGTGGTCCAAGCCTCCACTTCCATAGAAAATCTGGTGCATTCCTTACCACTCTACCGGACAGGGAATTCAAGAGGCTAGATACATTAGGAAGATGTTGTTTTCCACCAGCCTGGCACTGTGGTCTGTGAACACCATCCGCCTTTTAAGCCGATACTCCCTCTCACTCTGGGACTCTGTTGCACAGGTGCTACCTATGGTCCTAGGAAGAGGCCAGAGCCATACTCTCCCAAGCTATTGCTGCTGAAAAGAGAGATGTGTGATTCGCTGTGCGCTCGATATGATTGACTTGCTAGGCAGATCACTTTCATCGTCCTGCATCTGGCTTTTCTGGTTATGTCCAAGCCCCTCTCGTGGAAATACCCTTTGATGGCTCCCTTCTAATGACAGACAAGGCGGGCTCAGTGCTGGAAAGCTTCAATGACAACAGGGCTACTGCCAGGTCCTTGTATATTTCAGTGGCCCCTCACCAACCAATTTCTGCCTTCTGCTCATTTCACAGCAATAAAAGGGGCTTCCATGTCGCCAAGTGCCCAGCTTCTGTGGCCAGAAGACTTCTCGGTCCTAGCGTGGCCAAGGACACTGCACCAACATGCCTCATGGGTCAGGCCAGTCCACCCCCCCTCCACCTGGCAGCGGCAGCGTCCAAGACCCTTTTATTTTGGCCTCTGACCATCATAGTTCCAGTGGGGGGCAGGATAGGCCATCACCTGCACAACTGGAGGTCGATAACATCTGGCCATTGAGTTCTCCAAGTTGTCCAAAGGGGCTTTTCCCTCCTGTTTGTCACCACCCCTCCACCCATATACAATCGGCTGACGGAGGACCACATCTCATTACTCTGCCAGGAAGTGCAGGCTCTCTTGGCCAACGGAGCCATAGAGAGGGTGCCAAATGCAAAAAGAACAATTAATGGATTGAATGCAGAACAATGTCATACATTCACCCCAGTACAGAGATCTGGGACTAAATCCATCATTTTTTTGCTCACCATGCCATCCCAGTTTGGACCCAGCTCATATGCAAATCAGTCTTGACCCTGCACCCAATGTGAACAGTCCAGCCCGAACTGCCAGGCCAGGTCCTCCCTGGACTGGAAACCAGCATCCTTGGACCGTTTTCGGGCTTTGAGCCCTCATCAGCCAGGATAGCTTGACTCCAGTGGCATGGAGAGCATAGGACTCACATCTGGGCATACCCGTCTCACTCAGATGACAAATGCAAAAAAAGCAATTGATGGACAGAATGCAGAACAATGTCATACATCCAGGATGCTTGTTTCCAGCCCAGGGAAGACCTGGCTTGGCAGTTCGGGCTGGACTGTTCCCACAAGGAACAGTCAACACTGATTTGCATATGGCTGGGTCCAAACGGGGGTGGTGTGGTGGGCAAAAGAATGATGGGTTACACCCAGATCCTTGTGACTGGGGGTGAACGTTTGCATTGTCCAGCATTCCGTCCATCAATTGTTTCTTTTGCATAGAGAGGGTGCCAGCATCAGAAGTAGGTCATAGTTGGTATTCCGCTACTTTCTGGTGTCTAAAAAGGACAGATGCCTTTGTCCTATTCTTGAGCGCTGCCCTCTAAAGTTCATCCTGAAAAGGGAGAAATTCAAAAGGCTGATGTTTTCTCAAGTCCTGTCTGCCCTGGGTCTGGGAAATTGGATTAAAGCATTTGACTTGCAGGAAGCATACTTCCACATTCCTGTCCTGCCTGCCCACAAACGTTACCTGCAGTGCACTTTCAATTTGCTGGTCTCCCTATTGTACTTACCAGCACCCCTCTGGTGTTCACCAAGGTGATGGCAGTGTTTGCAGCGATCTGGGATGCCCTTCTTCCCCCTATCTCGACGACCGGCTTTTGAAGGCAGGTTTACTCCAGGCGGGTGTTTCACACCTCCACACTACCGCAGATGACCTACACTCTCTGAGGTTTACTATCAATGTCGCAAAGTCACACCTGATTCCCTTCTCAGATGCTCCCTTTCATCAGAGCTGTTCTGGACAAAGTGCAGTTTCGTGCTTCTTCTCCCGAGCGGCGAGTCCGGGATATTCAGGCTATGATATCGATGTTTCAGGCCTCCTTACTTCTCTCTTTTTTAACCCAGACAAACTGGTCCTTCGGATTCGAGCATCTTTCTTGCCGAAGGTAGTTCCAACCCCCCCCCCCCCGCCCCCCACCCCCCCTCTTAACATAGGCTAGTCCATCACCTTGCCTACTTTTTTTCGCTTCACCTCATCCATCTACAGTAGATGAGAGACCACCGACTGGACTCAAAAAGAGCGTTGTTCTGCCTTGACTGCACACAATCGATCTGGTGGACGATCAACTCTTCTTGGGGTATGTCAGAGCCAAGAAAGGAAGGCTGTGCAAAAATGAACCATCTCCTGATGGATTGTGCTTTGCATTAAGATCTGCTATGCTTTGGCAAGAAGCAACCCCTTGGAGGGCTTGCATGCTTATTCCACCAGAGCAAAGGCTGCTACCACTGCTTTAGCATTTTGATTTCCGGTCCTGGACTTCTGTCAGGTTGCACCTTCCCCTTGCTGCACACGTTCAGCTAGCATTACTGCATGGGCAGTGATGTCTGTTGGTATGGACAGTATGCCCGTACGGGCCTGCAGGACTTTCTAGTCTAAATTGGGTTTGCAGACCCTCCTCTAGGGAGGTATTGCTTTGGTATCTATTCTAAGATAAGGAATCATCATCTAGAAGTCTCTGTCAGATGTACAAGTTACATACCTTAGGTAGCCCCTGATCTAGCAGAGTCTAGCTGCATAATCCTTACCACACCCACCCATCCTCCCTGCTCTGCAAACAGATTTTTAGGTACAATTCTATTCCCTCTCCAGGGCCCTAGTTTCACATACCAGTGGTGAGTGTTGTTCGTGGCTCCATGCTCCTGGTGTGGAAAGTTGAGAACAGAAACGGACGTCCGCGTGCTGGGATGACGCCATATAGGTATTGTGCATTTCATTTTTGGACCAGACGATGCCTATGAAGCCATACGGAACCTAACCATACAACCTACAGGCATGCAGTGGTGCTGCTCAAGAAATATTTCTGTAACCATTCTGATGCCTGGGGATAATTAGAAGATCAGGAATCTGCGTCTAGATAGTCTCTAAGATAAGTTGTTACCGAAGGTAAGTAACTTGTTTGTTTGGTTGTCCAAACGTCAGCCTCTAAGCAAACCCCAATGCCTTTCCCTTTGTGCCACATGAAAGAATGTCAAAGAAGTTTGATTCTGCTGACTGAAAAGTCTTTGCTTCTGGTAGCCTGGATCTTTATACTGTCAATGCCCACCTGCCTTTTGTAATTTTAAAAATTGGTGAAATTTAATGATTAACTTGCCTGACCAAATGAAATGTATTATCTGATGGAGACATCTAGCCGCAGTTTCCTTAACTTTTGAATTCAACCCAGGCCTCAGACTGGATCTGCAAAATATTTAACAGTACCTTTGTGCGCCAAGGGATGGTGGTGTACAGCTGCATGATGTCGACTCCGGTTGTGACATCAGTGGAGCCATATACATCCCCTAATGCACAGATGTCAGTTTCTTCTTTTCTGTGCTGTAACGCGGATCCGTAAAAGCACTTATCTGAATTTCATCTGAAACTGTTCCAGTATTCTTTGGCTTCTTGGTTTAACTCCTGTGGTTCTTGTGCTCTACAGATGTAGGGCATGGATTCTAATTCTATATGTATGTGGTGCTTTGGTGAGCACCACAACGCGGAAAAGTGCGACGCCTACCAGCGACTGAAACCAAAGGCGCTGCGGGTGTGACGAATGAAGCTCCTGACGGCATGGGTGTTGCAGACTTTCAGTTCTTAGGCATTGGTTGGCTACGTTTTGTCAACGGAGCCGCCTCAGAGGCCTTTCTCGTAGGCGTTGCGCTCTATCCCATGAACAGTGGAAGCAGTCCAAGTCCCTGTCCACAGATGAGCGTCGTCGTAAGCGATCAAAGTTGAGGCTTTTCAGGGTTTCTTTGACTCATGACGTGGTTTTTAAGTGGCTCCTCATGCATTTGTGCTGAGGACTCCATGCAAGAGTACCTTCCGTGCCTCCGCTGCACCCCCCCCCCCCCCCCCCCTTCCCAATTCCTGTAGCAGGAGCGACTCGGTCCTGATGAAAACAGATTAAGATGCTCTTCAGATCATATTTGGGTCCTCACCTTCCCCCAGAGCGCCTCCGGGCCCCAAGGAGGTGATGGGTGCACTGACTGTATCCTCGCTGATGGACTCATCCTAGTCTGCAGTTAGGCCCTAGGACACAGTGACGCTGATGCACAGCCCTTCGGGGGTTCACACATGTGGCGCCGACTGACTGGAGCGAAGTTGGTTGTTTCTTATATGTTTGTGACAGCGGTAGGCTTTGAAACTGAGTCTTGAAGCGGCGACATCCCCTCGACTCATTTTGTTGGCGCAGTCCACGCCCTTCCACTTTCTCATCCTGAGGTTGATACTGCACAGTGTCTGCATCGATAGACGCAGTGTCCAGAGCCGATAATTCATGGTTCTGTGGGGGCTTCACAAGAACAGTTTGTGGAAGGAAATGAGGAAGGGATTCATTTTATATAACCAGTGCCTACAGATCCTCCTGTGATGGAAAGCTGGATTTCGGAGTTGGGCGAAGCAAGCAGGTTAGAATCATCCCCGGCTTCTGGCCTGTCTCCTCCTTGCCTTGCCTCGAAGGCCAGCTCTTCTTTGGCGGATATGTTAAAAAGGGTGACTGATGTTTTACATCTGATTCTGCTTTAGGTGGAGAAATCTACAGACCCCCTCACTGAGTGTCTTCATTCGGGTCAGTCAGGGATTGAGCCAGTGCTACCCTATTGTGAGGCATTGTATGATATTTTACTGGGTCATGGGCTAGGTCCGATACTGGTGTGCCTGTGGACCGCCCTGGCCCCGATGATCCTCCTTGCCTTCTTCATCAACTGACACACCACAGTTTTGTGATTCAGGCTGCTACAACTTTTGACAATGTGGATAGTCTTCTGCATACTCAGATTGACAAAGATTCCTGAAAGCAAGACTTTTGTGGAAAATGTATGTTCTCTTTCACCAGTGCAACGCTACGTTCCATTACCACAACGTGCGTATTTGGACATTTTTCTCATGCCTTATCGAATTTGTTACAAAAGCATAGTTTCCGGAGGCTAATGGGAACAAACTGAGTCAATTGATTTTGGATGGGCAACTGGCGGCTAGATTAAAATTATGGGTGTGAAATGGACACCACTGATTGGATTATTATTATATTTTTTTTTATTTAAGAAGTTTTCTATAGCGCTGTCAAGACCCAAAGGTAGCAGAGCGCTTTACATTAAGAGAATATCATATAATCAACAGAAACATGACATAAGAAAGGTATCAACAATCGAGTGTTTGAGTAAGAGCTGCGTAATTGTAATGCAGAAACTTCTTTGGTTTCAGGAATCATTGCGGTTGCATAGCTCTGTGGTTGCTGTCTGTACAGTGTTATCCACAACCAAGAGAACAGTTGAGGAACAGGGGTCTAAGGTTAAAGAGTGCACTTTTGGCCGAGTTCTTAATGTGTTTCATCATGTTTAGTTTAGAATCTAAGGTGACACCTAGAGATTTAATAGTCTGCTAGAGTAAGATTCCCTTTGAGCGCAATAACTGCTTTTAGCCATTCGGTGATTTGTGGGTTGTCCTTGTTCGAGATGAGGAGTGTCTCAGTCTTGTCCGGATTTAGTTTCAGGTGATTGTTTGTCAGCCATTCTTGAACATCTTTCAGGACAACATTTAGTCTTTGGATGTCATTGAGAGAGGAAGTTTCCAGATAGATCTGTGTATCATCTGCGTAGAGGTGGAAGCGGATGTTGTCTTTTCTGAGTAGCTTGGAGAGCGGTTCCATAAAGATGTTAAAAAGCTGTGGAGAGAGCATCAATCCTTGGGGGTCGCCCTTGTTGACTTGCTGGGTTTCGAAGGTTAAGTTCTTGATTTTGATTTTTTGCGTGGGATTATGAATAAAGGAGGACAACCACTTGAGCACTACCTCACCGAGACCAGCTCTTTCTTGAAGAGCCCTGATGAGGAGTTTCTGGTCCACCGTATCAAATGCTGCCGAAAGGTCAAGGAGAATGAGGAGGCAGCATTTGTCAGAGTCTAGTGATCCATGGATATCCTCTATGATGTTCAGAATTGCGGTTTCTGTGCTGCAGCCTTTTCTGAAGCCAGACTAGTGGGGGTCTAAGAGGTTGATGTTGTCCAGGTGATGTGTTAGTTGGTGAAGTACGCAACGTTCAAGTGTTTTTGAGAGCAGGTGGAGGTTAGATATAGGTCTGAAATTGTTCAGATCTGTCGTATCTAGACCGGGTTTTTTCAGCAGGGGGGTGACTTGCCCCATTTTAAGGCAGTCAGGAACCACTCCATTTTTTAAGGAGCTGTTTATAATTTTGCCCCATAGAGGGGCGAAAGCGTGCTTCATTTTCTTGATTAGTAGTGGAGGAATGGGGTCTAAGATGTGTGCTAATGGTTTGGAGGTGGCGATCAACGAGATTATCTCTGTATCTTGAACGGGGCAAAAGCTAAGCCAGGGGGGGTGAGAGAAGAGCCAGGAGAGAAGGCATGAGGTACTGCCGTGATGCTGTACTTGAGGTGCGATTCGTTGATGTCTAAAGATAGTTCGATTCTTGCGATCTTGTCGTTGAAGAAGTGGGCGTAGTTGTCGCATAGTTCTTTGGACCCCTGTACAGATGAGGACAGTGGCTTGGAGGTTTGTTGTCTAATGATGCTGTAGAGCTCGTTCGGTCTGTTTTTGTCATTGTCCAGTGCCTCGCAGAAGAAGCTGGATTTCTTATTTTTGATGTGGTCGTTGTACTGCCTACGGGCTGATTTCAGTTGATCGCGCAGGATGGCGGTCGGGTTGTTTCTCCACTTTCTTTCTTTGGCTCTTAAGTTTCTCCTTTCTGCGTTGAGGTCAGTGTTGAACCATGTTCTGGATGGAGTGGCTCTGCTTCTTTTGAGTTTTAATGGGGCTCGTTTGTCAAGTATGGACACTAGCCCGGAATTGTACCGGTCAGTGAAGTCATTGGTGGAGAGGTGGGCTTTGTTGTCCAACCCATGGCGTCTTGTGTGGCGTTACGCGGGCAAGCTTGGCTTCGTTCCACTTTATTTTCAGAAGCATTCCAGTCAGTTTTATTTGACATGCTGTTTGATGACGTTCATGTGTTTGGTGCTCATGTAGATTCTACTTTGCGTGGGTTTATGGAAAGTCAGGTGGCTCAGATCCCTAGCCCTGTTAGCTTCTTTCAACTTTTGATGTATTTCAGGGGAGATGTTCCTATACAGAAGACTCCTCTTGGTTTGTAATTTGGCTCACAACTGCAATATGATTTTCTTTTCGCAGTGTAACGTCACAAGGTGTGGTGGTCCGGCCTTTGTAGGTCTTATTTTTTAGGGGTTTTTTGCTTCAATTACAGGTTGTCTTTATTTAAGACCCTACATGGTTTTTTAACACCATCGATGCTAGTGTTATTTTCCTCCTGTGCTGATATTCACTGAATACCATTGTTCATGACGAGCTCAGCTCGTCATGAGTGTATGGAGGTGTACATCATGACGAGCTGAGCTCGTCATGAGCGTCGAAGGAGTTAATCTACCTGTAGGTAGGCTTTTAAGTTATCTCTGCTGAGGAGATTCTCACACAAGAGATTTGGTTTTATGGTTTCTTTCTCATGTGAAATTCATCACCTGTGTTACCTGCTTGTAGCAGCACTTGCAGTAAGCTTATGGTCTTTTCTTTCCACTAAGTGTGGGTCTCTGTTGGTGCAGGAGCTGACCTGTTATTTCATTAGTACTTCTGTTTTGTGGATCACAATTTTCTCGGTAACTTCTTGTCTTTATTTCAGCAAGTTGTATCCCTTAGAGGTGATAGTACACAGCTTTTAGTTTCCTCCTTTTGGAGTGTTTTTTTCTCTGCCTGTTTCAGGGGTGTATTTTTCAATCATTGCAGATTGTGATGTATTTATCCTTGTTGCCTTCCATTTGTATGGCATCAAAGTATTTTATTCCTCCAGGTTTGCCATGTTTCTCCTGTATCCATCTATGAGGATTTATGGTGTCTCTTAAACCTACGTCATTCCTTGTTTGTGAACACGTTACATTGATCACTCTTAAATTTAAAATGTTAGGTTGGTAAGTGCTGCCAATTACTGGTTTTTGTAGGTGGCAGTTTTTTTCCTTCCTTCTTTGAGTGATCCTCTTCTGATTTTCTGATGAACTTCTGCCATATAGTCGTTTGAAGTAAAAACACTTTTCGGTCTCTCCCTCCAATGTTCTGTTATTATGTCCTGTTGTGGAGCTCCAACTCCTTTCTATTTTAGGAGTGCGTATTTCTATGATAAACAGGCAGGTTTCCTGATTGTACATTTTGGATATAATTCTGCTGTTTGTAAGGGTGTAGATTATGTATCAATATTGTTGCCTGTCTGTTTAGGAGACGCTGAGTGGCTTCTTCACTGGTCCTTATATGCATGGAGTCCATATATTGGTATACACATTCATTGGGTAATGAATATGCTGATTTTCATAACTGTTTTGTATAAATGTGGATACACATTTAGGGCAGATGTATATCTGTATAATTGTTAGCTTTTTGTTGGGCTACAGTTGGTGCTGGATTTCAGATATGTCTTTTCTAACTTGCAGCATATTTGTATATGTTGTTGCTCTTCCTGTCCACCTCTGTGGGGTTACTGCTAGGTGAGACTTTCAGTTCACTCTGGTGGTCATTCTTCTTATTCAGGGATGGGGATTGTTTTAGCAGTCCTTGTTCTGTTTTTTTTGTTTGGCAGACATTTCCATGGATACTTTTTTATCTATGATCTGCTATAACCTTGTTTAGAAATCCCTTTTCTGGGTGTCTCATACTCAAGGCCCTTATGTTCTGTCAGTAATTGTTACATATGACAAAATATGATTATCCATCTTGAAATGTGATTAAGAGGGTACTTTAATGAGGCCACATTTTTTGGTCAGACACCATTGTTTTAAAAAAAAAAAAGTAGGACTGTGGCGCCATCCACACTGTTTATCCTGTTCCTGCTGATTTCCCTCTAGATCAGCGGTTTCTTGTGAGTCCCTAGTTCTCACTGTCTTGCTTTAAAGAGCCTTACATTGGATTGGCGTTCATTTTACCTTCGGCCTTCCTAATCCATGGTTTCACTTCATCCTTGGGGTCATGTACTTGTTGGTACGACTAATGGTTGTGTTTAGATTAAGTTTATTCTCCTTCTCTGGAGTCACATGTTGCTGTGCCTAGAGGAGGTTTCACTTGACTTACCAGTGGTCCTTGCTATAGTTCATATAATCTTTCCTCCATGTGTCTGTTCTCTTTTTAATTCAGACTGGCTGGTCCTTCTAATCTAAGGGTGTTTTTTACCCGTTGGGGATTGAATACTATAGTCTGACTGTTGTCGGATTTCTTCTCACATGGTTTTTTCCTGTTTACCTTGAGGCTTTGTTTTTTTTCCAGGCCTGCTGGATTGTTTCTTATGTACATTGTCTGTGGTTATTGCCACTGTTTTCATTAGGAGCCATGCTCTTTTTCATCTAATTCCTATGTATGTCTGGTCCGTGGCTAATTTTAACCAGCTAGTACTCTTTACGAACTTTTGTAGGATTGGTTTACGGGCCCACCTCCGGGTTGGGTATAACTATGATATTTAATTCAATGGTTAAGGAATCCCCGGCTAGATGCCTTTATCAGATGGAAAAGTTACTTGCCTTCGGTAACGATGTATCTGGTAGAGATATATTCTAACTGCAGATTCCTTACGCCCTATCCATCCTCACCACCCGGCAAATGACCTATGATATGGGGGTTTTCCCTTTTTCAGTGCGTCTTTTATACTCCAGTGATCACGGTTTCAAGTAATGGCGAGACTCAACAAACCACGTAGTCTTGCCTCAGGTATTGTTCTGCTATTACCATACCATTTGTTTCCATTTGTGAGTGACATGTAAAGTGAGAGGTGTTTTCTTTTGCAAGGCTGGTTTATACACCAGTGTGCAGGTTTTATTGTAGCTTGTGCCTCATTGATTTATTTGGTATTTTCCTTAAAGTCCTTTGCTGGTGTTGACATACCATTTATTGCTACTTTATTATTGTTTCGAAGATCTTTTTGGCACAATGTTTCCACAGACAGTTTCTATAGTGTACCTGCGTTCTGGTATGGAAAGTTTCATAGACTAAACTGACTTCCGCATGCCGGAGGGGAATCTACTGACATCACAACTGGAGTTTACGTCATCATGGAGCAGTAAAACTCCGCCCATCGGCGCGCAGAGGTACTGCTGAAAAATTTCTGGATCCCGTACGACGCCTGAGGAGAATTCAAAAGTTAAGGAATTTGCAGCTAGGCTATGTCTCTACCAGATACATTGTTAGCCAAGGTATGTAACTTTTCCTTCTGGGCTGGTCTGTAATCTATTTGAAATATTCAAATTGATCTTGAAGTGTGGCTTAGATTCTGCTGGCTATATTGCTCGGTCATGGGACACAATTGTCATGCTGTGCCGTCATGCTTGGATGCTTTCCCCGGCTTCTCAAGGGATGTACAAACCACATGCAGAGGTTCTCATGGTAAGCAACTGTTTGGTGAGAAAATATACTCCTTTAGATGCTGCAGAAACAATGGAGATGGTCTCCCCAAAGTGGCAATTCCAACAACAATTTAGAATATTTTGTGACTACACCAGGGCCGTACAATACTGAGACAATTGTATTCAACGCAACAGCTATACCGTCTTGTTTTGTTGCAGCAGTGAATCTATGGGACACACCAAAATGATCCTCTGCCAGCTCTGCTGCCTGAAAAATCATCTGGCTCCCCCTCACATCCCAGTAAGTATTGATTTTCCAGTGGAGGGAAAGGTCCCCCGTCTTTTCTCACCACTTGGAGGTTATGATAGAAGACTGGGTAATTCAGCTATTCTGCAAAGACTACAATAGCAGCTAGAGTTTCTGATCTGGAATCATTTTCCGTCACCCTGGTGCGAGGCAGCTTAACTCGGCACCAGTGACTCAAAGCTGACTGTAAACTTTGACACAACAACTTACTCTGGAAAGCCTTTGTAGTACAGACCTATACGAGTAAGATAAACGCAAATTATTTTGTGCCTTTTGACTGGACAACAAGACAAATAGAACACTATCCGCAAGTTTTGCATTACTGTCTGAGTGCTATTTTATTTCCTGAGCCTTTACATATTTGCTGTTTGGTACATGGCACACACGATATTGCTGCATTCGCTAGATGACATGTGCAATTCCTTCACCCTTACCATGGAGGATTGTCAGGATGCTACTGAGTATGCTGTACACTGTGAACTGGATACTAAAGATTCTGTTGCCAGTGCTATGGGCACTAATATGACTATTAGATGATGTGATGATGCATTCCAGTAGATTCTCTGGTGATGTCCAGGCTTCCATAATGAACATGTCTTTTAATGGACCTAGGATGTTTGGCAAGAAGGCCTGTAGCAGCATTAGAACAAAGTAAAGACTGCATAGCTGTGACCTATAGACTTACGGTTATTTTCCTATGCTTGATGAGCCCTTCAACAATACAGGAAGTTCTGATGATACTGTAAGGATCTCATCACAATTGACAACCCTGTCAGCATGTATAGTAACTGTTAGACCTGGCACTGTTGGCTTGGGTCTCCCATTTTTTGCTGTTACCTCATGCGTTTTTGCTGGTTATAGATGCTTTGGGCACTGTGCCACTGCTATTCAGTGTCACAGTGCAAATGCTCCCTATGGTAAATTGATGTATGGATTGGAGATTCCATGATTGGCTGGTTTGGTTTACTTGTCAGACCCTAGTAAAGTGCACTGAATGTGCCCAGGGCTTGTAAATCAAATGCTGCTGGTGGATTTGCAGCACTGGTTGTGCCACCCACAGAAGCAGCCTGTAAATGTGTCTCTCAGGTCTGCCATTCCAGAGCCTGTGTGCAGTCTGGGTACTGCCATGTTGAATGGGCAAGTGCACCCACTTGCCAGTCCCTAAACCGTCCATTTTCTGTATATTAGTCACCCCTATGGTGGGCCCAAGGGCAGGGTGCATTGTAGGTAAAAAGTAGGACATGCCCTGGTGTGTGTGTGTGTGTGTGTGTGTGTGTGTGTGTGTGTGTGTGTGTGTGTGTGTGTGTGTGTGTGTGTGTGTGTGTGTGTGTGTGTGTGTGTGTGTGTGTGTGTGTGTGTGTGTGTGTGTGTGTGTGTGTGTGTGTGTGTGGTGTGTGTGGGTGTGTGTGTGTGGGTGTGTGTGGGTGTGTGTGTGGGTTTGTGTTACTATCCTTGTGGGGACTTGGGTGTGATAACACACTCACGCTGTGGGGACCTGATTACACTGTGGGGACCTGAACCCAGGTCCCCACAAGGCACTGTCTTCTAAATGATATAAAATGACTTTAGGAACATCTGTGTCAATTTTTACAACTTTCTAAAAAATTACCTTGTGGGGACCTGTGTTTCATCAAGTGTGTTTATATTTTTGCTCCCTCTGTCCCCAGAGACAGGAGGTGGTACTGCAGCCTTAAACACACTTTGCTCACCAGAAAACACACTAGCAGCAGAAAAGACCTACATTTTGAAGGAAAAGCTGCATAAATTTCTCTTTATCCAAATATTTTTTATGCAAATAATGTTTTACTCTATTTATTAAACAAAAATTTTATTTAAATGAAACTAATGAATTAAGGCTTTTTGTATCTGCAACTGTTGGTGGCTTTATAAACATTTCTAAAAGCAATTTAGGTCACTTTCTAATCCCAGAATATTTCACTATTTCTGTTTGACCTGATCTGCAGTTTAAGAATAAGGGGGCAGATTTATGTTTCCTGGCACATCCCTGCAAATCCGCAGGGATGCGCCAGGAAACTTGCGACACGCATCTCAATCCTTGCACCACCATGGATGCACCGCATTTACAATGCGGCGCATGTTGCATCTGCTGCTGTAACGTTGGCACAGTGCAGGAGTTGTGTCGCGGGTACAACAACTCCAGCACTGTGCCAACCCTGCCCATGTCTAACATGGTGCGTCAAGCCTTACGCCTGCTTCAAGCAGGTGCAAGGTTTTGACACAGCAGGGTCGGAAAAGTGACTGAGTGAAATCTTGTAGATTTCACTCAGCCACTTTTCCGAGGCGTTCCTGTGCCGGAACGCCCCCCGCACCAGAACGCCCACATGAAACCTGACGCAGGTTTAATGTGGCACAGGGCTTTACAACGTGACGCATCTCCCTAGATGTGTCACATTGTAAATACCCTGCAGCATGGCACTGGCTTTATGCCGCCGCTGCGTCACAGAAGTCACGCAACGACGGCGTAAAAGTGGTGTACGGGGCTTGTAAGTCTGCCCTGAGGTACATCGCACTGCAATGCAATATAAATAAATCGATTTTTTTTGCAAATAACCTATAGTTATTAATGCCTATTGCTACATTGTAATGCTTGCACCATCTTGGACGCCTCAAATAGTAAGTCTAATACCATTGGGGCTGAATTTGAACACATTATCCGAAAGTTTAATGTGCCTTGTGTTTAGCATGTCTGTGATTAGGTCCCAGCCCACAGAAACCCTACTACAGCACATTTACCTTAATTTCAGACATTAATTAGTACACATATAAACTGGGCACAATAAGATCCACATTTCCTACCCTTCATGTAACAGAGTGCTGTGCTGCTCAAATGACAGAAAATAGCGTATCCCAGATTTAGAAACAGTCGCCCACCGATGTCTTTGAAGGTGCTAATGCTAAAATTGGACATTACGATGGCGCTCAGCCTTGTGCAATGTGCAAAGGTAAGACTTCAGCGGAAATTCCAATGTGTAGACAACTGCATAAGGGCCAATTGTGTAATATTAGTGCTTTAGTATAAAACACACACTACACGTAAGTATATTAGATGATATACTTTTTGACCCTTTGCCATTGTCTGGAGTCTCTTGGGGGCAAAGTCAGATTAGGCTCTGCACCAACACCTATGATTTGTGCAATATTCTATAATCTAATATTGATATTCTAATATCCCTTAGACATAAAAGGATTATTGTGTTGTGAGAGTTTGAACTTCTGGAGCAAAATAGGTTACAGTGCTAGATTGTTGCTACAGTTTCCACTGCTTTGCACACCGCTAGCACCAGCACAACCCTGTATTAAAGCTAGGCCTAGGGGGTTGTTGTTGGAAAACCTCCTATTAACATATTTTTATATTTGCTAAATTTATATGAATCACATTTTGTATACCTACTGAACCAGATCCTTGTTCTAATCAACATACATTGATATTTCATACCACGAGTTCATTTTGGGCTGGTTAGGGGTGTGAAAGGTTTTCATTACTATTTCAGATAATGGGTACTTGAAAATAAAGTCTAGGCTGACAGTTGTGCAAAGCACAATGATGTCCCCCTCCCCGCAGAATGTAAGGAGAGGCCCATAAGCCTCCCAAATCTTGTTGATATTGTTGACCTTTGCAAGAATAAGGCCCCCACCCCTAAGCGTTAATGGGGCCCCTAAAAGAGCATGGTTTCCTCTGTGCCATGGTGGCTGCTGGTACTTGTGTTATGCCCCTGTACAGTGATATTGAATCTACTAGATGTGTTCCTCAACACCTCTTTCAAGTAGTAAACGTGATATAAATCCACTTACGATTTAATACCATCGACACAGAGCTGAAAATTGCAAATTACTCAATTGTAATTAATATTGTTCAACACATTAATAATTCAGTGTATCTCACTTGTTAAGAATATATTCGTTTGCGTATAGTCAGGGAAATTTCAGATCTGGCAATCGGAATATAATACAAACCATTTTTCAGTTTTAGTTCCATGAATTAGTTATTTAGATGAAAGTCGTTTTGTAACAGTAAGTGAGTATTAAACACCGAAGATGAAAAATTTTAAAAAACGAAATTGATACCAGCTGACCCTCGTTGAAACAATTTTAAGCGCACTTGAGAATCTGCTGAACTTTACGAAAAACAGCAGACGTTCACCCCTATTCCAGTTTAAATACAATTTTTTAATGATAGGATGCAAACTATTAAAGTCGTAGAGGTATAATATGCAACAGAGTAAAACTGCATGAGTTGAAAGCCTTTTTACCAAGTGTTCAGATTCAATTTTTTAAATATATTGCATAAGTAAACATGTGTGTATTGCCATTCTGTAAGTGTCTAGAGTGCGCAAATGATTTTAATAAGATTGACAGATTTACGGGTGAAAAAAGTACAACTGAACGCTTTGCTGGTGTCTTGTGATGTGAGCACACACAAGGCTCTGTTTGAAATCTTCTGTTTCTCTTCATGTTAGTTAGTGAGTTTGAGAGCAGGGAGCCGAGGTGTGGCTGCGCTTCTATCACGGGAGGAAACACTTATCCATAACAAAGCCAAAGTCAGAGCTGGTAACCAGGCAGCCGCTGCTTTGGAGAGCCCGTCTCCTGCAAGGGCGCGCGCACACACACCTGGACAAAGGCTGGCATTAGCATATCTAAAGTGATCGGGCAGACGTCCCATCCCCCACGGCAGCCCTGTGTTTCCTGGCATTCTCCCCAAATGAAAGGCTTCAAGGCGCAGTGATCACTCAGAATTTTCAATCCGGGGAAGTGAATGGTGAAAACACAGAGGGGTCTCGCAGGTGTATTCATTCACAGGGACATAACCACCAAGATGCCTTTACACTGTTTAGAATTAATATCGTATTTATAAGAGGTGGAAAGTTAAGTTAACCTCCAGCGTTTAATAATTCCTGCACTATGTGAACAGTTAAGACCCTGCGCCTGAAGGTGAGATTGGCTAAACTGCAAGAAAATGCATTAATTATAGCATATTTGCTGAACTATTGACAACTTTCTGGTAATTTAGTATCCATTTAATACCATACGATTTAAGCATCAAGAACACTGCTTTAAAAATGTGCTGCTTTATACCTCCCAATTAAAATGGGTTACCCAATACAAGTGCTTTGTTGCATACGGCAGAAAACAAAAAGTGTGAATGAATAAATAAATACATTTACACACCTGTAGTACACTTTGTGCTGCTTTTATTCAGTTAATTTTAGTTGCTTTAAAACTTGTCTTCATAATTGGGTTTACCAAGTTCTCACAATACTTGTACTCTGAAAGCCAGCCTATCGTATACAAATTAGCCCTCCTGAAGAATGTTGTAAATGTTATAATATGTGTGTGAATAACTAATGGAACGAATACCTTCAAATCAATACAATGGACCTTAAAAGAGGTCATGTGTTGGATTTTTTTTTATTCTGAATGCCTTGACCAGGCTCTGGGAAATTATTAACACTGGTCTCAAAGTTAGTGCTATTTGAATTACTTTGAGAATAGTGCATGGCTGTAAACATAAAAACGAAATAAATACATAATAAAAAAGGATCCTCACTGAATCCACCAGGCTTAAATCACATTTAAGTATTTAAGCTTTTTCTTGCATTACGTAGATAAAAGTTGTTCCCTGAATTCACCCATTGGGGATGTTGCTATGATCTGCATTGGAAAGAGACTCAAGACATTGCTACTGGATGGACCATCAACGATGTGCAAATTCCACTTTCATGCATAACAAGAGGCACATTAGCCTCACCAGAGACCAGTGCTCTGGAAGCTCTTGAAGTGGGTTAGTCGCAGACTGGGGATTACCCATGTTCCTATGCACACACCTTTCTAGAGAGAAACTGCATGGGTTGTGGTTGGGATTAGCAGTCCGGAAAGGGCTAACTAAGGCTTTGCTTTCAAACAGAAACGCTGTCTGTCTTCGCATAGAAGTTTTACAGTTGCACAATAAAACTATGACGTTAGAATCCCATATTCAAATATCACATATATAACATTTCTATCCAGAGGTAACATTGTAACTAAACAAGTGTTCCTCCATTTCTGGCTGAAGCTGTACCACGATTTTGCACTCAGTGAAAGGAATACACCGCTCATAAATCCACATAAACTGACCTCCAATTATATTTTAGGCTGAGGCTGAACGTCAATGTTATTTGGGGGCGAAGGTCTCACAAGTATATTGCGCCCAGCCTAAATTAGACAACTTTAAGGGAAGAAATCACTGCCAATAATTTGCTTAACATAGCAAGAATAGTAGCAGAAGTTGAATGTCACACAGAGCGCAGTATGATGGTCTCTGCTAAGAACAGGGTCGCACTGGCTGATAGGACAATCTGGTAGTACCAGAAGGGCTGCTGTTACAAGTGAGTGTTCGGGCAGTTTATTTGCTGTTTGTGCGCCAGGGTATGGTCTGGTGGGCCTGTTTCTGTTAATTTCCCTGGTTTTACCACAATCTTTGCATGCAGAAAGCACAAATACATGCAGTATCTCATACCTTGCAAAACACTTTTGCAGTGTGTCTTTACACCTCCAAAATGGCCCAAATTTGCACATTTTAGCTACCTGATTTGCTAATGGGGTCCACTTTATTTTGGTGGCCGGGTCGATTTCTTTGCCCTAGTCCAGTAATGGCTTTTAGTGGACAGTCATGTCACTTAATCAATCAATTTGGGGGTTGGTATAGTGCAGGCTACTCACCCGGAACGGGTCTCAAGGCACCAAGGGAGAGGAGGGCAGGGCGGAGTTCCGCAGATCCTACAAGTTCACTACATATCATCGAAGAGCCAGGTCTTGAGGAACTTGGGGAGCGATGTAGCCTGTTGGAGGTGGAGAGGGAGGGAGTTCCATGCCTTGGCCACGAGGAGGGAAAAGAAGCACCCCTGCTGTTCTGCTTTTCTTGATCCGAGGTACAGTTGCGAGGGAGAGCTGGACCGAGCGTAGAGAGCACAGGGGTGCGTGGAACATGAGGCAGTGGTTCAGGTTGGCGGTTGCGGTGTTGAGTAGGGCCTTGTGTGCATGACTGAGAAGCTTGAACGTCATTTTCTTCTCGACGGGGAGGTAATACAGGGTCCGTAGATATTGGCTGATGTGGCAGTGGAATATGCCTCCTTTTCCCACTTTCCCTCACCCGCATGTTGTTACAACGCAGTCATTACAACAACTGCATTGAAACAATGCAATACCAATACCCCGCAAGTTGTTACAACGACTTGCGGAGGGGGGCGCTGGATGTTGGAATAGTATAATTTACTATTCCAACTCTAGTCTGTGCAGACAGTAGAGAAGGTTTTGGATTTTAAATCCAACACCTTCTCCCTCTCCACAAGTTGTTGTAACGACTTGCGGGGTAATGGTATTGCATTGTTATAACGCGGACGTTGTAACAACCGCGTAGTGACATATGCGCGGGTGACCGATGTTTACCATGGCAACTGTGTGGTAGGTTGAGGACTAGTCTGGCGCCGGTGTTCTGGATCTTCTAGAGTTTACGGGTGAGGTTCTTGTTGATCCCGACATCGAGTGCGTTGCCATAGTCCAGTCTGCTGATGATGAGGGTGTGCGTCATCTTTTTCCTGTGTTCGGGGGGATCCACGTGAAAGTCTTGTGTAGTAGGCAGAGGGTGTGGTAGCAGGAGGAGGTGATGGCAATGACCTGGCGGTCAATTTTGAGTTTGAGTCCAGGATGGTCCTGAGTTTGCGTGCATGGTTGGTCCCCGAGGGCAGGGGGCAGTGCTTAATTTGTAAAATAGAAGTGCCGGTGCTCAAATGTTTTCATAGGAGTCCACCACCCACTTTCCTGTCTCCACCCACATCCTCCATTGACTCCGCCCACTTCCACCCCACGATGACTCGGACTGTTGGACGGTGGTGGTAGTGAGCCTGGCAGTGCGCGGGTATGCTGGGGTGTGGCAATTGGCAAAGCACTGAAAGCAGCAAATGCGCACGCATTGGAATGTGAAAAAATCGTTGCACGCTGCTTGCCTTGCACAGTGGGGGCACACATCTCCACACACCTTTTAGTGTCATCTCAGGATACACCCGCCACAGAACAAATCTGCCTGCCTGTACCTTGTGCACGTTCCATACTTCATTTGCTAGTGCACACTTGTGCACATACTAACAGTTGAACAGCTCTGCACATACTAGTGGTCCACACAGCTGTGTACACTTTGGGCACCTCTGCACTCCTGAGCACACGACATATCAAGATGCTGTTCAGCACGTAGGCCATGCACATATGGGGTCTGTGTCTTTTTTTCCCCAAAATTCCCCGTCACTTAGTAAGTGAATTTGCTTCCGACTGCACAGCTTAACATAGAGCAGGAATTGCCCGTTTTTGTTGCAGCACTGTGCTGTCTACAACTTACACATTAACTCAGATTTTCAGAGTTAATGTTTGCGCTGTAGACAAGGCAATTTAAAGAAAAACATAAAGACCACTTCTGCATCCTGCTCTGCACTGAATGGCAAGATGAAATGGTCCATGCAGGCAACCCCCTGATGGGCATACCCCCTTCACAAACACCCTCACAGTGGCATCCTTACCGCATACAGCAGGAAATGCACGTCTGCCTACATTAACTAGTGAACACACTAATGATGTCTCCACCAACACACTAGAACTACACACGGGTGCCAGTACACTCCGCAATCAATCCGTTTCAAATGAATGCATAAAACCCTCAGAATTTTTGTGTGTTTGACACGCTTGTTTGCACAGCATTATTGATTTAGTCATGACCAGAACTGAAGAACTTAGTGAAAGTGATTAAGGCTGATCCGTGTTCTGGCATTTTTTGGCTGCAACTTTATAGTTTTCCAATGGCCGTCGAGGTCAGACGTGGCTGTGCTTAACATGACTCACTCCACTTGGTCCTCTGTCACTATTAGGCTGCCGAGGCCCGCGCAGCTTCATGACATTAACTCATTAGACCCCAGCACCTGCCAGGCCCTGCCTCACCTGGTGCTGCTTAGGCTGTTGCACAGCTTTATTTTTTTAACTCATGAATCTATGATTAGGCCTACCAGGCCCTGCCTCACCTGGTGCTTAACTCTAGGTACTGTCCAGACCAGTCTACTCCACCGAGTCCAACTCAACGCGGCCAACATCGTCCAGGTCGCGCTACTTTAAACAGCGGCGGCCGTTGAACCACAATACTTGATGCGGTTAGGTGCGGCCATGCGGGTATATGCTGAGGGGCGTGGCAAAAAGGAGAGAATGTGCGTACAGCCCCACCCTTGCAGAAGACCAGGCAAAGCCCTGCCCAACTCAGTGTCCCGCCCACTGGGCCGGCAACACTGATCCGCTGCCCCTGGGCCGCCAGTGCCTGATTGAGAACTTGAACGTCGTGAAGACAGAATCGGAGTCACAAAGTGAAACAAGTTCTTCAACATCACCAGTCTTCACACAACCAGGACCTCTTAACTAGTAACCCATCACTGACAGCTGCACTTATGATACAGCAGCACAGCACACACTCTGTGCCACTAATTATAAGTCAATTACTGATGTTCACTAAATGCGTGTAGACCTGGCCCTGATAATTAAGTGCCGGTGCTATGCACCGGCAAGCACCGGCACAAATTAGGCACTGGCAGGGGGCCACCATGTGTTGTTCCAGGCGTCAGGGTGTGGGCCCATGATGAGTATCTCTGTGATGTTCGTGTTGAATTGAAGGCAGCTGTTCTTCATCCATCTAGCGACGGCTTCCATTACATCTTGAAAGTTGAGTTTAGCGGTGTTGGGTTCGTTGGATAGGGAGAGAATGAGTTGGGTGTCATCTGCATATGATGTGATGTTGAGTCCGTGTGCTCTGACGATGGCTGCAAGCATGGCCATGCGGATGTTGAACAGGGTAGGGCTAATGGAGGATCCCTGTGGGACTCCGCAGGTGGTTGAGACTGCTTTTTCCATGACTTTGGCCAGGTAAGGGAGTAGGGAGATTGGTCTGAAATTCTCGAGGTCGGTGGGGTCTGTGGAAGATTTTTTCAGGAGAGGTTTGATGTCGGCATGTTTCCAGTCATCGGGAACGAGGCAGTCTTAAAGGAGCGGTTGGAGATGCGTTGAAATTTGGAAGCGATGATGTCTGCGACTTTGTAGTAGATGATGTGGGGGTAGGGTTCCGTGGGGGCCCCGGAGTGGGTGGTCTTCATTATCCTCAGTGTGTTTTCAATGCTGAGGGCTGTCCAGCTGTTAAATGTTGGTTGCGTGCTGCTGGGAGCAGTGGGAGGGGGTTCCTCATGGGGGTTGTTGACATCGAAGTTGTCATAGATGATCTTGATTTTGCGATGGAAGAAAGTGATGAGTCTGTCGCTGAGGTCCTGGGAGGGAGTGATGACTGTGGACTCGCTGTTGGGTTGAGCAAACTCTTTGATGATGCCAAAGAGTTCCATGCTATTGTGAACGTTGGTGGTGATTCTGTTCTTAAGTGCTTCCTTCCTGGAGAGTCTGATGAGCTTGTGGTGGGCCGCAGGAGCTATTTTGAATTTGTCATGGTCAGTCATGGCTTTGGAGTTCCTCCACAGTTTTTTGGAGTCATCTGCAGGTGCGTCTAGAGTCTTTGTCGTTCAGTGCAAAAACAGCTGGTTTTCTTGGCGTGGGGCTGGATAGTTTGGGGGGCGCAATGGTGTTAGCACAGTTGGTGGTCCAGTTGTGTAGCATGTGGTCGGCGGTTATGGGGTCATCGTCTGTGGTGGTGGGAGCAGAGCTGCTGAGGGTTGCGGCGAGCTGGTCATTGGAGATCTTGTTCCTGTTCCGGCGTTGGAGCTGATGAGGGCGTTTGCGGGAGATGTTGGATTTGAAGGTGAAGTGAACACAGCGGTGGTAAGTCCATGGGAGGTCAGAGGTGTGGCTGAAGGTGATGGAGTTCCCGGCTGTGAAAATGGGATTGAGAATGTGCCCAGCTGAGTGCTTTGGTTCGGGTACGATCTGCTTGAGTCCGACGGTGTAGAGGTTGTCCAGGACAGCTGTGGAGTTGGGGTCCAAGCGGTTATTGAGGTGGAAGTTGAGGTATCCTAGTGAAGTTGTTGGAGGTGATGGCATGCGGCGTGATGATGTCTGTGATGGAGTCAGAGAAAGGAGCGCAGTGTCCATGGGATCGGTAGATGAGGGTGCCTTGGAGGGTGTAGGACTGGTTGGTTTGGATCATGAAATGGAGGTGTTCCATTAGGTCTGTGGGCCATCAGAATAGGCGCTCAGCCGCAGAATGGTCTTGTGAGTGATGGCGATGCCTCCACATGCTTTATGATTGGAAAGGCTAAATAGTAAAAAATATTTGGATCCCTTTTGTACTAAAATAGGACTGCTACACTTAAGGTTGCATAAATCTGTGATCCAATTAATGTCGGGGAAAGTATATGTATGCTGTATTGTCAGGGCCACTAGGATTATGATATTATGTGGCTGCAACATTTTTTACATATTTATATAACTGCTGCATTATCTGCCGATTGTAACACACAATCTCTTTGGAGTTAAACATCATTATCTTCACAACCTGTTTGTGTGGAAACTTGAACATTGTCTTTACACACTATTTCAGTGGGGACATGCGCACGATTATCTTTACACACTATCTCTGTGGGCACTTGAACATCTTTATAACACACAATGGGACTTGAGCATCCCTATAACCACACATTATCTCTGTTGTGAGAAGTTGTAAGTGTGATCTCCACATACGATTGGTTTAGTTTGCCAGGATTAATATCTGTTTTTTCCAGCTCGTAATATGAAGGACAGAGGCATTTCTGTTTGCAGCAAGGTTTCTTTATTTTTATTTGTATTTATACGACAGAGACAGCCGACACGTGTTTCGCCCCCTCTTGGCGATTTGCGCCGGGGCTTTCTCAAGGTTAAATGAGTTAAATCACGTCGAAAATTCCTGTTTCAAGATGTGTACATTGTCCGTAATATAAAAATATAATTCTTCAGTAATAAAACATTTCTATTCAGGCTAATGCCTACGATCTTAGAATCCTCCCGGCATGGCGATTCCTGGGTCAGGTCCTTCCTGATAGCTACTTACAGTTCCTGTCAGCTATATGTGGATGTGTTAGTAATAAAGCTTGATGTATTCCTTAGATGTGTCTATTCTCCTTTACTTTTCAGGCTATGCCTAGATTGCTAGTTATTGTGATGTTATAATTTGCTATTGTGTAATAAAGGGACCCCAGTTCTTAGTGAACCATTGTGTAACTGTTATTTGTTTGGTAAAGTTAACCTTTCTTCTAGTCAGATGCTGTTATGTGGACGGATGCGTTTCCCGTCCGGGTAAGTGGTAACTGAGCAAGGGAGCAGGGAGCACTTATATCAGAGAATAACCTTTGCATATTGTGATTTGGCCATTCTTGTGTGAGAGGATTGAACTGTCTATCTACCACATAAAATATAATATTACATTCCCAGTAGATATTAGATATATAGAGAAACTTCCCAACAGAGAGAGAGAGAGAGAGCTGAAGGTATTCATAGGACAGAGATTGCCGCTAGAGAGAGTGGCATTAGTGAGAGCATTGATTGTGATCAATGTGTATACCCACATGATTGTGGCTTGCGAGAGCACCGGGAGGATACGGTGTGTAGTGAGATTGCTGCTAGAGAGAGTGGCATTAATGAGAGCATTGATTGTGGTCAATGTGTATACGCACCGGATTGTGGCTTGTGTGAGCACTGATTGTGGTCAGTGTGTAATGATAAGTAATCAGAACTGCCCCCTTCACTATGAGTAGGAGGGTAGTATAGTCTGGGCCTAAGTTGCAGCGAGACTATAAGGTATGAGTGTGGTGTAGAATATGGAATTCCGTAGCAATTAGTGATTGTTTCTAGTAATCCCTATAGATTTAGTGGTGTTTTTGATGATATGAGCTTGTATATTGCTAATTCCCCATCCCCATGAAGGTACCTAGGTACTTTGGTAAGTAGGCTCTGGGGAGGGAGATGGTTACGTTTCGGCTGGATTGGTGGTGTCTTGGTGAGCTGGTGATATCTGGTCTGAAGTCCGGTCGTCACAGGACTTTAACATGATTACCTACACATAGCATCTGAGCAAAGGGCATGAGATTCCTACAGCCACACACCATTTAGGTAGAGACTTGAACATGCATATTATCACATACTATCTCCACCTGAACTTGAAAGTCAACATTTTCACACACACTTCATGTGGGGACTTGAACAATATATTTACACACTATTTCAGTAGGCCATGATCATAATTATCTTCACACACTCTGTGGGAACTTGAACTTCATTATCTTCACACACTATCTATGTGGAGACTTGAACACTGTCTTTTTTCACTTTTTCACTCGGGACTTGAATAAGATTATCTTCATCCACCATCTTTCTAGGGACTTGAACATCCAATAATCATACACTATTTCTATGGGGACAATAAGATCTCTATATATTCACACTCTTTCTCATTGTCATTAGCTAATGTAATCATAAGTTGAGTGTTATCAGCGTAAGATACCATCTTCACCATATGGCTCTGGATAACATCGGCCAATGGGCGCAGGTAAAGATTTAAAAGAGGCACTCCCCTCTGCAACGGGATAACTTGCAAGGTATATGGCTTCTGGATGACCTGAAACCAGCGTTTATGAAGGAAGTCTGCAATCCTATCAAAGACTCGACCCCTAATACCCTGTGTCCACAATTGATCCAGTAACACAGTATACAAGACTGTAAAGCTGCGTTGAGATTTAGCATAATGAGTGCCCCAGATTTCTCTGCGTCAGCCACCTTGAGTAGTGACTCTGTGCCAGAAGTAACCCTGGGCGTAGTTCGCAAAGTAGCGTTTTGCGTAGCTACGCGAAGTGCACTTCAGAATGCAGAATGCAGAAATGAAATACACAAAACGTTTGTTCACTCACCGGGGAGGTTTCTAACGTTGCGGTGTTCTCTAACGCCTCACGTTGACACTCACCCGGGATCCGTCCGTCTTTCCTTGCTGTCATTTGTTGAATAACAAACTGTTATCAGTAAACACTCTCTCCTTTGTTAATGCACGCCGACGACTTCAATCAGTTTAAAGTTCACTTTCAATTACGGCAAGCGGGAAAGTATTTTCACAATGTTTATGGCGTCCTGCCTTTTCATATAACAGATTGTTCGTGCTGGGCTCCCTCCCGTGCCACAATATGATTCAAGCAACTGTCCTTGCGAGAGGAGCGCTAATATGCTGGTGCCTGCGGCGAAGTAAGGACAACTTCGTAAATTAATTCCAAGCAATTTTGAAAAAAACGCACGCCGCACTCTTCTTGGATAGTTTCACTCACTTTTTAATGACCTCCACCAAATCTCCACCCACGCGTTTCAAACTGCCCTAGTTCTTGATCACGGTAGTTACATTTGTCCTTCTTTACTTTCACCAATTTATACCATAAACACCACTTTTGCAAATATGATGCATTGTGGGTTTGGTAGTGCAATGTTTACATTTTTACTCTTGTGTATTCACAAATTGCCCTGTGTCATGCTATTCTCATGGCGGATCATGTTCCACACTGGTCATATGTGTTTTTGTATTTCAGTATGTACACTCCTGGGGAGTGTTTGTTCTCCCAAAAAAAGAGTGTGTTTAGGGATCAATGCTCTTACTTCAATTTTATCTAAGTCATAAAGTTGATGTTTTTATACTTATGTATACATGTTTGTTTTTCTGCTCTAAATGTAACTACCGTGATCAAGAACTAGGGCAGTTCAAAACGCGTAGGTGTGAAGGCCTGGCCCTTCTCAGGGGGTCCCAAAAAGACCCCCAAGGGCAACAAAAAAAATTCAAAAAATCGTGGGGTACGCACACCGTACGTGTACGGTACGCGTACCGTGCGCGTACCCCGCGATTAAAAAAAATATATATTTTTTTGCACTTGGTGGTCCTTCTGGGACCCCCTGAGAAGGGCTAGGGGGTCAGGGGGGTCTCAACCCTGCCCCCTTTTCGTGTTTTCCACTCTTGTTTTGTGCTCTCTTGTGCCTCACTTCTCCTTCTCAGGTGGTCCCAGAGGATTATGACATATATAAACGTTATCCGCTAATAGAATTAGCATTTACAAAACCTTTGAAATTTATTGAAAAAAATATAGGTTTCACGCCTGATATAGTTAGGAATTAGCATTTAAAAAACCTTGCAAATTCACTGAAAAAAACATAGGTTTCAAGCATTCAACCATTCTGTCATTGGGCTATACTTGGGCTACATCTGGGTGATATTTGGGCTACATTTGGGCTCTTTTGTCTCTGGTGGCCATCTTGGGAGACTGCATGTCGGAATTTTTTAATGAAATAGAAGAGGATTTGAGAAGTCACTCAAAATGTGCCCTAATTTTTCTTTCTGCAGCACTAATCATACTTTCTATGGCAAAATATACCCCCCTCATTTTGTTCCTTTTTAAATTAAATGGTTTAAGAGTTACCACTTTATTCCAATCAAGATGGCTTCAGGTGTGCCATACCTTTGTAATAAGTAGGACTGTTAGCGCTCTAGTTGTTCTTTAGAACACTCTAGGAGGCTGCAGTAGAACACAAAGGAATCAACTGACAGTCTCTGTCCTTGTTGGATGTACATGTTTTACTGAGAATGTCAGACTTCATTCTCACATGACTGAGAAAGATAATGTGAATTTACAGTAAATATGGTTTCAGTTTAGCTTATAGATCCCCTTCCAAACCACTGTGGGAGAAGCATGAGATAATAGTTTTCTTTCAAACATGATTCATGATATCCCAGCAGAAGGCTTTTTCACATGGTAAAATCACCTTAGAATACACCACAATTCCTAAAATGAGTATGGTTTTTTGAGTGAATTTGAAAGGTTTTTTAAATGCTAATTCCTAACTATATAAGGCCTAAAACCTATGTTTTTTTCAGTGAATATATATATCCTACTGGCGGTCGCCAGTAGGTAGTTATAGTTAGGACCTAGCTACCATAGGAAATCCGTAACATTCTATTTGGAATAACTCTGGCGCCGGTTGAGGAATTTGCGTGTAATTTTCCAAACTTTTGGCCAGCTCTGCTCCGCTCCTTTCCTGAAAGTTTCAGGGGGATTTGTGAAGTGGGGGCTGAAAAAAAAGGGGGGTCCCAAAACGTGTTTTCCCCATACTACGTTCCATAGGACGGTCTGACAAGTCTACAGCCCGAACCGCTGAACGGAATTACACCAAACTTGGCAAAATTGTAGGGACTGGTACGCAGATGTGCCTTTGCTATGTTTGGTGAAAATTGCTCCAGTGGTTTTTATGAAAATTAACTTCTAAAACACATATATATCTATAGGCGGGCTCCGAGCGCTCGCTGGTACGCGTACCGGGGAGCGCACTCGGTGCACTACGGGAGTGCGCGAGCGGAAAGCTGATTGGCTGTCGGATGTCTGTCAACATTCTAAACCAGGGGTCTCCAAACCGGTCCTGGAGGGCCGGATCCATGCCAGATTGTTGGGATATCCCCATTGAGAAACATGCAGTAATTTAAAAAATCTGGCATGGATCCGGCCCTCCAGGACCGGTTTGGAGACCCCTGTTCTAAACAGTCCGGAGAGTCCGCCATCTTGTGTCTCGGTAAAATCGATACACCTGAGGTGAAAATAAAAAGGGGGAAATGATTAAAAGGGGGCAGGGTAGACACCCCCTGACCCCGTAGGTTTTCTGAAGGGGGCCTAGAAGGACCCTGAAGGGCAAAAAAACTATTTATTTTTTTTAATTTTCGCGGGGTGAGCTCTCCGGTACGCGCACCCTGAGCGCACAAAAACAGTGAAAAAAAATAGAGTAAAGAATTTGTAAAGAATACAGCTCTTTTTGGACAATTGGAGGTAGTTTTAAAAAGAACAGTTTTTACTTCTTTTTAGGTTTTCTTTGTAAACAAAAACAGGGAATGTCAAACTGCTCAACAGGAGCAAAAAAAAGTAAAAATTAGGGCTGGGGACGGCAGCAGTGGTTTTCCCTTGTATGTACTATGTTCATGATACTTTGCTCTCCGTAACAAAGCATTTCATCACAGTCTTTACATTTTATAGTGATGCCATGAAAAACAGGCTGAATGTTAGGAATCAACAGCTCAGTTCTCCCTCTCACGTTTGATGTAGTTGGTCCTCCAGTAGATGTTGAAGCACCATCCCTTTGGGGATTTCGTGCCAGGGCCCTGACACTCTCCCTGGCATAGTTCTGGGGGTGCCTCCTCTGAACGTGCCGAATCATTGACGAGTTTCCAAAACTGTACTTCCTTGTAGGATCACCCCGTGAAAGCACAGTTTTGCAAATTTTGCACTCCATTTTTGGAGAATTCACCTTTTTTTCACCTGGTGGTATGGTGAAAAACATCCAAATAAAGTGCTCCTTCACCTTGGGCTCAGGAGGCACCTCCTCAATTAAATCATTGGAGTCGTCACTGCTGCTGGGTGGTCTAGCAGCCATTGTTTTCACAAAAAGGAAGAACAGAAAAGAACAGGTCTTGCTGTCTCCAAAGTGAAAGAAGAAGTGAAGGAAATGAGTGGGGTTTTCATTAGTTGTAAAAAAAACTGTTAACAACCAATGAAAAGAGTTATTTTAAGGTCACATGACTTGACGCGCTCACGCTGCGCGCACCGGGGGCGCTTACGCGGCGCGCACCGGGGGCGCTTACGCGGCGCGAACGTTGGCGCTTCCGGGGGCGCTTACGCGGCACGTACGTAGGCACTTACGGGGGCGCTTAAAGTTATAATACGGGTATTTACAATCAAAAATACTACTTTTATAAGTATGCTACTGAATGTCTTGCATTATTATTTAGTTAAATACATCCTTTTTTTTCGGCACGCGTTAATAGCGCTCTCGCTGCGCGCACCCTGAGCGCCCCAAGACAATATAATTTTTTTTAAAAACCTACATGAAAAATACATTGAAAAAATTATTTGTGTGAAAAAAAAAATTAATAGTTATAAAAAACAGGTAATTAAAACAAATTCCGTTTAAAAATCGTATGTTACAAACTCGATATACAAAGGAATTAACTTTTAAAAAACCTTTGAAATTCACTGAAAAAAACGTAGGTTTCACAATCGTTATAGTTAGGAATTAGCATTTAAAAAACCTTTGAAATTCACTGAAAAAAGCATAGGTTTCACAATCGTTATAGTTAGGAATTAGCATTTAAAAAACCTTTGAAATTCACTGAAAAAACCATAGGTTTCATACCAGTTATAGTTAGCTAAACATTTTACTCATACAAAACCATTGAAATTCCCACGTTATAGTTAGTTGGACTCACTATAACTTGCACGCCCGCAATCCACTGCTGATGATGTCACATATTACATCATTCATGACATGGTCAGTGATATCACTGATGGCTTCTCAATTGACATCACTGATCTCATCACTGATGACATCATTCACGTGATAATATGATACACATCCTCACACTCTAATATAACCTTTGATACACCCAGTGTTAAATACAGACTACCATTCTTGAAACCATGGACACACCAATACCAGTTACTACATACGCACTGATTCCTAGATCTACACACACATCCACTCTTTCACCCATACAATTACTCATACATACAGTCATTCATCAAAACAACACTATCATATGCACTCATACACCTATACAGAGACTCACACATTGCCACTCTTCCATGGAGTTACTCACACACCTAGTCAGTCATGCAAACAATCAATCACACTCCTATTTCCTCATCTATACAGTTATACACACAACACCTTACTTATTCAAACATATACTAACACATACTCTCTTATACAATCACTGATACAAGTACACATTGATCCATACAGCCACTCGCACAATCACTGGCTCTTATGTATAGTTATTTATATATGCCAACTCTCATATGCACTGTGTTTTACATATGTACTTACTTGGACATGTAGCACTGAGATATCCATTCACTCACCAACACACCCATGCACACAGTCAACTGCCCATGCAGCTGTTTTCACATGCACTCTTGAACCCATACACCAAGTGAATCAACTGCTCACACATCTATGCACAGAGTCACACACCTCCCAGCCACCCCCACACACACTCACCCTCACATACAAATACTTGGGCTACCAATCAATTATCCATATAGTCACTCATATAGCTACTGATCAACACATGCAGCAGCTTACAAAACAACAGACATAATGATGCACACATTCAGACAGTTTAGTCACTAACCCATGCATTCAGTAAGACACATTTAATCACTCACTCATACAGTCAGTCACGCATCTACTAAATCCTTCATCCACACACTCATACATACACTCATTCTTCAATATGTAAAACATATTTTAACTTTACAGAAACACACATTCACTGGATAATGTCATCAGTGATGTCATCAGTGATGTCATTTGAGATATCATCAGTGATGTCATCAGTGATGTCACTGACCATGTCATGAATGATGTAATATGTGACATCATCAGCAGTGGATTGCGGGCGCGCAAGTTATAGTGAGTCCAACTAACTATAACGTGGGAATTTCAATGGTTTTGTACGAGTAAAATGTTTAGCTAACTATAACTGGTATGAAACCTATGGTTTTTTCAGTGAATATATATATATATATACAGGGGACTTTTTGACGAAAATAAAAGATGTAGAGTGGTCTAATGATCTGTGTCTAATAACTTTAGACATAGAATCCTTGTATACAAGTATCAACCATACACAAGGACTAGAGGCGATTAAACATTTCTTAGCCACTAGACCCATTGAACTCTATGCACACAACAAAATGATTGTTGAATTGATTTACTGGTGTTTACACAATATTTTTTTCATTTTCAACAACACACTGTACAAACAACTGAGGGGAGTCGCTATGGGGGCCTGTTTCTTCCCCAGCTACGCGTGTTTACACGTGGGCTGGTGGGAGGAACAAGTCCTTAGGCACCAATACAGGTCTGTATATGACCAACAAATGGCGTTGTATCTCCGATACATCGACGATGTTTTCATCATTTGGTGCGGTGACATGGTATCCGCACAGAAATTCGTCTATAACATTAACAACAACGACCTGAATCTAACTTTTACTTCCCACATACACACTACTCAATTAGAGTTCTTGGATGTCAAACTTAAGGTTGTCAACAACAGACTACAAAGCACCTTACATAGAAAAATCACGGCTGGTAATATTACATTACACGCCAACAGCTCACATCCTAGGCACCTCATCGCCAGTATACCTTATGGTGAGGTCCTTAGACCCAAACGCATTTGTAGTGATGAGGATGATTTTCGTAAGTGTGTTGAAGACATGCGTATTAGGTTAAGATCAAGAGGCTACAGCAATAAACTCATTAATGAGGCTATCAACAAAGCCGACAAACGTCCAAGAACCAGTTTATTCAAAGAGGGGCCTATTCAATCTAAATCGGAAGATATTAATATTAATTCAGATAACCCCAGATTAATCTTGACCTATTCACGACAAGAAAGGAAAATTAGAGCTATTGTTCAAAAACACTGGCCTATTGTCCTCACAGATAATGTCCTGGGTGAACGGCTTACCACTCCCCCTGTTGTTACTCTCAGAAAAGGTAGATCCATGGGCAAGGATTTGGACTAAAATTCCCCCGAGACGATAAAACCGACACCTTGGTTACAACCTGCAAGGGGGTTTCAAAAAATGCACTGTGTGTCAGGCTTGTAAATTCGGTTGCAATAAGTCGACCTATTAAACCCCATTCGATACTTTGCCGATTTCTATCAAGGGGAGCTTCAATTGTAAAACGGATTTTGCTGTCTATATCCTGACGTGTACCTGTGGTTTAAATTATGTGGGAAGCACAAAGCTACAGGTACACGTCAGGATATTACAACACTTGAGGGCCATCCTCCATAATGATGCTGCCTACCCCGTGGCAAGGCACTTCTCTAAATGCCACAACAAAGACATCAATTGTCTTTCTTATTTTGTCATTGCCGCCGTTCCAAAATGTAAAAGAGGCGGCAACAGAAAAAGGAAACTCAGGCAGCTGGAGACTAAATTCATCTTAGAACTAGATAGCAAATGGCCAAGGGGTCTGAACAACTCGGAGGATATGTATACATACTTGTAAATAGCACTTAACAGTATTAGTTCCTGTTGGATATTTAATACATATATGTACCGTTGTGTATTATAGATATGCTGCATCTGCACTTTACCTTTTGCCCATGGATTTACAAAGTAGTTCTGCCATTTTTACTTTATTGATTCTCTTCATTGTTTTTAACACCATTTTATATTGACTATGTTAACAAGATATATCTTTCATGGCATATTTTAAACGTCTTATGGACATTTGTAATATAGGTTTTGATATGCGACTGGACAAAACCATTTTTTATACATATTATTGATCTGCTATGAATTTTGATATTGTTGAGTATGTTGATATAAGATGCACAATGGACACTTTATATTTATTATCTTTGCACCTTTGCACATTATTTTGCACTTTTTCATAACTTTGCACTATTCACAGTCAAGTAGGACTTAAGCGAGCTTCAGGTGAATGTCTTAATGAAGGGGTTTTTAAATGTATAATAGACATCATTTAAATAACAAATAGTTTTTGGCAAATTTGTTCACGGCTGAATTATAGCATATATCCTGAAAGGATATTAGTGTAAATATATCAAATGAGGATTGATCCTGTTATGTGTTATTCAGCTTATTTAATGTGTACAATTTTGCCTTTTGTTAAATCAAGCAGTTGATTTATCATAGAATTTATATATGCATTTAAGCAGTTATTTTCGTTGTAAGACTCCGGGAGATCACAAGATACACGGTAGTCTTTTGTTCCTGTTCATTCATCACGTGACTTGTAGTCCACGCAAACAAGGGGGTGTGCACATTGAGGTAAAAAATGTATAAAAAGTAACAGTGACGTAATTCATGCTGAATGTGATCAAGGGCTCTTGAAGCCCGAAACGCGTCGTGCAGGCTGCGTGGGAAACGCAAATAAACGAACATCTTGCCTGAATCGCTGTGGTGGTCTGAGTTCCTTCTTCGCCGGGAAACGGAAGTGGTGGGAATTGTTTGGAATATATATATATATTTTCCTGAGTGCTTCCTGATCGCCAGTGGTACGTGTTTGAGGCGATGCCACATTACACCTCTAACAATCGAAAAATTTCTCTTCTCACATGTAGAATGGACCAGCACTCAAATCTCTGGAATTATCCAATTTAATTCAAAGGCAGCATTCGGGAGGACATATGTTTATACAGATTTTTATCGAGAGGGAGCCTAGAAAGAGCCCCAAGAGCAGGTGTAAGGAATACTTTGAGAGAAAGAAGAGCTTTGTGAGGAGAGGACCATTTCATTCTTGAATTATGACAAACATTATATAAATGTGACAGTTCTTCTATTGTAATCATCCTAAAGTATCAGAACAAATCAGTATGGGGAGTTTATTGCAATCAGAAATAGAGTTGTATCTTCTTAATGGAGACTAGAGTTGATAAAATGGGCGTTAGAAAAGAACATGAGAACTCTGATACTTGGATTTTTAAGGAAGTGTAAACCTTCCTGGATGAATACAGTTTAAATCAGTTAATGCTGCATTTGAAGTGGGATTCTTAGATATGGGATACTTACAGTCTATCTCTAGTGGTGGCTTGAGCCCCACTATTATCACATCATCTCATCTCATGAGCATATATAAAATGCACATTCACACCTGAGAGTACTTGTTGCTGAATACCATATGTTTTTAGTTATCCAAGTAAATAATACTTATTGTATAGACCTTGGAAGGAATAAAGGCTGAGTGGTCGCACCAGGATTCAGATATGTGAGAGAGTGGTCAAACACATTTTCCTCAAGTGGATTACTTCATTTAATAAGCCATCAGACTAATACAATCTTTATGGGTTCTTCAGCACACCTATCCTTGCAAACATCATGATGGAGACTTGAATATGACTGTAATCACACATTTACACTGTGGGCACTTACACATCACTATAATCGCATAATATCTCTATGGATCCTATTATTCACACACTATCTCTGTGGGAACCTGGGCAGGTCTATAATCACACACTATCTCTGTGGGGACCTGGGCATGTCTGTAATCACACACATTCTCTTTGGCAACTGTAGTAATATTATAGTCACACACCATCTCTGTGGGGACCTCAACATCTCTATAATCACACACTATCTCTGTGGGGACCTGGGAATGTCTATAACACACTATGTCCGTGGAGACATGGGCATGTCTATAATCACACACTATCTCCGTGGGGACCTCGACATCTCCATAATCACACACTATCTCTGTGGGGACCTGGGCTTTTCTATAATTACACACTATCTTTGTGGGGACCTCAACATCTCTATAATCACACACTATTTTTGTGGGGACCTGGGATTGTCTATAATCA
The DNA here is from genome assembly GCF_964263255.1 of Lissotriton vulgaris. NCBI lineage: Eukaryota > Metazoa > Chordata > Amphibia > Caudata > Salamandridae > Lissotriton > Lissotriton vulgaris. Next base: position 34,421 of record NW_028248188.1, on the reverse strand, counting down.
CACACTATCTCTGTGGGGACCTGAGCATGTCTATAATCACACACTATGTCTGTGGGGATCTGGGCATGTCTATAATCACACATTCTCTTTAACAACCATGGTAATACTATAGTCACAAACCATCTCTGTGGGGACTTGAGCATTCCTGTATTTACACGCAAGCTCTGTTTTGGCTTGAGCATCATCAGCTTCGCATTCCCTCTATGGGGCTTTGTGAATACTAATAAGTAGTAAAGTTAGACTTTTGGTCTAAGTTTACATTGTTGAAAATGTAAAGTAGAAAAGTTACATTTTTTTCTAAATTTACAATTGTGAATTGGGCCCTATTTTAATGAGGACTTAAACACAATCCTCTTCATGAACTATATCTGTGGGGACTTAAACATCGCTATAATAACACACTATCTTTGTGACAGCTTGAAAAAAAACTATAATAAAACACTATCTATGTGGAAACTTGAACATCACTATAAAAACATATCATCTCTGTGGGGACGTGAGCATTCCTGTAATTAAACACAAGCTCTGTTTTGACTAGAAACACTAGGGGGTGCCGGGAGGCACAGGGTTAAGACTGATTTGCATATAGCTGGGTATGAACTGGGGTGACAAAGTGAGCTAAAGAACGATGATGGATTCAACCCAGATCTGTGACTGGGGGTGAGTGACTGAAACATTTCAGCACTCCGTCCATAGTCTCCTTGTGTTTGAATTGTTCGTCCTAAGTTGGCAGGGAAGGCCCAGATGTGGGTCTCTTGCTCACTTTGCCACTGGATTCAAGCTAGCATGGTTGATGAGGGGTGTTACCCTGAAACTGGTCACAGGATGCTTGTTTCCAGTAATGGGAAGACCTGGCTTGGCAGTTTGGGTTGGACTGTTCCCAATGAGGCACATGGTCAACACTGATTTGCATATAGCTGTGTCAGAACTGGGGTGGTGAAGTGAGCTAAAGAACAAGGATGGATTCAACCCAGATCCATGACTTGGAGTGAGTGACTAAAAAGTTTCAGCACTCCGTCCATCATCTCCTTGTGTTTGCTTCGACTTGGTCAGCTTAACATTCTCTGTATGGGGCTTTGTGAACATTGAAAAGTAGTAAAGTTAGACTCTTGGTCTAAATTTACCTTTTTGAATCGGGCCCTATTTTAATGAGGACTTAAACACAATCACCTTCATGCACTATCTCTGTGGGGACTTGAACAACACTGTAATTACACACTATCTCTGTGGGGACTTAAACATCACAATAATAACACACCATCTCTATGGGGACTTGAACATCTCTATGATAACACACCATCTTTGTGGGGACCTGATCATCACTGTAATAACACACTATCTCTGTGGGGACTTGAACATCACTATAATAACACACCATCTCTGTGGGGACTTGAACATCTCTATGATAACACACCATCTTTGTGGGGACTTGATCATCATTGTAATAACACACTATCTCTGTGGGGACTTGAACATCTCTATGATAACACACCATCTTTGTGGGGACTTGATCATCACTGTAATAACACACCATCTCTGTGGGGACTTGAACATCTCTATGATAACACACCATCTTTGTGGGGACTTGATCATCAATGTAATAACACACTATCACTGCGGGGACTTGAGCATTCCTATAATTACACACAACCTCTGTGTGGACTTGAACATCATTAGCTTCACACTATTTATAATGGAATTTAAGTGTTGAATGTACACACTATTTCTATGGAGACTTAAACACAACGATCTTCACCTACTATCTCTGTGGGGACTTGAAAATCTATTTTGGCAAAAATGTAAGCAGCTAATTAAGCCCTGGGTTCCACTTGACCATATTCCTTAATTCCATATGTTAATTTCTTTGTGTTAGTTCCCTTATCTCCTTAGATTGTATGCACTGATAAATAGGGTAAATAAAGCATTAAGACTCTTTCTTTAAGCATGATATGATATTTTTTGGCACATTAAAATACTCAGTCTTAAATGTATACACCTAGTATATATGCAGCAATTCATATATGAATAAAATATAATGTTGCTTGTGTATATTGTTGATAAAATAAACATTTAGCCATGTGCCTTTGACTGTATTCAATCACAACTAGTGTTACGGACTAGGTCCCCACAAGGATGGTAGCACATGTTCGAGTCCCCACAAGGATGGTGCTGTGCGCACGATTAAATAACAATATATTTGCAAATTTGAAGCAGGATCCTGTATCCTGAATTTTTTCTTAACATTTTTCTGTTATTAGTGTGTTTTAAAAACATTGGGAAAGGTTAGTCCCCACAAGGTTGGTATTCACACATAGTCCCCACAAGGATGGTAACGTGTGTGTGTGTGTGTGTGTGTGTGTGTGTGTGTGTGTGTGTGTGTGTGTGTGTGTGTGTGTGTGTGTGGGTTTGTGTTACTATCCTTGTGGGGACTTGGGCGTGATAACACACTCACGCTGTGGGGACTTGATTGCACTGTGGGGACCTGAACCCAGGTCCCCACAAGGTAATGTCTTCTAAATGATTAAAAATGACTTGAGGAACATCTGTGTCAATTTTTACAACTTTTGAAAAATTTGCCTTGTGGGGACCTGTGTTTCACCAAGTGTGTTTAATTTTTTGCTCGCTCTGTCCCCGTAGGCAGGAGGTGGTACTGCAGTCCTAAACACACTTTGCATTTAAACACACATTGCTCACCAGAAACACTTGCTAGCAGCAGAAACAACAGACATTTAGAAGGGAAAGCAACCTAATCTTGAATTTATCTAAATATTTGTCATGCAATTAATGTTTTGTCTATTTATTCAAATAAAACTTTTTTACATGACGTTACCAAATTTAGACTCTGTCTGAAAATTATTAGTGGTTTTATTATAAACGTTGATAAAAACAATTTGGGTCAGCTTTGAATCCCAGAACACTTCACTATTGCCTTTTGATCATTATCTGCAATTAAAAAAAGATGGTGCACTGCACTACAATAAAATAAAAAATGATCTGATCATTTTTTGTAAATAACCTAAAGGCATCAGTACCTATTGTTATGTGTTGATGCTTGTACCAGTAGTTCTGAAGTCTTTATGCTGCTTTGGCTTTCTTCGCATATCAATATGCACTATTCAATAAATTCTTTTAGATGGTGGCTAGATGAGTGAGTGACTAGCTTTGCAATGTGCTAAGCGCTATGTTCTCACAGACAGTGAACTGAAGCAATGTTATTTGCACAGCATTAGGACATTTATTTTTACCAGGAAAGGCATGTTCTAATAAAATGTGTGAACTTCTTAGAAGATATATTCATATATCTCCATAATATTTATTTTGAGGTATTTAAAGAGCAGAACAATATGCAGTTTGATATCAGTGCATGACAGATTAACTATTTACAGTTCAAAATCACTTCCCAATTGCCCATTGCTCTTTAACGTAAGTTGTAGCATATCTTTGCAGTAGTCAGTGCATCTAAACATCTTTCCTTTAAGTATGGGCGAATTTTGCGAATTCGCGGGAAAGCGTACTCGCGGTTCGCAAAATTCGCGAACTTTCGTGAGATTGAGGATTTTTTTATTTTTGTGAGTTTGCGAGATTTTTTTCACCGCGGCTTAGAATTTTTGCGACTTTGGGAAAGCGAGCTGTTCAAATCTCCCGCCCGATGTCAGCTGCGCGTCGCATCTACGTATTCGCTATTGTTTACTCTTGCGATACGTGATCGCGGGCCCGTATGACGTATTTGCGTTCTCAAAGTCTCGCAGTGCAAGATGGCGGGACTTCATGAAGTACTCGCGGTCGAAAAGTCTTGCGCGATCACGCCATGACGTACTCGCGGTCGAAAAGTCTTGCGCAATCGTGCAGCAAGATCGAAAATGGTGCAGCGCACGCAAACCGGGAGGAAAACAACTCGGCGAACTCAGAATCACAGTAAGTCAACGCCGCACGCGCAAGATTGTATTTTTGAAGTGCAACCAAGCAAAAAAATTCACCAACTCGCGAATTGCGTATTTTTTGGCAATTTCACGCGATTCGCTGACAGCGAAATTTCCAAAAATTCACAAATTCCGCAAGCGGAACGAATTTTCAGCCCATGTTTACTTTCCTTATGACATTTGAGTTAAACAGAACAATTGAATTCATGCTTTTGCATGTAAATGTTAGCATTGTGAAATGTATGAGTTTCTATTGTGAGAACCAATTTGATTGCATGCACTCATACATTAGGTTAATGTATGTTGCTTGGTTAAGTGTGTCACGTTGTCATGGATATAGGTGCTTTTCCTTATTGACTCAACTTGGCTTAACACTGCTTGTAAATAAGGCACCTTATCACGCTATACTTCGCGTGAAAGGGGAGGGCAATTGGCATTGCTGTGGGCGTTCCACCACAACACCCATTGATTTTGACACTGACCCATATTAACAAGGGTGGCGTAAATATGGGTCAGTGCCAAAATTGAGACCAGGGAAAACCTGGTCTTACCTTGGCGCAACGAGGAACATTTTTTAATTTCTCCAAATTTTTGCTGTTTTCATGTGTACTGCGTTTTACAGCACACATGGAAACAGCAACACACCAATGATTGTTTATGTGCAGGAAAGGGTCCTTTCCTCCACATAAATCTTTTTTTTTTTTTTAAATGGCGTTTTGCAACTTCTATGTTCTCTGCATTAAGCAGCACACAAAGAAGTTTCAAAATGCCAGTTGAAGATTATTTATGTGCAGGAAGAGACACCTTCCTGCACATAAACAATGTTCCCCTACAATGCATACACCCTTGCACTATGGGCAAGGGTGCCTGCGTTGGTGATAGGCAGCTACATTTAGCGCCCGTGCAAGGGGAAACACAGGTCTGCACCATATTCTTGTAAATATGCTGCAGCCCTGTGTTTCTAAAGTGACGGAGCATGTTGTTAGCCTTCTTGGCATAACGATACGCTTCGCCACTTTTCTTGTAAATATGCCCCGAGTGCTTCATAACATCATATGTCTTTTAATTCTTTCCCTCCCATTATGTTGCCACCTCATTTGATGTTATAGTTTCAGTAAAAACAGCTGAACGTTTGACAGCCCTTGTGTAAGAAACACACACATGATAGGAATATTTAAATATCTCTGTAAAATAAGCCCATAATATATGAACCATAATACTGCCACTTCTATAGTTAATATTGCCTTTTCACATACCACCAGAGCATAAAGAACATAAAGAAGCACTCTTACAACTTACATATTGCTGTGGGTGTATCTCTTTCTACGTGACTTAGCAGTTAAGCTGTACATACCAGGGGTCTCACATTTGTGCTTGTCAGTGGTTTGAACACACCATGGGGCCTGTGGCCTGTGATGATGGACTGCACACATTATGGGTCCCTGTTAGCTAGTAAGAAAAGTTCTAGGTAACCTGCTCTTTCTAAATGTATAGGGAATCTCACTAGACTGTTGGTAACACGTCTCAGTAAACTTTCCAGGATAAATATTTAGGACTCAGCATTATGTTATTTGCCTCAGTTACATGCCCCCTAGTTGGAGCAACTCACTATATTTTCCTTTAGAAAAGACGGCCATTTGCAATGCGAAGCCCCACGCACATGCAAAATAAATTTGTGCCCAAGAGTCTACTTCACTCATATGGCTGAGATTTAGGTTGGAGTGGAGATTAATTTCAGCCAGTGGTTGCCGATGTGGGCCGCAGCACTTATTTTTGTGGACCGCCCCTTATTTTAACTCATTAGACATTTTGTGAGAGCAAAAGAAGGAAGAACACACAAACTGGAAAAAAGCAGCAAGAGAAAGATGGAAAAACCATCACAAAGAGAGAAACCAGAAATTGCAACAGTGAGCTAAAGGAGCAGGGAATGTGTGGCAGCGGATTAAAGAGGTCTGAATTGGATTCAAGACTATGCAGCTTTGAGCTTTGGCACCTGACATATACTAGAGCTGGTGGTGGGCTTCTGAGCAGAGCTTTGGGCACCAGCACTCATTATTTTACAAATTAAGCACTGACTGGAATGTAATCGGAATGTTTAATTGAGAACTCATTCATAAACCTGTAGCCCTGGAGGAAGTCCTCATATTCCACCAAGAAATGATGCAGTCATTGTGGCAATTTAAGTGTGCAAACTTACCACATCAGCATTAGTGGATTTGCAGCACCTAACGAAAATTCACACAAATGTAGCCACACAGAAAACACACTGTAACAATTGATCTACTGCACTATATGTAACTGGGAGCATGCATCCCGGCAGAAAGGGTGTTGCATCACTGAAGGTGTAAAATGTTTTGTCATAGGCATTGAATATGTGCCTGGCCTTAGCTGAGGTTCTGACATGCAGATGTCTGGTTGCACGACACTCTTGTGTCCATACATCTATCCTCCAAAGGCTATCAACCATGATATCATGGGGTGGCGATTGCTGACTTGCCAGAACACACCGAATCATGCCACTAAAGAACAACCGGTACCTACTACAGGACTTCATCCCACTCTTGTCTGCTGCTACTTTGGTCAACATTTGGCAGGCTGTACGATCTGGACCCCTCTTCACTTCACAACGATATACTGACCACCCAACCTAAATGCTGTTGAAAAGTGTTTGAGCTTGATATATTTTTGACAAACTAGGGCTTTTACCAAGAAATTTCCCTCATGATGCACCTCAGTACCAGAGTTGTTACATGTTCTTACTTGTGACCTTCTTTCAGGGCACAAGTCCTAAAAATAGAAGTGAGGGGACACTGACTTCACAACAGGAAGTGACGTCACGAAAGGAGGCTTGCACCATCAGACTCATTGCCTCCCCTCGTCCACCCTTCAGATGCAATTGCATCAGAGAAGCCAGCGCATGAGCAGCGTTCTGAATGAGCTCCGATCTCGCCCCAGAGAGGCCAAAGAGTGAATGTGTGGCTCCATTTGCTCCAGTTATTGAGCTCCAAGTAAAATAAGTGGGGGGACGCTGTCCACCCGCATGGTACCCCGACTCGAGCCCTGCCTTCTTTGTTCCCTATTGCCTGGAGCGTGGCACCTGGGCAACCCTTGTTTGTCCAGGGAAAAGTGCAAGTGTCAAAGATTTTCCACCTGTAGCTGTCAACCAATAAAACACATTTAATACACTAATCCGTTGCAGCCACATCTAGAATTCTGCTTATAGTCAAGCCCGATTGACAAAGTAAGAGACGGCATTGTTTATCAGAGATGTCACTGAATGACTTGATTTTTTTTTCTCCTACTATGTCTGGCAAAGCACATATGCTTGAACAGAATTTCAACTGTCTGTGAAATACATCAATTGATCTTTCTTGAGATTGACATTTTTTCTCAGCTTGAACCTTTCAAATTCTTTGTTAGCCTGAGCGCTACAACGAGCCATAAACTAGAGGTGAGTGATGCCTATCCTAGCTTAGATGGAGGTCCTCTGGGACTCTCAACCACAAACCGAGCCGAGCTTTTGTGTGGCTTCAATCCACAACCCATTCAGTAATATTATGTGCCAAGAATTAAATACAAAGCATGAACCTTTGCTCTAAAAGCAAAGAGATGCCCATATATGGCTGAATTGCACAACGTGATACCAGAAATTCTACAACCAATCCCAGCTACCCAGCTTTACCAAATTGTGTCATACTGGGCAAATATGTTATTTCACTGTGCCTTCTTTTACTTCATTATTGCATACGAGAGAATTTTAAAATATGGGTGCTCAGGATCATTGCTGTACAAAAACATCTTGTTTAATATAAAGATTACAATGTTCTTGCAATTATAATAAGAATGTAGGCCATATATAGCGTGCAGATGACTACTGACTTCCGTTTCAGTACACTAATGGCATTTCCGTCTGGGTACTGAGGGCATGAACTTTTATAAACTCAAGTTAAAACAACATCTCTTTTGAAAAAAAAATGCCTCTCAGTGCAGTGATGTAATCTTATGTACTGAGGGTGGAATCATTCCACGTTTCTGTTTTTAAAATTTTAAGATATTGTATCTTATTTTTACATGATGCATATTTAGGGTCTGACTGCGACACAAAATAGGCCTGGCCACGTAAATAAGCAGCATCCAATTAGCGAATCAGAAACCTAAAAACATAGTGTCTCAGGTTGTCAAATTGGGACAGTTTTGACCTTGTAAAGACATGCTGTATAAGAGCTCTGCAAGGTATGGAAGAGGGCAGGTTTGAGCTTGCAGTAGGCAATGCTTGTTTTAATCCCAGAGAAATCAAGGAAAAGCCGCACACCGGTCAAAAAAGCGGGCCACACACTGCCTTGTCAGACCATCCCATCGAGCACTCATTTCTGCAACTCTCCACAGTAAAGATATGATTGCAGGTGGAGGAAGCGAGCCTTTGAAATAAAACAAATAAGCTTTGTAGAATAATCACCCAAAACTTTTTAACAGAATTTTGTCGGCTTTCAAGCGCAGGAAAAAAGCCATAGCCGCTGCAGGCACAACTCTTACAAAGTCATACTTAAGTTTAAAAAAACGACTTTAAAAATTACCAAACTGTGCTCGAATTAAATTTGAACATAATGTAAAATTAGAAATGGAAAACCATTCTTACTCCGTTTATTGCTTAGCAAACAAGCTATATGAAAACTGACATCGATGCCTCTAAATGTATGCTATTTGCGTTCTTAGAAGTGAACTACAATTTTGTTTAGAGTGCACTGGCTCTTTTGATTCTTGTTAAAGAATCGGAAAGGCTCAGCCTCCTTCTTTATCAAAGAGAAGGAAAGAGCGGGCGTCAGGGCGTTGCCTTGGTCACCGGCCTGCATAACAATGCGCTCCTTAACTAGCAGCCCTGAAACACCTTGAAACCTTGACCGGGCAGACTGGGGGGATGGGCAGTGCTACAGCAGAATACACACAGTTGTATCATGATGACAGAGAACCGGCAAACAGCAAAACCTGTGACTGGCTTGAAACTTCCACAGCAGCCAGAATGAGAAGGAAACCTGCAAAAAATGTAACATTTTCAAAAGCACCATGAAGCCTTATTGTAAGGAACATGCATATTATTGTCAAGAAATAGATGACAAGTTCCAGGGCGTCTTAGTGATTTAATGGGAGCAGTGCACGCTGTAAAAAGAACAGAAAGTGTTCACCTTTCGGAGCAAAGTTGAAACTCTTTAAATATATGTTTTTGGGCTTCCAAGTTCTGCATTGTACGTTTGATGAGCATTTCGTAATCATTTCTGTCACAGCCTTTGGGTATTTTTATATATAAGTGAGGAGGGCTTCATTTCTTAAAATGAGCAATCTGCCAATGACGTCTCTATTTTTAAAATCATTGACATTGTATTTTTTAAGAATGTTTCCCGCTTCTGCATCTAACATATAGATGCCTGTCTAATTCGTTTTTTTACTGCATTTCCTTCATAGTTAATGCAATTTTTTTAGTACAGCGCTCCCACGTCTTTGAGGTCTGGTCCCTGCTATACAAAACCATGTTTATTTTTCAAAAATGAATTGTTTATCAGCTTCTTGAAACATCCATTACTATTCCAGATAAACTGACTTACTAGCTTAAAAGATGGGCAATCACCCTGGTTTATGAGCAGAGTTTATAGATGACAGGAGTATAACCATGAAAAGGAAGCCCTAAAAGCACACATAGGGCTGGGTTTTTCATAAGTGCGGACAAGTGTACCCCATGTATTTACCCTGAAAACTGGAGCACCTGTCAAAGATGAGCCAAGGAACTCCTAAGGAAACACATGCACCTCTGTAAAGGACAGAGAGCAACAAATCAGCTTCTCCAAAATGGGAAGATATTTCAAATGCCACTGAACAGTGCATGACTTAAAACATTATAGATAACAATGTACTGTCACAGTTTAACTGTTTTTGTCAAAGTCGTTTTTATTGTGGTTTCCAAAACATGACTCAAGGCACAATCCGCCCACATGCCCTCGCAGGGGCTCTCCGAAGTGCAAATCACAACAGTCACATCACTGGCAAACAGTAAATCGAAGTGCCACTTAGCCACCGTGTACCCAATCTTAGTCCATATCATAATTGAAGGGGTCGGTGTTGGAGTGAATGGGGAGCAATTGTCACGTCCATTACAGGGGACCATCAGCAAGAGCAATGTCATGTCCCTGAGCGTCTCTTCGCTCATTCCTCCATCTATGCTCCCTCCTTCACCAAAGCGCCAGTATGTGCCTCCGGCACGCCATGACCCCAAAGCACTCGAGGAAGTTTGTCGGTGGGTAGTGCATCAAGAGCCAAACAATAGAAAAGGGTGATAACAAAGGAATAAGAACCCCAACTCGTCCCACCTCCCCCCAAACTCTACCCCCCCTCCCCTCCCCAGTGGTGGTGTTGCGGCACAATAGAGTGTCTCACCGTAGAGTGAATCCTAGATTTGGAATAGGTGAAGGGCCCTGATCGTGGAAGGGCAAACCGCCGATGGCAGGCCCTTCGAAAGGAAGGAGACCAAGGGACCCCACCGGTATTCAAAGTTTTTGAAATCCTCACGGGCTATGTCAGACATACGCTCTAAGCTCATCAATTGCCACAGGCGGGAGTGCCACAGGGATATCGCTGGTGCTTCCTTCTTCCACGCTGCCGCTATAGCCAGTTTAGCAGCCCCCAGACATAGCCACATAATTCTCTTGTCGGCCCTGGTTTGATGTTCTAGTGTAGGGTCTCTAATGCCAAGTAGGGCCTCTGCCATGGAGGTTGGGAAGGGATACCCCAGGATGGTTTTTATCTGCGCCAGTATTTCCTCCCAAAATGGCCGAATGGAGGGGCAGTCCCACCAGATGTGTTGGAAATCCCCCAGGAGGCCACATCCCCTCCAACATCGATCCGATGTGCCGGGAAATATTTTGGCTAGTTTGGACGGGTACAAGTACCAGTCCATCATTACTTTCAGATGGGGTTCTCTCAGAACTGTGGATTAATTAAACTCAAAGACATCTGACCATAGGTGGCTCCAGTCGTCTTCTGAAATGTCGCGTTGGGCCATTCCCTCCCATCAGGCCAGATATCGCGGGCGGGGGTTAGTCTCTGTAATGTAATGTAATGTAAGTGCCAATTTGTAACGCGCGGCAATCGCTCCAAGGAGCATCTAGGCGCCCAGAAAGGACCACCAGGTGTTGGGTAGTTCCTATGCTTACTTGACCGAGACCCGAATTATACTAGGCTTCTGGCAGTCATATCTTGTAGATTAAAGATCCAGGTTTTTAGATGTTTACGGAAGTCTATTTCTTTATCCAGTAATCTCAACTGGGGGGGAAGAGTATTCCATGCTTTTGCTCCCAGTACCGCCAGGGATTTACCCCCTCGAGTTTTAAGTCTGAAACTTGGGAAGGTAAGCAGGTTGGCCGTTGAAGAACGCAGTGCTCTGGTTGGACAGTATCTGCCGAATTCTTTCCTCAGATAGGATGGGCCTAGATTGTGAACAGCTCTAAAAGTAATTAAGAGTACTTTGAACAAAACCCTTTTTGTAATAGGCAGCCAATGTAATGCCTTAAGGGCTTTGGTTGCAGATGATCTTTTCGGCCATTTTAGAACCAACCTCGCAGCTGCATGTTGCACCATCTGAAGTTTGTGTGTGACAGCTTTATTTGTACCAGCGTAGAGGCTATTGCAGTAATCGATGCGTGATGTTACAAGTGCAACCGTAACTGTTTTCCTTGCTTCAAGGGGCAGAAGATCAAAGAACTTTCTCAGCACATGCCTGCCACTCTAGCCGCTTGTTGTCTAAAAGACAGGTCAGAGTCAAAATGCACCCCCAGATTACGGGCCAAGTTGGTTGTATGAGGTGGTATTTCAGCTTTTTCTGGCCACCATAATCGTGGGATGAACTCATTTTTTGGGCCTATAGGCATGATCTCTGTTTTGCCTGTGTTGCATTTCAGATGATTTAGACGCATCCATTCAAAGGTGGCCGTTAGGCAACCTTTGAGATTATCCTCCCAGGCTTGGTTATCCTTATCCATTACCAGGATAAGTTGTGTGTCATCGGCATAGGCTATAGCGTCTATGCCAAATGACGAAATCAGTTTTATCAGAGGTGCAGTATAAACATTAAATAGGGTCGGGCTCAGGCTCGAACCCTGCTGGACTCCCGTCAACAGCGCTTTTTCACTGGAGCAGAATTCCCCCAGAGTCACCACTTGCCTCCTGTCACTTAAAAAGTTTCTTATCCACTCAAGCACTGTCCCTGTGACACCAGATGTTATTAGCCGGTCTAATAGGATGGCATGTGAGACCGTGTCGAAGGCCGCCGATATCAGGACGGCCTTCTTGCCCTGGTCTAGGGCTGAGCGGATAGTTTCTGTGGTGAACAGGAGGGCCGATTCGGTGGAATGTTGGACCCTGAAACCTGCCTGGTTGGGGTGCCATGCATCACTATCTTCCAGGAAACGAGTAAGTTGTTTATTTACAATTGACTCTGTGACTTTGCACAGGGCCGGAAGTAGTGAGATGGGTCGTAGGTTCGACAATGTGGTGGGGTCAGGGAGTTGTTTTTTTTGCAGTGGTTTCACCGCTGCCAGTTTCCACTCTGGGGGGACTTTGGCTGTGGACAGTGAGGTGTTGACAATGGCATTTATTATTGGGTTGGCGATGCCCACAATGAGGTGTAAGAGTCTAACTGGGCATGGGTCAAAGGGGGATCCGGATTTTGTTGCCAGAATTCCTCCTTTGGTATCCTCCAGGCTAACTGGAAGGAAAGTTGTCAGCTGCGTGGCCCCTTGCCTCACTATATCATCCTCTATTCTGGGCTCTAATATAGGGACATCAAAGTCCTTCGTCAGCCCCTGTACTTTTCCCTCAAAGAAATCTGCGATCTTGTCACAGAGTGCCTGCGAGGGCGGGATATCCTGCGCTAAACATTTAGGTTTATTAAAGCCGTTTACAATTTTGAATATTTCCTTTTGTTTGCTGCTGGCTGTTTCTATTGCCAACGAGAAGTACCTTTTTTTAGCTTGTTTAATCAGCGCATGATAGGCATTTTTTATCCTTTTGTATTTGCTACGTTCTAGGCTAGAGTAATTTTTCCGCCAGCTTCGTTCAGCTCTTCTAAGCTCCCCTTGTTTATCTTTGAGATCTCGATCGAACCAGGGTGCAGATGTTTTCTTTCTACCCCGCCTCGTTCTGTTTTTTCCCTGCCCAACTGTACCTTTCAGATCATTCATCCATGTTCTGAAACTGATGGGATTTGCAGGTACTACCAGCTGGGGTCTACAGTTCCTGGCTATAGTTATAAGTTCTGGGTGGGACAGTATCGTTTTCCATTCATCCCTTGTGACCTTGCTGTGTTCCTTTTTATAATCGTTTTCTCGGTAGAACATAAGAGGAAACGTAAAAGGAATCAGCATATGGTCAGTCCAGATTTGGGGTCTAAGGGGGTTAGTTGTCAAAGCGTCTAGGTTAGTGGCAATGCAGTCTATTGTATGCCCTGCCTCATGGGTGGCTAGGGTGTCTCGGATAGTCAGACCCAAGACCTCCATGGTTTCCCGATAGGAGGCAGCAGGTGCATCGGTTGTGGACTCTAGGTGGATGTTTATGTCACCCATCAGAGTAAAATTAGAATACCTAAGTATCAATGTGCTGAGCACCTCTCCTATGTTACTCAGGAAGCCCGCACAGGGTCCTGGTGGGCGATAGATCAAAGCCCCCGAGAAGGAGAAGTTGTCATTAATTTTAATTATAAAACCCATCCCTTCTGCATCTGTTAACTCTTGCAGTGGTATCGTCGAGCAGCTGAGGGAGTCCCTATATATGATGGCCACTCCTCCACCACGTTGTTCATTTTCTCTATCTACTCTTTGTATACCATATCCAGGGGGCAGGGTATGAACCACATCTGGGGTGCACCAGGGTTTAAGCCATGTCTCCGTAATGAAGAGACAATCTAAGTTGTCATCTATCAATAAGTCCTGGATATGCTGGGCATGCTTCGGTACAGATCTGGCATTTATTAGGGCAGCTTTAAAGCTATCCTGGGGTGTTGAGAAGGCCGAAACTTGGGACCACAGAAAAGTGTGGCGACAGGCCTGGCAGCTCACTGGGCCTGCCCAGTATGAGGGATCAAATTTATTTGAGTCACAACAGGGCTTTGTTTGTAAGGCCAGCAGGTCTTGTCTATCATAGCGCCTGGGTATGACATTTTCCACAGGGTCCCTGGCCCTGCGCCCGGCCTGTGCGCGGACGGGCGCAGACTGGCGCAGACGGGCGCAGACGGGCGCAGACGGGCTGGACTCTGGCTGGACTCTGGCTTGACTCTGGCTTGACTCTGGCTTGACTCTGGCTTGACTCTGGCTTGACTCCGGCGTGAATGTGGCGTGCCCGCTGAGCGCGTCCGCTGCGCGGAGTCATAGCCGTCTATTTTTATACTCTCTAGCCCTACCCAAAATGGCCGCCGCCGTTTTCCTTCCGTGTCCCGGCAAGACCGCCCTGAACTGGCCGGTTGCTCTGGGGGGAGGCTGATGTGCTGTCCGTGCAGCGCGGGATTCGGGGGGTTCAGGAGGTAATTTTTAAAATTTTAAACGAAATTATGCCTCCACCCTCAATTGGTGGAGACACGCGCTGCGTTAAATCCGCGCGCTGTGCAGGGGGGGGGGGGTAGGACACAGAGGAGGTAATATTACACAAAAGTATTTTAAAATCAGGTCAAAGCATCTGCCCGGCTCAAGCCTCAGGCATCAAGTGGCATAGTATCTCGCGAACGGGGTCCTTCTACTATTTTTATACTCTCTAGCCCTACCCAAAATGGCCGCCGCCGTTTTCCTTCCGTGTCCCGGCAAGACCGCCCTGAACTGGCCGGTTGCTCTGTGGAGAGTAGAAGCCTGTATAGAGCCGAAATAGCCCCCTTCATGGATTTAGTTTTAAGGAGGAGTAATTCAAATTTAGTGAGAGGTCTGGTGGCTCCCTCCCTGATCCGGGAGTCGAGGGCCCAATGTAGTAACTGTGCGTGATGGTATCACTCACGTTCCCCCACCGCATATTCTCTTGTGCAGTTCTCAAAGGTAAGTAGGTCATAGTTGTGGAATAAGTGTGTCAGTGCGAGGCAACCTCCCTCTCTCCAAGCATTAAACAGCCCCTCTACAAGCTCAGGGGGGAAGTGGGAGGAGAAGTGGAGAGGTGTAAGTGGTGAGGGGAAGGACGTCCAGTCCTCTCTTGTTGCTACGGTATCCCACACCTTAAGAGTAGTGTGTGTTGGGGTGCTGAGGTATGCGTTTGGGGGCCTATCCTTTTTCTCACGCCAAATCAAGTCCCATATCGTTCTGCCTGCTACACTCCGGTTGAATGCTTTTTCAGCATCTACGCTGACTAAGACTGCAGGAATTTTAAATTTGTTGGCTTTCTCAATTAGATTGAAAATACGACGAGTGTTGTCGTGTGTTTGGCGCCCTTTAATAAAGCCCGACTGATCGGGATGGATAATAAGTGGCATAAGGTCCGTCAGGCGCCTGGCCAGAATGGAGGAGTACAGCTTTGCGTCAATGTTCAGGAGGGCAATGGGTTGGTAGGAAGAACAGCAAGTGGCATCCTTACCAGGTTTGGGGATCACAGAGATCACCGCCTCTGCCATAGAGGCAGGGGTGTCGCCGTCTAGGGCCATCCAATTGAAGAGCATGACCAGGTGATGGCTAATGTCCGCCGCAAAGGTCTTATAAAAGACAGCGGTGTACCCGTCCGTACCGGGTGCCTTATGGGGTTTCAGTGCTTTAATAGCTGTTTGTACTTCCTCAAGAGTAATAGGCGCAATGAGGGCCTCGTTCCACTCCGGGGAGACTTGCGGGATTGGGAGATCCTTGAGGAAGGCCTGCTGGTGTTCCATGTCGAGGGCGTCAGCTGAGTACAGCGAACTGTAAAAGGACTCAAAGAGTTCTGCCTTATCTTCGTCCCTATGGAGTAGTTTCCCTGCCCTGTCTTGAATTCCCCCTATGTATTTCCTTTCTCGTTTGTCCTTCAGTTGTCTAGCTAGGTGTTTCCCTACTTTGTTGCCCTGAGTGTTGGATAGATTGCGCAATTTAAGAAGGGTGAATTCTGCCCTGTTAATATATATGGCACGTAGCTTACCACTGAGTGCCGTGAGTGTGCGTAGTGTCTGCATAGTGGGCGTAAGTTTGTGGGTCCATTCAGCCTTCTCCAGCTCCTCCTCTAAGCCCTCCCTTTCTTTCGCCCGGTGTTTATTCAGGGCTGAGTTGAGCGCTATGCATGTACCTCGCATAACCGCATTGAAGGCGTCCCACGTGTTATATTCATTGTGGTGGTGGTGGTGGTCGTGGTGCAGATGCCCCAGCTGCTGCTGCTACTGTAGCCTTTTCTCTAACAATAGAAGCAGGTCTTCCTCACTCAAACAACAAAGTGAGAATGAGGAAAAAAGGTGGGGGCTTTCATCATTTGGAAAACAAAACTGTTCTGAACCAATGAAAAGTGTTATTTTCAGGTCACATGACCTGACGCGCTTACGCTACGTGCCCCGGGGTGCGCCCGGGGGCGCCGTGCGTCATAACAAGCATCACGCGGCTACGCGATACGTCACAATGATGTTTTCGTTCGCGGCAATAGCGCTAACGGGGCGCTCACCGGTATGCAAACTGTGGCGCGGTAAAACTGCGCTTACCGGTAAGCGCATCGGTACGCGCCCCAGGAGCGCTCCGGGGCAATAAAGAAAAAAAAATAATATATACATAAAAAAAATAGTATTACATAAATATACAATATAAAATTCATTATAAAAAATATTACATTTCATACCGAAAGAGATTTGCTATTAAAAAACCTTTGAAATTCACTGAAAAAACTATAGGTTTCACACCGGTTATAGTTAGGATTTAGCATTTAAAAAACCTATTAAATTCACTGAAAAAGCCATAGTGATGTAATATGTGACGTCATCAGCAGTGCATTGCACGCACAAGTTATAGTGAGTCCAACTAACTAACGTGGGAATTTCAATGGTTTTATGTCAGTAAAATTTCCAGCTAACTATAACTGGTGTGAAACCTATGGTTTTTTCAGTGAATTTCAAAGGTTTTTTAATAGCAAATCTCTTTGCTATATGGTTTTTTCAGTGAATATATATATATATATATATATATATATATATCCTCCACAAGCCTCCAAGCTTTTAGAAACGCACTCCACGAGTGAGAGTTCAACAGAACCTTTTATTTCCAGAGGCAGCAATTCACAACTTTATTGATTCCAGTCCCTGACGCGTTTCGATGCCACAGGCATCTTAATCATAGGGCGGGTCCTTTTGGAAAGTCAGGTGACGGACTGCTGCTCATTTACCTATCACATGCATTCTCCAGTGAAGTGCATGCTAGTTGCAGTAGTCCCAATTCTTTCCCTTCGGTGGGGTCCGTTTTTCCCAAATCATTTATACTCCCAATTTCAGCAATTTATTTTTTCTTCCCTCCAGTGGGTTCAAAGTGCGTAATTCTGCCTCATAATTCTTGGCTTACTCGTACTGGAAACAGGCTGCCACAGTCTGCAGCCTCACAGACCTTCAACCAATTAACAGCGGCGGTGCGTCTCCCACGGCTGGAGCAGCCGTTTGATAAATCCTCCACAAGCCTCCAAGCTTTTAGAAACGCACTCCACGAGTGAGAGTTCAACAGAACCTTTTATTTCCAGAGGCAGCAATTCACAACTTTATTGATTCCAGTCCCTGACGCGTTTCGATGCCACAGGCATCTTAATCATAGGGCGGGTCCTTTTGGAAAGTCAGGTGACGGACTGCTGCTCATTTACTTATCACATGCATTCTCCAGTGAAGTGCATGCTAGTTGCAGTAGTCCCAATTCTTTCCCTTCGGTGGGGTCCGTTTTTTACAAATCATTTATACTCCCAATTTCAGCAATTTATTTTTTCTTCCCTCCAGTGGGTTCAAAGTGCGTAATTCTGCCTCATAATTCTTGGCTTACTCGTACTGGAAACAGTATGCCCAGTATATCTAAAATACCCTAATTGCATATATATCCAAAGTTTTACGCTCTGTTTTTATGGAGTGATAAACTAATATATTTAGACATTTTTATACATTTAATCAATTGCATGTATTTATTCAGCATTGTATTTTTACATGATTTAATGTTAAAGTCTTTTTTCTATATCTTTTATGAAATAAGGGAGGAGCCTATGTTAATTGCCAACAGTATTTATACACTGTGGTGGTCACGACATGTCATGTGATCAAGTCCGGGCTAACTGGACAAAACGCGTCAGGTCTGTTTGGATGGGAAAATAAAAGCACTTTAAAATTTCGAAACTTGCCGCGTGGTCCGTGTCCTGGTCGGAGTCTTTCTTTACGGTGAAAACTGGGAATCGTTTGGTATATATATATATATATTTTACCTACTGGCGGTCGCCAGTAGGTAGTTATAGTTAGGATTATTTTCAATGCAAAATCTCAACATTCTATTGTGAATAACTTTGGCGCCGGTTGAGGAATCTTCCTGAAAACTTCCTCGAATTTGCCTCGCAGCGCTCCGGTCCTTCCCTGAAAGTTTGCGGGGGATTCGTCAAGCGGGGGCCGAGATAAAAGGGGGGTCGCAAAACGTGTTTTCCCCATGTTAATTTCCATAGGGCGGTCGACCTCACTTTTAGCCCGAGCGACTGAATGGATTTCCACCACACTTGGCAAAATTGTAGGGACTGGTAGCCCGATGTGCCTTTGCTATGTCTCAAGATATGTGCTCCAGTGGATTTTGAGTAATTTAGGTTCAAAAATATATATATATCTATAAGCGCTCCCCAGTACGCGCACCGGGGCGCTAACCAGCACGCTACGAGATTTGGCTCACGGGTGTCTGTCAACATTCCAAACAGTCCGGAGCGGCCGCCATCTTGTGTCTCGGTAGGATCGAGACACAAGAGGTGGCAAAAACAAAGGGGGAAATGACCATAAGGGGGCAGAGTAGACCCCCCTGACCTCCTAGGTTTGATGAGGGGGCTATAAAAGGGCCCCGCGGGGCAACAAAAAATTTTTTTTTTTGATTTGCGCGGGGGGAGCGCCCAGTACGCGCACCGCGGGGCGTACCGGGAAGCGTTCCATGGGGAAAAAAGAATGATAGAGTTTTAAAAAATGTAGCCTTTTTTTTATAAATTGGAGGTAGTTCTAAAAAGAACTGTTTTTTTCTTCTTTTTGTTGTTTTATATTTTTTTTATGTCTTTTGAACATTTTGTACTTTTTTTGGCTTTTATGAACTATTTTATATTTTTTTGTTATTTTTATGGGGAGAAACAAAAAACAGGGAATTGAAAATGGCTCAACTGGAGCAAAAAAAAATCAGGAAAAAATTAGGGTTTTTTGGGGCAATTGTGGTTGTCACCAGCAAGGAGGATGAGCTTTATGCTCTGCTCACCATAGGAGATGGTCTTACCACAAAAAATACATGTGATCCTGAATTCACCAAACCGTGGTTGTATGCAAGGGATCGTCTCCCTTGTCTCTGGTCCCGATGGAGTGGGTTGTTTTCATTTGGAGGTGCTGGGTGTAGATTGGGGAGGGTTGCTGGCCAGTTCTCTCACCTCTGCGGCAGCATAGTTGTTCGGATGCTTGCGCTGCATGTGCCTAATCATGATATTATTACCAAAAGAATATTTTTTGTCAGGGTTCCCCCTTGACAGTTCAATGCCACAGATTTGGCAAGTCACCTTGGGCGCATTGACCTTCTTCTTGCCCTCTGGGATAGAAAAAAACTCCCATACAATGTGCTGCCTTGGCCTGTATGGGGTATTGTCTTCTGGCAGCCACCTCCTCCTCATCCTCCTCCTCCTCCTCCTCTTCTTCTTGACCACCAATGTGATGTTGTGGTGGTCCTCTTGGTGGTGGTGGTGGTGCAGATGCTCCAGCTGCTGCTGCTACTGTAGCCATTTTAAAGTACAAAATATTTCTGATAGATCTCCAAACAGGTCTTCCTCAGTCAAAGGACAAAGTCAGAATAAGGAAAAAAGGTGGGGGCTCTCATCATTTGGAAAAAAACCCTGTCCTGAACCAATGAAAAGTGTTATTTTCAGGTCACATGACCAGGGCTTTCATCATTTGGAAACCAAAACTGTTTTGCACAAATAAAGTGTTATTTTCAGGTCACATGACCCGACGCACGTACGCATGTTTGGAGTGTTTACAGACACCCGAGAGCCAAACAGCTTTCTGCGCGCGAACTCGCGTAGCGCGCTGGTTAGCGCCCCGGTGCTTATACCGGGGCGCACTTATAGGTATATATATTTTTTGGAACCTAAATTACTCAAAATCCACTGGAGCACATATCTTGAGACATAGCAAAGGCACATAGGGCTACCAGTCCCTACAATTTTGCCAAGTTTGGTGATAATCCATTCAGCCGTTCGGGCTAAAAGTGAGGTCGACCGCCCTATGGAAATTAACATGGGGAAAACACGTTTTGGGACCCCCCTTTTTTCTCTCCCCTTCTTGACAAATCCCCCCAAACTTTCAGGGAAGGACCAGAGCGCCGCGAGGCAAATTTGAGGAACTTTTCAGGCAGATTCCTCAACTGGCGCCAAAGTTATTCACAATAGAATGTTGAGATTTTCTGTTGAAAATAATCCTAACTATAACTACCTACTGGCGACCGCCAGTAGGTAATATATATATATATACATACAGTTATTTATAGAGTGTGAGCCTGGTTAGCTAGAAAGAGCCCCAAGAGCAGGTAGAAGGAATACTTTCAGAAAAAGAAGAGCTTTGTGAGGAGAGGACCATTTCATTCTTGAATTAAAAAAACTATAAAGATGTACCAGTTCTTAAATCAATGTCTTTATTGTAATAATCCTAAAGTGTCAGAACCAATCAGTTTCGGGAGTTTATTGCAATCAGAAATACAGTTTTATCTTCTTAATGGAGACTAGAGTTGATAAGATGGGGGCTAGAAAAGAAAATGAGCACTCAGATACTTGGATTTTTAGGGAAGTGTGAACCTTCCTGGATGGACACAGTTTAAATCAGTTAATGCTGCGTTTGAAGTGGGATTCATAGATATAGGTTAAATCCAGTCCATCTCTAGTGGTGGTATCACACCATATCATCTCATGTGCATAAATAAAGTGCACATTCACACCTGAGGGTATCTTGTTGCTGAATACCATATTTTTTTTAATGCAAGTAAATAGTACTTATTGTACCTTGGAAGGAATAAAGACTGAGTGGTAGCACCAGGATTCAAACATGTGATAGAGAGGTCAAACACATATCCCTCAAGTGGATTCATCAGTTTAATAAGCCACCAGACTAACACGATCTGTATTATTACGATCGGTATGGCTTCTTCAACATACCTCATCCCTCCCTCGAAACCTGAGGCGGAAAGCCGGGTGCGGGCGAGCGGGTGTTAATGTGCTGAATTGCTGCTGATTTTAAAATTGTTGTATGCTACCTGCTGACTACTAGCGATTTTATCTGCTGACCACTAGTGATTTTAACTGTGTTGTGTTTCACTGTGGCGCATTGCGCTCCTCTCCCTCTTCTGAGTTACCTGAGGCGGAAAGCCGGGTGACTCTAGGACTTCTTTTCATCACTAGCATTCTAATCTGACACTTACCCTTCGTTTCTCTGCTATCTGTATTGCGCTGCTTTGCATTCAGTGTCCGTCACCCATTCAGACGATTAGGTGCTGAAGGGTGTTCTGGGACTTGTAGGCTTCGCACTTTTTGCGGCCATCTTGGGGGGAGGCAGGCGCGCTGGGCGGCAGACTAGTGTTGCTGCCTCTCGCCGGTGACGCCTTAAAACTAGGCACCCTCGTCTCCGCGCAGCGGACGCGCCGAAGGAGCGCTAAAGGAAAGCCCGCCTGCGCCCGTCAGTGTCCCGGAGGCGGACGGGTGCAGGCGTGGCTGGGACTGGGTTTACCTATTGGTAGGTAAGATGCTAAAATATACCCCGGGTGAGCTTTTAGCTCTCAGAGATAAGGCGAGTAACTGCTGCATTGTATTTCCCAAACGTCTCAAAGGCAAGAGGCGCTGCCCCAGCTGCAGATGGCTACCAGGCAATGGCTCCATTTCCACTCCCAAGTCTAAGTCCAATAGGAGCACTTGTCTACTCCTTAATACTAGGTCCCTGGGGAAGCATGCGCTAGACCTTCACAATTGGTTGTCTGACACTAAGCCCACCTGTCTCTTTCTGACTGAGACATGGCTGGGGGACTGGTCTGGCCCGGATATAGCCACGGCGCTCCCCCCCAACTATGTTATCTTCAGGAAGGACAGAGCTAACGGCAGGGGCGGAGGGGTCACGATGGTGGTGGATTAGCGCCACGCATGTTCTATTATACACACTGACTACATCCAGGGTTGTGAGACCCTCGGTTTTTCTCTGTCCCTGTCCCCTAATCAATCCTTCTCGGGACTTTTGGTCTACAGGCCTCCTGGTCCCATCGGTTCTTTTCATGAGGAGCTCCACTCTGTGATTTCTGCACTATGTGTAAGATCACAGCACTGTTTGCTTTTAGGCGATTTTAATATCCATATGGATGTGGAGGACGAGGTAGACACCATTAAGATCAGTGACACCACTATCTCACTGGGACTTATTCCGTGTCTTTCTGCCCCTACACATATCAAGGGCCACACACTGGACCAAGTGTTCTCAACTGTCCCGATTGATACCTCCATTCCCGTGCCAGTCCTATGGTCTGATCACTATTTAGTGTATTTAGGGCTCTGCCTCGCTGTTGCGCTGCCTGCGCTGGTAAAAACGTAACTTTGGACGAATATAATCAAATTGATTTAATAATTTGAAAGTGGTTTGCCAAATTGCCCCGTAAAGCTTAACTGTTTGAATTGATGTAATAATTCAACTGTTTTTAATGGAATAACTGCACTATTATTATTTGCGTTTCTGTCACCTTTTAAAAACAATCTGCCCTACCTTTTCGCCACCTCCCCGGTCCACCACCGACACTAGGCCGGCTTGTAGTGGAGGGAGGACGGCATTCTACCTTGGACACACACCGGAAGTGAGGTGACTTCCGGTGCGCACGGGCCTCAGGTCATACGGCAAGTCTTAAAAGAACATGCCCCCCCACACGCAGCGGACGCGCGCGGTGGGCGCACCGGCGGCGCGCCAAAGGTAAGCCCGTCTGCACCCGTCCGCGCCTCGACTGGGCCCAGGGCCACACCCCCTGGTCAAATCATACAATATACAAGGGAAACCTTAGTAGGGTTAAACCCTGGCCCAACTATCTGCACTCAGCCACTAAATATGGCAAACTGGGCTGGACCATGGAGCTGTAGGATATGCAGAAACCGCTTCGGACCAAACGACAATGAGAGCACCCAGTCACACAGGCGAATGAAAAGCCTACGTTGCGGACTCATTAATGCTAGGTCCATGGGTAAGCATGCCCCACACATCTTTGACCTAATAACTGAAAGGGAGCTGAACTGCCTTTTTATGACAGAAACATGGCTGACACCAAACAGTAACCCCGATGTCACGAACTCCCTCCCCCCGGGATACCTCATTTCCAGAGAGGACAGACCTAACCAGAGGGGTAGAGGTATTGCAATTGTCTACCAAGATACGCTAAACTGCCAGACCTTTACAATTCCAGGCCTTAAAGACGCGGAAAGCATACGCTTCACAATAAAGGTACATGACTCATTTACCTTCTAGGGTGCACTAATATACCGGCCACCTGGGACTCATACAGACTTCACGAAAAGCATTGGAGAAGCTATTAGTGATCTAGCCCTTAAATCGGCCAATTTTACAATCCTGGGAGACACTAATATACACCTAGACTCCCCCTTAGACCAGGCTGCGATATGTTTTACGGACATGATGAATGTCCTAAGCCTAAAAATACTCACAACCACC
The DNA here is from genome assembly GCF_964263255.1 of Lissotriton vulgaris. NCBI lineage: Eukaryota > Metazoa > Chordata > Amphibia > Caudata > Salamandridae > Lissotriton > Lissotriton vulgaris. The sequence goes on along the minus strand of NW_028248188.1, from coordinate 10,619 downwards.
ACCACGCACAATGCAGGTCATATTCTTGATTGCATCTACTCCAACCTAGAGACACTCAAGGTAAAAACACCCCAAGTATTAACATGGACAGACCACAGCTATATCCCTTTCGAATTCCCAGTGACAGCTAACACAGCTATAAATAACCTGGGTAGGAAGTCGTGTCTGCTCCAGGGGGAACCCTGCTGGAAAGACTTGATGGGACAACTGGAATTTCTAACCAGAGCAGTAGGATCCATGCCAGCTCCGATTGGAGACCCGACCAAGGACAGTCAGGCCTTCAGGGAATGGATGACTGCCCTAAGCACAGGAAAAAGGCTTTGCTGCACCAAAGCCGAGGGTCAGTAGGAAACAGAGACCTTCTGCCCCCTGGTTTTCACCAACCCTGAAAGAAGAGCAAAGGAAGGTCAGGGCTCTTGAGCGGATATGGCGGATTAATTATACCGAATCTGACCAGAATCAGTATAAAATTGCCTGCCGCCTCTAACATGGGATGATAAAAATGGCCAAAAAGGAATATTACACGGAAGCCATAACAAAAAGTAATAATAAACAAAAAGAAATCTTTAATATTGTGAACACCTTCATTAACCCCACAACTATGCAGAGAGACATTCCCCCCCTCTCAAACTCCATGCAATACCATTGCAGACTTTTTTGAGAATAAAATTCTAATGCTCACTAAAGATTTCCACCACCCTCTACCTGAAGAGGAGATTCTAATAAAAAATGCAAACATAACGATGGACCGCATGTCCTCTTTCCAACCTGTTAGCCTAGAGGAATCCCGGACAGAAATCCTTAAGATAAAATCAGGCTCACCGTTCGACCCCTGCCCTCCGTTTGTTCTCCACACATTGATAGAGATTGCAAATCCTATCGTCAACAATATCATAAACTCCTCACTCAACTTAGGCTTAGTCCCTGAAGAATGGAAACTTGCAGCAGTTAAGCCCCTGCAAAAAATACTGTTACCAGACCCCACTACTCTCTCAAATCTGCGACCCATTTCCCTACTTCCTACTTTCTGTAAACTAACAGAAAAATCAGTAAATAAACAGCTAACTGCCTTCCTGGAGGCCAATAACATCTGGCACCCCAACCAAGCAGGTTTTAGAGCTCAGCACTTGACCGAGTCAGCTCTAATCTTTACCTCCGAAACACTCAGTGCCGCAATGGACCAGGGAAAGAAAGCAGTTCTGGTACTCCTAGACCTGTCCGCGGCTTTCGACACGGTGCCCCATACCATCTTGGTTGACCGTCTAGCCGCGGCAAGAATAGCCGGAAGTGTACTGGGTTGGCTGAAAAGTTTCCTAGCAAATAGGCGACAAGTGGTCACCCTAGGCCAGTTCAGGTCAGAAGGAAAACTACTCAACTCAGGAGTGCCCCAGGGCTCCTGTCTGAGCCCGACGCTCTTCAATGTTTATATGGCCCCCCTGATTGCCCTCATATCATCCTTTGGCATAAATACCATCTCATATGCGGATGATACACAGCTCATCTTGGTAATGGAGGACGATACCTGTAAAGCTGAAGTCAAGCTTAAAGACTGCCTTAAAGCCACGTTCCAATGGATGAACATGAACCATCTCAAATGCAACTCTGGGAAAACGGAGATCCTACCCTTTGGAAAAGGGAACATGTTCAACCCCACACTATGGTGGCCGGAGGACGCCATCGTCCCCCCAATCACTGCTCTCTCAGTCCGAAACTTAGGGATTAAATTCGACTCCTCCAAAAAATGTGCCAATGCAAAATATAATAAGACAATCGTGAATATAAATCTATAACAGCAGAGGATATATTTTCCGTTGTCTGTTAAATCTCCTCGGTGACACCTGGTGTGTTTGTTACATCCAGTGTGCCCGGGGATCAGACCTCACCTCTCCTGGACCTGGCCCAGGAACTGTGAGACCCCGCTCTGTCCGTCGTTGCCTCCGGCTGACTCGGTACCGGCACATTTTTTGCATCCTATGCAGTAGCATTACTATTTAGAACAGAGGCCCTGAAGAAAGCCTGGGTCCCTTTTTCCCATTAGGCTGAAACATGTTGGCCCCCATGCAGATATTTGGTTAAACTGCTATGATATTGCGCTGTTCTTGGTTTTAACAGGAAGAGGCCCTCTCTACTAAAAATTCCTACCTTTGGTCCTCTATCCTATTTTAATTCACCACTTTTATTATTTTTTGCACTGCACCTGATTCCATCAGACCAATACCACATGGTCCAACAGTGATTGCGGGTCGGAACCCTAATCCACCATAGGATACAATCTATGTCTCAATGATCCAGAGACACACGACCCTAAGGACGACCAAATGATAACATTGATCATTACAAGTCTTTGCTGGGAATCCTACAAGAGTTTTGATCTACAATCACTGATGGCACCCTGCTTAAGATTTCTTGTCTTTCGTCAGAACTATTTAGTCTTGACGCGATCTCGATGTACTATGTTAGACGTCGGGTTAGTAAAAAAGGAATTTCCAAGATATTTTCCTGTAGAGACCCCTAGGTTTCCTTGTTGTTGATTTAGCTATATAGAGATACAACCTAGGCTATAAATATCCCTCAGGCCCTCCACTAACGTATTGTTATTTGTATATGCAGGCGCTAACAGAGCAGTCTGCCACAAACTGCAAATGGTGCAACATGCAGCGGCTAGACTGGTGTTAGGATGGAAAAGGAGGACCTCAGCCACAGCAGCAATGGACATTCTGCACTGGCTGCCAATCCACAAGCTGGTGCTTTTTAAAATCCTCCTAATTACCTTCAGGGCCTTCAATGGAAACGGACCTAGCTACATTCAGAGGATGTTCCAACACTATACTCCCTCGTTATGTCTGAGATCCCAAAATGCCAACCTCCTCACCATCCCCAAATTCAGACTTAAAACTAGAGGAGGAAAAGCTTTGGCAGTCTTGGGCTCCAAAGCTTGGAACATACTCCCACCACCCCTCCATCAAATCACCACAGAAACCGCTTTCAGAAAGGCCCTCAAAACCTGGATTTACACCTTATCTGACTCACAATGTAAAAACTTAATCTAAACCTACCAACCTATCTCACTACATGAACAAGGCCTTCTGTTTGCTCCTCTCTAAAGCGCCAAGATGCTCCCTGGAGTGTAGTCCGCGCTATACAAGAACCCTTTACATTACATTACATTACATTACAACTTTCAGATCACTCACTCTGATAAAGCTTGTTCGAGTGGGCATGTCTGCCAATGGCAGAACTTTAGAGCTTTCCATCGGGTCTCCCCGGACATGCTGGCGCAGGCCCTACTTACTTATCCCTGCTAGCGGACAGGTATTCTAGAGACTGATTTGGAACACCTGCAGTCTTGGCTTGTCCAGCAATTAGACGAACTCGCTCCTTCCCAAGACGACCAAAAAGAATCTCACCGGGCTTCAGCTCCCTGGTTTTCTTCGGCTCTGGCGGAGAAGCGGCAGCAGTGTAAAAAAGCAGAAAGAGCATGGCGCCGCCATTACGATTTAGCTTGTAAGGAGATATACAGAGAATCTATTAAGGAATATCACCGCGACATCACCTCTGAAAAAAAGTCTTATTTTGCAGGAAGAATTGAGGCAGCTACAAACTCCTGCAAAGAAATATTTCGGATAGTGAAGGAATTTACCTCTCCTTCTTGGTGTTTTCTCAAGAACTCGCACTCTGAACTTTGGGTTACTGAGTTAGCTGACTTTTTTGCCAGCAAAATCAAAACCATCCAGGCCTCTTTTGTATCTTCGGGGGTGGTCGCAGCTTCGGCTGTGTCTTTACCTGCATTGATGTCACGAATTTCCCTCCTCTTTCTTTTCAGGCCTCCTTGAATCTTCTATCGAAATTAAGATCAGGTTCCCCTCTCGACCCTTATCCTGCCAAATTTTTGGCAAAAGTAGCACAAGTGATTAACCCTCTAGTCAATCCGGTGCTCAATCTTTCCCTCAGCACAGGGGTGGTCCCACAGACATGGAAACAGGCCCTGATTCTGCCACTCCTAAAAAAACCTAATTTGGATCCCACGGCCCACGTTAACTACAGGCCCAGTTCTCTTCTGCCTGCATTCGTGAAGATTGTGGAGAAACATGCCCATCTGACCCGTGCCAACTTCTTTGAGACTAACAATATCTTGCACCACTCAGTCGGGTATCCGGTCTAACATGAGCACAGAGACGGCATTGTTGGAAGTCACGGAGGCCATCAAGGAAATTTTGGACTCCGGGGGCAAGGCGATGCTCGTGATGCTGGACCTCCCGGCGGCGTTTGACACCGTCCCCCATGGCCATCTCATTTTAAGACTCCGGGAGATCGGCCTGAGGGGGGCGGTGTACAGTTGGTTTGAGTCTTTTCTGGCTGACCGCCAGCAAACGGTCTGGGCCCCCCGTTCTCTGCCACGGTGCCACCATTGGAGGTAGGATTTCCTCAGGGCTCAAATTTGAGCCCTACTCTTTTCAACATCTATATGGCCCCTCTGGCGGCACTGGCGGAGTCCCACGGAGCCCAGATCGTGTCGTACGCCGACGACACCCAGCTCCTCTTTGCCTGTAACAGGGACTCTGACTTTGACGGAGAGAGCATCCGAGGCTGCCTTGAGGCTGTGTTTGACTGGTTTCAGCTAAACAGCCTCAAGTGCAACTCTGATACATCTGAGGTGCTTTTCTTCGGGTGCCCCTCTGACCTGAGGTGAAAGTCTGGGTGGCCGGTGGCCATGTGTCCTCCCTCGGCCGACTCTGCGGTGGCCAAAAATCTTGGAGTGCAGGTTGATAATAGCCTTACACTGAAATCTCAGGTACTGGGCCTAGTAGGCAAATGCTTTGGCCTCCTAAAAATGCTTAGGAAATTCCTGGCCCTATTATCTCTGGACCACAGAAGAATCACTGTGCAGGCATTGATAGGCTCTCGCCTGGACTACGCCAATGTGCTGTACCTTGGCCTCCCAGAATTCCTCCTAACGCGTTTGCAAATTGCCCAAAACTCGGCCGCGCGTGCCATCTTCGGCCTCCATTGGAGATCTAGTGCCAGTGATCTTTTAAAAACTCTTCACTGGCTTCCAATCAGAAGCATATTGCCTTTAAAGCGCTCACTTTGGCCTTTAAGGCACTTCATGGCACTGGTGATAAGTACATCAGTAAACGGATAGAGTTCTATCAGCCATCTAGGTCATTTAGGTCATCCTCCTTGGCCTTGGCCTCTGTGCCAGCTATTAGGCGTGCTCGCTGTGGCAGCCGCTCCTTTAAACATCTGGCACCACAGATGTGGAATGCCCTGCCTCTGTCTCTGAGGACGAATGACAGTCTCTTAGCGTCTAGGAAGGACCTTAAATCGTGGCTCTTTGTTCAGTAGGTCTCTTTTCCGCTCTGTACCGCCTTGGGTTTCTAGCGACGGGACACTTCTCGGAGTAGCTGAGCGCTATATAAAACTCATTATAACATAACATAACACACATCACTGTGGAGACTTGAATATGATGGTAATCACACATTATCACTGTGGGGACTTAAACGTCACTGTAATTACAAAATATATTTGTGAGGACTTGTACATGACTACAATCATGCACTATGTCTGTGTGCTATCCCTGAGCATCCCATTAATCACACGCTATCTCTGAGGGGACCTGGGCATGTCTATAAGCACACGCTATCTCTGTGGGGAACTGGGCATGTCTATAATCACAAGCTATCACTGTGGGTACCTGGGCATGTCTGTAATCACACACATTCTCTTTGGCAATAATACTATAGTCACACACCATCTCTATGGGGACCAAGACATCTCTATAATCACACACTATCTCTGTGGGGACCTGGGCATGTCTATAATCACACACTATCTCTAAGGGGACCTGGGCCGGTCTGTAATCACACACTATCTCTGTGGGGACCTGGGCATGTCTATAATCACACACTATCTCTGTGGGGACCTGGGCATGTCTATAATCACACACTATCTCTGTGGGGACCTCGGCATGTCTATAATCACACACTATCTCTGTGGGGACCTGGGCATGTCTATAATCACACACTATATCTGTGGGGACCTGGGCATGTCTATAATCACACACTATCTCTGTGGGGACCTCGGCATGTCTATAATCACACACTATCTGTGTGGGGACCTGGGCATGTCTATAATCACACACATTCTATTTGGTGACCGTGGTAATACTATAGTCACACACCATCTCTGTGGGTTACTTGAACATTCATTTAATTACACACAGTCTCTGTTTTGGCTTGAGCATCACCAGCTTTCCATTCTCTGTATGGGGCTTTGTGAATACTGAAAAGTAGTAAAGTTAGACTTTTGGTCTAAGTTTACATTGTTGAAACTGAAAAGTACAAAAAATAGATTATTTGTCTAAGTTTACCATTGTGAATAGGGCCCAATTTTAATGAGGACTTCAACACAATCATCTTTGTGCACTATCTATGTGGGGACTTAACCATCACTATAATAACACTCTGTATTTGTATGGGATAAAACACTGTCTTTGTGGGGATTTGAACATCACTATAAAAACATACTATCTCTGTGGGGGACTTGAGCATTCAAGTAACTAAACACAAGCTCTGTTTCAACTTTAATCACTAGGGGGAGCCATGAGGCACAGGGTCAAGACTGATTTTCATATAGCTGGGTCTCAACTGGCGTGGCAAAGTGAGCTAAAGACCGATGATGGATTCAAACCAGATCTGTGACTGGGGGCGAGTGACTGAAAAGTTTCAGCACTCAGTCCTTCATCTCCTTATGTTTGTTTTGTTCGCCCCTATGTTGAGACCCAGACGTGGGTGCCTTGCTCATTTTGCCACTGGATTCAAGCTAGCCTGGCTGATGAGGGCTGTTATCCAAGAACCGGTCCCAGGATGCATGTTTTCTGTCCAGGGAAGACCTGGTTTGGCAGTTCGGGCTGGACTGTTCCCATGAGGCATAGGGCCAAGACTGATTTGCATATAGCTGGGGCTGATCTGGGGTGGCGAAGTTAGCTAAAGAACGATGATGGATTCGACCCAGATCTGTAACTGGGGCTAAGTGACTGAAAGGTTTCACCACTCCGTCCATCATCTCCTTTTGTTTGCTTCGACTTGAACATCATCAGCTTCACATTCTCTTTATGGGGTTTTGTGAATTTTGAAAAGTAGTAAAGTTAGACTTTTGTTCAAAATGTACCTTTGTGAATACTGAAAAGTAGTAAAGTTAGACTTTTTGTCTACATTTAGCTTTGTGAGTCGGGCCCTATTTTAATGAGGACTTAAACACAATTACCTTCATGCACTATCTCTGTGGGGACTTAAACATTGCTATATTAACACACTTTCTTTGTGGGGATTTGGATAACACTGTAATAAAACACTATCTTTGTGGGGACTTGAACATCACTATAATAACACACCATCTCTGTGGGGACTTGAACATCTCTATAATAACACACTATCGTTGTGGGGACTTGAGCATTTCTATAATTACACACAACCTCTGTGTGGACTTGAACATCATTAGCTTCACATCCTTTATAATGGGGTCCAAGCCTTGAATGTACACACTATTTCAGTATCTCTGTGGGGATTTCTATTTTGGTAAAAATGTGAGCAGCTACTCAAGCTCTGGATTCCACTTGACCATATTCCTTTGTTCCATATGTTAATATCTGTATGTGTTAGTTCCCTAATCTCCTAAGATTTTAAGCACTAATAAATAGGTTAAATGCAGCTTTAAGTGTCTTTAATTAAGCATGATATGACATTTTCTGGCACATTAACATAATCTGCCTTTAATGTATACCCCTATTATATATGCAGCAATTCATATATGAATATATTATAATGTTTTTGGTGTATATTGTTGCTAAAATAAACATTTAGCCGTGTGCCATCAACTGTATTCAACAACATATAGTGTTACAGACTAGGTCCCCACAAGGATGGTAGCACGTGTTCAAGTCCCCACAAGGATGGTGCTGTGCGCGTGATTAAATAACGATATATTTGCAAATTTGAAGCAGGATCCTGTATCATGAATTTTTTCTTAACATTTTTCTGTTAGTTGTGTGTTTTAAAAACATTGGGAAAGGTAAGTCCCCACAAGGCAGGTATTCACACATAGTCCCCACAAGGATGGTAACACGTGTGTGTGTGTGTGTGTGTGTGTGTGTGTGTGTGTGTGTGTGTGTGTGTGTGTGTGTGTGTGTGTGTGTGTGTGTGTGTGTGTGTGTGTGTGTGTGTGTGTGTGTGTGTGTGTGTGTGTGTGTGTGTGTGTGTGTGTGTGTGTGTGTGTGTGTGTGTGTGTGTGTGTGTGTGTGTGTGTGTGTGTGTGTGTGTGTGTGTGTGTGTGTGTGTGTGTGTGTGTGTGTGTGTGTGTGTGTGTGTGTGTGTGTGTGTGTGTGTGTGTGTGTGTGTGTGTGTGTGTGTGTGTGTGTGTGTGTGTGTGTGTGTGTGTGTGTGTGTGTGTGTGTGTGTGTGTGTGTGTGTGTGTGTGTGTGTGTGTGTGTGTGTGTGTGTGTGTGTGTGTGTGTGTGTGTGTGTGTGTGTGTGTGTGTGTGTGTGTGTGTGTGTGTGTGTGTGTGTGTGTGTGTGTGTGTGTGTGTGTGTGTGTGTGTGTGTGTGTGTGTGTGTGTGTGTGTGTGTGTGTGTGTGTGTGTGTGTGTGTGTGTGTGTGTGTGTTTATTTGTTTCCTTTTGTTATATGAAATGCCATGTCTCACTCGATATTCTTATGCTGATCCTTAACTGACAGATTTGTAACATGACAATAAAACAAATTTAAACCATAAATATACTCTCGGAAAAGAGAAGTAGCAAAAAAAAAAAAAAGTACAGCTACACGTGGGTGTTGTAGTAAACACACACAACTAAATATATATGTGTATGTTTACCTTTTCAAATAGGCCCCATAGTTTCTAGAGTCTCTCTTTGCCCATATCTATTTTACTCTACTATGTGCACAAGCAATACAAAGGTCTGGAGGAAAGGAGAGAGGGCACTGTAGTGATGGATGGATCGACACCGCCATCTTCCCCGAGAGCTGGAAACACGCCGAACTCAGCGCTCTACTCAAGAAACCAACAGCGGACCCCACCGACCTCAAGAATTACCGCCCCATCTCGCTTCTCCCGTTTCCAGCCAAAGTCATCGAGAAGACCGTCAACAAGCAGATGGCCGCCTTCCTCGAGACGAACGGATCCCTCGACCCCTCACAGTCCGGCTTCCGAGCCAAACACAGCACCGAGACCGCCCTCATCGCCGCCACCGATGACATCCGAGCCCTGATGGACAATGGAGAAACAGCGGCCCTCATCCTCCTAGACCTCTCCGCGGCATTCGACACGGTCTGCCACCGCACCCTGGTACGGCGCCTCAGCAACATCGGAATCCAGGACAAGGCGCTGGAATGGATCATCTCCTTCCTCGACGGAAGAACACAGCGAGTCCGCCTACCACCGTACAAGTCAGAGGCCTCCGAAGTCATCTGCGGCGTCCCCCAAGGATCATCCCTGAGCCCCACCCTCTTCAACGTCTACATGAGCCCCCTCGCGGCCATCGTACGCAAACACCACCTCAGCATCATCTCCTACGCCGACGACACCCAGCTGATCCTCTCCCTGACCAACAACCCCGCCGCCGCCAGAGCCAACCTACACGAAGGGATGAAAGAGGTAGCCGAGTGGATGACGACCAGCCGCCTGAAACTGAACTCGGACAAGACGGAGGTCCTCATCCTGGGCTCCTCTCCCTCCGCCTGGGACGACTCCTGGTGGCCTCCCGCCCTGGGCACCGCACCCAAACCGACAGACCATGCACGAAACCTGGGCTTCATCCTGGACTCCTCCCTCTCCATGACCAGGCAAGTCAGCAGCGTCTCCTCGGCGTGCTTCAACATCCTACGCATGCTACGGAAGATCTTCTGGTGGATCCCCACAGAGAGCAGGAAGACCGTCACCCAGGCCCTCGTCACCAGCCGACTGGACTACGGCAACGCCCTCTACGCCGGGACCACCGCCAAGCTCCAGAAGAGACTCCAGCGGATCCAAAACGCCTCAGCCAGACTCATCCTCGACATCCCACGATCCAGCCACATCTCCGGACATCTGAGAGACCTTCACTGGCTCCCCATCAACAAGAGAATCACCTTCCGCCTCCTCACCCACGCACACAAAGCCCTACACGACCAAGGCCCGAGCTACCTCAACAGCCGAGTCAACTTCTACGCTCCCAAACGCCACCTCCGATCAGCCAACCACGCCCTCGCCGCCGTCCCCCGCATCCGAAGAGCGACTACAGGAGGAAGGTCCTTCTCCTACCTGGCCGCCAAGACCTGGAACTGCCTCCCGTCCGACCTGCGCCTGACCCAAGACCACCTCTCCTTCAGGAAGAAGCTGAAGACCTGGCTGTTCGAGCAGTAGCGGCACCCCCCCCCCCCCCCCCCCCCAGCGCCTTGAGACCCTATGGGTATGTAGCGCGCTTTATAAGTGTCACTGATTGATTGATTGATTGAGTGGGATTTGTTTACTGTAAAAAAAGAATACATAAAACAATGATATTTCTATTATCTCTGGAGGATGCTTCAGATTTATTCTGCGAGTCTTCTGTAGTTACTACTTTTAAAAGTTAAAGTCAAACA